>NC_137455.1:384542960-385097399 GCF_964235325.1 Thermobia domestica | reverse complement strand
GGTACAGTAGTCATTTGATTCAAAACAAGATTCCTACTGATCTGGAGAAATTTATTTCCCTGACCTTTGACAGGAAATACCCTGACTTTCATGACAGATGTCGGATGATGCTGACATACAAATAAGGAGTAAATAACGGTGAGTACTTATATATGAGAATATTTATTTCATACAGACAAATAATAATCAGTTGCTCATATATACATTCCACTTACCATCCATAAAAAATTGAGCAATGTTCCATACTGTGATCATTAATGGTTGCTTAAGCTGAAATTAGTGTACAATTGAAGAGTCGCTGTAGAAAACAATGTAAGTGCCAAACACAAAAGTTACTATAACAGCAGAGACAAAAGATGGTAAACTCAGGGGTTCTCTTAACCTATGTCCCGAACCTCTACTTTCACGCTCTCTTCACAGTGACGTCACCAGCGAGGAACTTAGAGCTTGTCGTCTGCTTGGCGCGCGAAGATTTGCTAGTAAGACCACAAACAATTCTTTATTTATTTTGGGTTTTTACTATGTTGAATTATGTTGCTTTCTTTTCTATCGGTGTACGTGGACGAATATTATTTAATAGAGAAAAGGTCTATATCTCGGAAGATTTCTTTACGTGGGCTTGGCTATACATACATGCAATATTGCAAGATAGTGTGGTGAACTTGAGAACGTGTGTACATATGTATTTTTACGTGTCTTTCATCTCCAAGTGTTCCAAATGATAGAATTAGGGATGTTTCGATATATCGGCGTTGGTAATATCAGCCACTTTTGGGAGTATCGGTATCGGCATTGGCAAATAAACACCGATATTTACCGATACATTTTTCAAATTATTTTCAGTTTGTTTAATATTAACAGTGACACTTATATTTCATCGGTTTCTTTTAGAGTTAAAAGTTGTTCTAAATTATTATCAATTGTACAATCAATCGATTTCTTTATGCATGTATACGCCTTTGATTTGCAGTATTCATACTCAACTGATAGTTTTAGTCCCTCCATGCCAAAATAGTGAAGAAAAGACAAAGGTCCTCAGTCATGATCATAGGCACCCGAAGAAAATTTTCTAGGGGGAGCCGATTTCCCAATTTCAAAGTAAAATAAAGTAAGTTTATTTTCCTTATTCATTTTCATAAATTTCTATGTATGCATGAAATTCATAATTTAAAATTATTTTTCGATATTTTTTTCTGCTTATTGGTCCTCTAGATGTTTATTTGAGTTAGAAATCAGAGTAAAACTCCGGGACGTCGTGTGGGTAGAACAGGTGGGGCGATTGTCCCACGCCTTGCACCACAGAATGAAAGAGTTTGACCGTTGAGGAAAACTAGCAAGTTAACTATTTCTAATTCATTGTTGAGATTAGTGTTGTCCACGAGAGGAGATCGAGGCGAGAAATGTCTCGTCTCGTCTGCAATTCGAGACGAGAAGAATCTTTTAAATTCGTTTAAATTTAAAAATATGGGAGTTCTCGTCTCGTTTTCGAGGCAAGATGAGAAACTTCACAAGTCTAATTGGCAACACGAGTTCACCCAAGTATTAGACCTTAAACACCGGTTTAGTGTTGCATGGTTCATCCTTTAAAAAAAAAACTATAAATTGATCAAGTGATTGTAAGAACACAATGAAGAGCATTCAAAGATACACAAGTCATTACACAATATACTCAAATAATAGATATGGTTTAAATGATGTTATATCTCATCCTTCGTGGATCTCTTGTGACTTTAGGAAGTCAGGACAAATTTTGTACACAAATTTATACAAGACGCTAGGGAAACTTCGAGGCGAGAAGAAAAGAGTTTTTTTCGAAAATCGATTCTACAAGACGAGAAAACCTAATTTCTCGTCTTGTCTCGATTCGTAACACTAGTTAGCATACAAATATTTAGAGGTATAAACCAAATACAGTTTTTCGGACTGTGTACTATTAATGTCACGAAGTGCAATCATAGCGTCAACAATGGTTACACTGAATATAATCTGTGATGGATAGTCAACATGACGTTTTATACAGATGGGTTCCGTTTTAATAATCATGTGGAGAAGATATGAATTGGCAATTTTAAACTTTAAGCCTGAGTGCCGTATATTGAACAAAATAAATTGCTAGGCATCAAAGGGCTTCTGGAACTGAATGCATCGATAATCTATTATTATTATTATTATTATTATTATTATTATCCATGGTTTTAAGTATTTATTGAGATATTCTTATCAGTAATCACAAAGTAATCTATTTATGCCGGGTGTGGAACTCACCTTATCATTGGTTCCGCAATTACTTTAACTCCAGGCACCGGAAATTTCAGAGATTGCCCTGGTAAAACACATTTATCTGCAACTTTGCTTAAATACATTCACAGCAACATTTCAGATATAAATACATTTAAAATGTAATTATAATTCAACATCAAAAATAAATAAATGATCATGCAACACAGGTACATCGTTAATTTTCCATAATATAAATTGCGTTAAGAAGATGTTCTATTTATTGCTGGCTTATTATTTATTTATTTATTTATTTATTTGTAGTTTGTGTGTAGGAGAATGTTGTGACAGCGAAAATGTTATGCATAAAGAAAGAAAAAAGTCATTCTGGCTGCTTCGTACACCTCTATACCTACTTGCTGCTCCTCGCTGGTGACGTCACGCAAAACGAGGAGCGAAGCGTCTGTGCGTATAGCCCAACCTTTCCTTCTAGTAACCTTGGGTAAACTGTGCCTAAGCATAAAAAAATCTATTGCTTAGAACCACAACCTACCATATAACCAAGTATGAAAATCTATCTAAGGCATAAACGTATTCAAAAAAATAAGTGAAACAATTTCAAGGTGGACTTACATTATTTCCTACAGCGAGTCTTCAATTAATGTTACAAAAATATATTTTATAAAATTTCCCTGACTTTCCTTGATTTCCAGTCCTTTTCCCTGAGTTTTCCTGACCAGTACGAATCCTGCAAAAGATCAACTTCTACGAATTTTCTACATGTTCTCCATACAATAAAAGTGTTTCGACTTTGGAAAGATATCCCGATTTTTTTACTCCAATCTATCATATTTAATGCTCGTCTCAGCTCCTAACAAGCAGTATACAGTCCTAAGTAGATTTTATTCGTGTCATCTACCCTTACCTTGCCTGTCCGATAATGATCCATGTTTCGGTACGATGTGTCAGTATTCCAGAAAGTCAGCGGGAAGTAACGTCCTATTTTCAATAATATCTCTTAAAGTTATACCGATATTAAATTAAAACTTAATTGTTATACTGTACCACGTGTACAAATATATTTAATGCTTTTTATTTGTGTCACGGTTCCTTTTTCTTTCAGATACGAAATGGCTAGGCGATTGATGATCTAGCAAACTGCTGTGAGATATGAAATATGTTAGTGTTGATGTACAGGTGTAACAGTTGTAGAGGAGTCAATATGGCAGATATGCTCTTCTGGATGCAGAAACAATCAAAAACTGTCACAAGAAGTTAACGACTATCGGTAGTGTAGTGGATATCCAGAGACTGGCAATCTTCAACGTCCCGGTTTGCGGAGAGGAAAAGTGAGGATACTGAAACAGAGCCTTGATGAGGGATCTTTCAAAATCAGACGAGGAAGTGCATGCATTCACCATACTGTGCAGGTTGCTCTCTATGAAGAGGCACAGTGTCGATGCACATTAATTATTTCCGGAAGATTGTGACCCGCATGGAAGGATGAATGTGCCAACTGTTCCAAGAATATTTGGAGCCTATTCTGCAGTAGGGTAGTAAGGGTTTGTTAACAATCACTATTTGAACCGTTTAAAATGTATTTTTAAACTATATTCGGATCAAAATTAGAAACGAATTGGCAATTCAAAACTATGGAAATTTGTCTTGAAAAGGAAAGCTACCTCAAGGTATTATTAAGGTCACCGAAAGGGGGGGGGGGGCAATCATAAACGTCGGGTGGGGGTTACAACTGGAGGGTTTCTGCAGAAAGGAATAAGCCCTTGTAACAAGTGTTCAGAAGTGTTTATCAACCAAAGTGGAGGAAATGCAGCGAACGCCTTGGCGGAATACTTCGACGTGGCAACACGTGCTCCTTCAAATGGCAATTCGTTTGTTACATTTTGATCCGAATATAGTTAGCACTCGACCTGGGCTTTCTTCATTTTACTTTGATTGCAATGCGTATTCTACGGGAGGACAGGGTTTTAAATTTTTCGCGGAGAATAACGGCTGCACCGTCTGAAATGCATTTTCAAACACAGTTAGCACTTAGGCCAAGCTGAGTTTTTGCATTTTCCTTTGATTCAAATAGGAAGCGTAAGATGAAAAACGAGGTTTAAAAATACCTTTCAAACCTTTTCATAAACAACGGGCACTTTAGCTAGTGGTAAAGAAAATTATTTTGTGAACTATTGGCGTGGTTTCTCACGTATGACGAATTTATCGGAAAATGCTTTACGAAGAAGTTTTTCAAAATTGATGCTATTATATATGAAAATAATAAATGCTCGAATTAAAAATTCCTTTTCAAAAATTAAACCACCTCCTTCAGTATGAACACCGCTCCGAAAAAAAAAAAAAAAAATCTTCCGCAAATGTTACGGCCACTGTATGAATTTTTGTGTTATATACCTGCCGACAAAAGAAGAAATCTCGCCAAACATCCAAAATACCTTTATTTTGAAGAATGCGTGAGCCACACTTTTGTTTTAAAGAAACTGAATGCTATCTCAATCCATACTGAAGTGTGCCATGTATTTTTATTGATGCGAGTTCTGTGGCAGAAACAGAAGTAACTTGGCTATATTTTCTCGGCGGCAGACGTAAGGATGTAAACAAATAACCAAATAATCATCTCCTTACCCTCATATTAGGAGCTTGGATCTTTTGAATGGTGTTCTGAAGTTCATTAATTTGTCGATTCAATCGGTCACCAACTTTCTTGACTTCATCATGCTCATCTAGATCTTTGTGATTTTCCGACAATCCAGCGTAATCAATAAGAATCCTGAAAAAGAAATAATAAAATATATATATTAACAAGTAATACACTAATAGCAAAGTATCTTCTGGAAGCATAATTCCTAAATTATTTTACCTAATAAAACAACATTAAAGAATGTTGTTTCGACAAAAACTGATTTCTATATTGTCGGCACTTTTACGGTTGCGTCTGGAAAAGAAAGAAGACAAGCATATTCACATACTGCTTATTTGCCAATTTGTACAGCCATCTACAAGTAGCAATATTGGATAAACATGATGAATGTACGAGGAGTGTTCAGAAAGTAAGTTTACAAAGTCTACAGTGAAACGTGTATATATTATTTCATATACAGGGTGTCTACTAAAATTCCAAAATGAAATTTTGTGACATTTTCTTTACCAAATCATAAAATTTTCTAACATTTTGAAGAGCGAATTAGGCCGAATTTTCATCCATGCGATAGAAACGTACTTTGCTTGCGATTTGGTAGCGTCTAAATCCGACCATAGACATTTTTGGTGGTGAATTTTGACGTTTTATAGAACAAAATTTTCCAATCTGTACTTACATTTGTACAGTTTTAAAAAAATCGTGACCCAAAAGCTAAATTTCGTGACATTTGTGACTTTCGTGACCGATAGATACCCTGATACAACCAACACAGCCAACATATAGTACGTACATAGGTTATTTGTCGACAGTCTGCATATCGGTTGACGCACTTGTCGCATCCTGGGATGAGTTTGAAGATTCCCTCCTGGTAAAAATCCTGTCCTTGCATGTTCAGCCACGTTGTCACGAAGTGTTTCACCTCGTCGTCTGAAGCGAAGTGACGGCCTCCTACGTACTTCTTCAAGTGCGGGAGCAGGTGAAAGACGTTTGGAGCGAGGCCCGGGCTGTAGGGAGGGTGGTCGATGATGTTCCAACGAAACTGCTTCGGCCACTGCGCTCCTTGTCGGTGACATTTTCTGTATCAGCCGCAAACTTTTGACACCATTCTGCGACATACTTACGAGACATTACAGTCTCTGTGTAAACCTTTACCAGCTGCCGGTGAATTTTAGCCGCGATTACATCGCCCACAGAAATCGAATAACTGAGCGGACTTATTCGCGAGACTAGTATTCCAAACAAGTCGCCATTTGTGTTTATCTACAGCTAGCGCCGTAGGTGGCAGGTGGCTGAAACTCTGCACAGTTGCCAACTCCACGTATTAAAATTATCATACACTCCTCATTCCTCTATAAGAGACGAAACTCCACAAATATCAACCTGAGTTACTGATCCTCTTTCGCAGAGCCGTAACTTCTGGGGGGGCAACTTCCTCCCCAAGGGAAGCTCCCCGCAGTTCGATGGAGGCCCATTTTAAGACAAAATTTTCTTATTCCATATACGATACGAACATGAACTTATAAATGAAGCATCAAACAGGTTCACTTCATTACATAAACAAAAGAGTACATAAAAGGTAAATAAACAAAAATGAGTCGTGGGTCCATTTCAGTAAAAAATGTATACTATTACGGGCCTAGAAATAATATTTATTCGTATGGCTTTTGAGATTTGTCAATAGTGTCCCCTTAATTAATTTGTCATGTATGGAACGGGCCCAGGGGCTTAACGGCCTCGCAGACCATGCCGTGCGGGAGGACCCATAAAGAGTATGAGAAAGATGGAGAGAGGGCCCCAAGAATTAGAGAAACAGCTTTTTCTAGGGGGTACAAAGACGCGTATTAATGCTTGTTTCCCCCCAAGAAAAAATCTAAGTTAAAGCGCTCTCCCTCGTATTATATATGAATTAAGGTGATTCTTGTACTTAATCGACTTGGTAATGTTATCTACTGTATGGTGGAAATTTGGCTTCAAACAATCAGATAGACTGTTTAGAACTAACGAATAAGATTAATCATCAGGTTCCTATCTTAAGAACGAGGATAGCAAACACAGATTTCTTTTTCTGTCAGACAGCTAGAACAAATGTACTAATGAGTCTCATATGTGGTGAATATGTGCTTCTTGTAACAGGTACAACAAGGTAAATAAATGTTTAGATATCTGTAGTATGTCTGCAAACGATTTTCGAGCTGAACTGTTGAACCACTTTAGAATATTACACAGAATACTGTAATTGAGCCCTAAAGGCCTGTTGTATTTTTTAATAATAAATAAATAAATAGTTTGCCTGTGGTAGAGTATCTAAACTAAATAATAATGCATTAAATGCTACTCAGTGTGTTATGAAATTATGATGTAATTCATAACCTTTTGTTACTAATATAAAGTGCAAGAAATCTTAAAAATTGAGACTATGCGTGAAATATTACATACACAGAAAAAACAAATCTTTCGCTCCGTTTTCAAATTAATTTTCAGTTAAATTATTTTTATGAAATGCTTGCAATATAGGCATTTTTCTTTATTTCTAGTACTTATTTACATAAAAGCCTTCGGAAATTTAAGTTTTGAGACGAATCCTGGAAGTAAACATATATTCCTACTATTTATTAAGGAATTACACAGAAAAATCGGAACATTGGAATACCGCAGACTCGAATCTTATCTGTTTGACCTATCCAACTGTGCTCTTAGCGACTCATAACTTCAACGAATCAGCCGTCTAATGGTAATGTGAGGAAGCAATTCATCCACATATTCCTAGAGATTTGGGGAATAAAATGCCAAAACACAGGAAGAACTGGCTGTATAACTCGCAATCTCAGAAAGATCAACCCCCTCAACAAATGGAAAATCAAGGTTCGAATGCCTCAAAAGACAGCGTCCAGATTTTCTCCGTTTAACTACATCGTAGTATCGTATCTTCAGGTACTTCAAAATCATTTCAAAAATACAGAACTACTGATTGTATTATTACTTTCTTACAGTCACGTACACTCACAACGAATATATATGTACAGTAGAACTCCTCTCATCCGCACTCGGCTGGTCCGCCACTCCGGTTAATCCGACCGTGCTCGAACCAAACTTGTTCCGATTCGTGGATGACTAACGAGGCCCATTGTCGATTACTGCCGTAGCGGCATTATTGTTTACTTACTGTTATTGCTTGTTCACTTTAGTGCTCCGTCATGTCATTCTTTCGTTGTGCGTGTTTTCTGTACTGTACTGTGAAGTTTTTAGTCCTAGCTGTTTGTTGGTTTTAGGACAGTGTTCTTCTGTGTTCGTTGCAGTACAGTGTTTTTTGCTTTTTGATGTCAGGAGTGAAACGTAAACACGTTACTCTTTCATTAAATGAAAAATTAGCAGTGCTACAAAGAGTGGACAACGGGGAATCACTCACAAAAAACTCAATGTAGTCGTTAGGACAGTAAAAGGTTGGAGAAGAAATCGGAAAGACAGCAATGACGATAGATGATGAAAACGCTCTAAAGAATCACAAAACATTGAAAAAGACTAAACTTCAATTGCTTTTTCTGTATTTTCCTGCATTTTCTGATAATCCGACCTTTTTTGCATTCCGACCATACTCCCAGTCCCATATTGCACAATCATGTGCAATCAAATTTTAACCGCGTCCCCTTTGAAATACTTCTAAATCTCCACATACTTCTTTTTTTCTTGGTTATTTTGAAGTATTTCGTAATCTGGACCCAGATAAGCCGGACTTTGCTTAGTCCAGACAGACAAAACACACACATTCGTCACATAGCTCTGTGACAGTCAAGAATACTGTACTGTATTTCCCAATTGTTGTAGATATTGTTGAATAGCTCAAAAATCTTTAGATCTATGCCTTTAAATGTATTATAATAAACGTCTTTTCTTGCTACAAACAGTTTTAAATGCACTTTCTACTGTTCTTATAGGCTATTTCAGTAAATCCAGTCCACTTATCACCCCAATTAGTCCGGCTTACAGAGGTTTTACTGTATTTCAAGTTGAGTGGTTGATACAACTTAATGTTCCTTTTGTTCGTAGACGATATATGACATAGGACCTACTTTTTAAAGTAGGATATGAATGACTACTCAAATTTGTATCAGATAGAAGTACCTTTACCTTGAATCGAACCTCGTACTACGCACATAGAAAGAACGCACGTTAGTAGCTTGGCAACAAAGAGACAAGTATTTCACATTTTTTTTTTAAAGTTTTTGAAACATAACACTACATTTTTGAGTGAAGTTAATTATTTCTATATATTTTTCTGTTTTCTCACAATAAACTTTTAGTTCCTAGTAGTACTTTTGCCAATGGAACATAGATCATTTCCCATGCAAAATCTATACTTTCCACTTCTATAACCAACAGTGTGTTACAAACAGATCACGCTTTATTACTATCATTATTATTGTTCTTAATTTTGTGTGTTCTAATTTTTATCAAGAAAAAAAATTTCTGTTAAAGTTTCTCACCGGTCCGTTGGCATTTTTTCACGATTTTCAATATACTGTGAGGATAAAAAGTACTAAAGTTGCTCTGAGTAGTTAGTAAGTCCACTTAGTGAGACATAAGATTGTCATTACGTCCGTCCGTCCGTTACTTTGCACGATAATTCTTAAACGAAAAAGAACTTTTCATTCTGTTTTCTGCTATAGATAGATTGGGCAAATATGTCGGCCGACTTTGTTATTGAAGCCAATCCATTAACAAGTTGACGGGTAATGGTGACTAACGATGTTAACCATGCCGCATACATACAGGGTTTTTCAAAACAACACCGACAACATTTGGGAGGTGATTCCTGACACCAAGATAAGACCAAAAGTATAGACCAACCTGGGTGCACAAATGCTTCCTTTTGGAATTATAGGCTGCCGAAAACATGAAAAAATGAATTGCAAACGTCCAGAGTTCCGAAACTAGGGACCTACAGTAATCGGGTCAAGACTTCACTTAGGAACTAGTATGTGCCCTATCCAAATGTCCATGTTTGAAAATCCTGCGGTACTTCCGTAACTATTTTTATAGAGGTGGTTTGTGGGTACTTCAAATTATATGACCGTAGCCAAACTCCCTCTCCAAAACTTGTTGTGTGAGTACCTTACGATTCTGAAATATGTAGTTTCGGATAGCGCACATATTAGTTCCTAAGTGAAATCTTCACCCGACTACGGTAGGTTCCATAATTTCGGAGCTATGGGGCTTTAAAGTTATTTTTTTCATATTTTCGGCAGCCTATAACCCCGAAAGGAAGCATTTGTGCACCCAGGTTGGTCTATACTTTTCGTCTTATCTTGATGTCAGGAATCACCTCCCAAACGTTATCGTTGTTGTTTTGAAACACACTGTATAAATTTCGCGAGATCCTCTTTACTGTCTTTAGCCAAGTTTTTTTTTAAGTATTTAATGAATATTACTTAATAAAATAGGCTGCGTTATCAATATATTCCTCTTCATAAAAGAACACGTCTTCAAACTAATTACGACGTCAAAGGTTTAATAAACTCGTACTCTATAATATTGAGGGCCCTAGTGGCTCCCCCCACCTAAATATCAGAGTCATGATTGATACATCGTTGGAAAGCTTATGAATAGGGCAACCAACTTTATGCTTTATACAGCTGTATATTATGCTTTATTTCCCCTTACATTATACTTTTTCCTAAATTATGCCTTAATATGTTGTTTCTTGAATTATATTTCATTTTTACTCATTTCTATTATATTTATTTTACTTGTTTTTTTTATTACACAGGCATTAAAATGTGTATGAAACTACTAATTTTTCCCACTAAAAATTATATCAGTACAACATACTACCTCATTTTGTGCAATTTTTCTTACGCAATGTTTCGAAGAAGAAACGTCTAGCTGAACAGTAGACTTCTCATATTTAATAAATTTAGAATACGGAAAACAAAATAGATTACCACCTTCTACTTTGAAATGATCAGTTGGAAATTCTCTCACTCTCTGAGATTGCATATACTCTTGATTTTGCCATCTTAGAATAAGCACAACGAGTCTTGCCTGCCTTTTAACACAAAGTGAGGAAACAGAAAAATCCTTCTGAGCGGAAGGTGCGGACTGCAAAGAGAGAAGGGATTCGAATTTTCCATTGTTACGCATAAAGGTAATTGGCAGTTGATTTCCATTGTTTGTGGCATTGATAACTTTTATTGATCTTTTTCTTTGGCAGCAAATATATTAAAATATTTTTCTTTATTGTATACACACATAGGATTCTGGAATAAAATGTATTTTTATGCTTTTATTTCTGTAAATTATGCTTTATTATGCTTATAAGACTAGCAAATTTGGATATGTAAAGTGGTCAAAATCACAGATATGGTAATAACCATGAGTGAAAAATTTCATTATACTTTTACTGCTTTATGGTTGCTCTATTTAGGAAACACGAATTCCAACGAGGCAACATTTGTGCAATTCCCGCCCTAGTCATAGAAGAAGAAACAAAAAAAGTTCTAAACATATATATATAAAACAGAATTTGGGGGCCCCTGGCAACCCTTGCAGTCACCCTACGCTAACAAAATGACGCTAATGTGTATGCAACATACTTGTGACAATATTTCAGAAATGGTAGCCACTGCTGCAATACAAAGCGAGAAAATTTCACAATGAAATTCCTATATAAAAAAGCCCTGTATATCATTTTCGAAGGACTGTTGAGTTAGACATTAGCATCGCCACGTCCCCCAATATAGTATTACGTTCACACATCATGTACAGCAACAAGAATTATGCTTCTAGACCAATTCAATGAAAAGATATGTCTTATATGGAACCGCCCTGAAAGTAAATGTAATTTACGTCAAAAAACTGAGGCTGAAAAAAAAATTGGCCAACTATGTTCCATTCGCTCCACCTCTTCCCATATTAGCAACAAGTACACATACAGAGTATTACCATGTAGTGTACTACTTCATTGCTTCACATACTAATTTTTATGAGTACCCTGAAGGGTGGATGGCTCCCCAAAAAATCACACAAATAAAAAACGAACTCTACCTTCCCCCCTCCGCCGTGATACCCTCCAACATACATAAAATACATATCAGCGGAAAGGTTCATCCTTCAGGAACACACTGATACCCAATTATCTTTCTAGCTTAATTACGGGCTGAGTTATTGATGTTTAAAGCCTTAATGCAACAGTTGTGTCAATGGACGTTTAAAGGTTAATGTCGTACTGGATAAAATGAAAACCACCTGAGAAACACTTATACTGAATAGTGTTTTGTACTTCACTAGAAAATTATATTAGGTAGGCTCATACTTTCAGCGGTATTTCCAAAAAAGTGAAAAGACGGAAAAACGAAGATGAGCACCTTTAAAATTCAAATACTTATTGAAAGAGCCGAATAAAAAGAAATAAACTACTTCTCACCTGCTTTCCCTTTCATATATTAAATGCGTGCTTTGACTAGTAGATTCGGCTGTTGTATCTGTTGTTTCCATTCCAGAAGACTCTTGTTCAATATCTTCCATGTTCCCACGGATCATAGGGATCACTATATCTTCCATCTAACATAAAAGGAAATAAAGATAATAAAATTACTTTTCCAAAAAAAACGTAACACAGGTTGGTATATTTAAGATAAGTGTATGTACATTCTCAGAAACGACAAAAAGACAAAGTTAAAATGCATGTATTCACCACTTCGTGTTTCTAAACTTATATTTGGAGTCATCACGTGGCTCTTCCTATGAAAGATAAAAAAGGGGACCTTTGGGATTTAGATTTCTGGGCTTTCGGCATCTATGCCCATGTTAGCCCGTCACGTTTGAGAGATGACGTTCCATGGCGATCACACTATCCGAGAAAAGGGATGGAAGGAAGCGGAATGGAACCTATACGCTAGGTACCACCTCGGCATTTGCCTGGTGTGAATGAGGAAAACCCAGGAAAACCTCATTCAGGGTGGCTGGCCTGAAAAAGCTTTTTACATCTTTTTGACCGAGTGCCCCCACCGGGAATCGAACCCGGGACCGCTCGTACTGAAGCCAAGAAGATAATTAGTGATTGCAATGATTACATAGAGTAATAAAACGAAGATACCCTACGCCATCCATTATATATCTGTACATAGAAGCCTTGTGTTGGGTAGCCCAAATATATCTTTCTGTCATATCTCTTCTTTCTGTTACATAATCTTGTGCAGGTGTCTATTTTATACCTCCCATTACTTTCCGATCGACCTGCATAGAAATGACTTCATCAAAATAAATAAAAACAACAATTACCATAAATCTATGTATCATATTTTACTGTCATGTCTTGTCATATTACTTTACTGCAAAAAACTTTGGCTTTCTAAATATTATTTTTGAATGCTTTAAAAGTCCAGAAACAGGGTTTTCATTTTTGCGTCCCTGATATGTTCTTACAACATTCATGTTTCCTTTTGTATTATCAACATATACTTTTTCTGCACGTGCTTATAGTTTTAAAGGTCCGGCTAATTTGTGTGACCTTGGTTAAAATACGTGCTGAGGTGGCTCAGTGGTAGAGCGTTCACCTTTAGTGCATAGGGTCCATGTTCGATCCTACCTCGCGCCAAGTGGGCTTTGTGGTAGACAAACACCGTGTGCGTGGGTTTTCTCCGGGTTCTCCCGTTTTCTCTCACTTTCTTCATTTCTCATCACCGTCTCCTTTAGCCTAACCGGCATAATCATGGGACGTAAAACTTTAAGATTTCGTTTCATTATTTCTTGGTTAAAATAATTTTTGTAAGTTATTCATTTTTTTTTTCTATATTACTTCCTGGTTTAGACGTTACTTTAATCTTATACTTTTTTTTCCAACCCATTTGTAATATTACATTGGTTAGCAACTTCTATACATGATTTAATTGTTAATAATCCTTTTGCTTTTTCTTCATCCTTTTCGAGAAACAAATGATTCAACATTACTGAAATAAGCTATTCGAGTTCTTTGTCTGTGCCTGTCCGCTAGAAATATTTCTTTCCTTAAATTTTCCTTGATTCAAGATGAATTAATCTCTCTCTTGTAAACCTTTTCCCATACATTAGCCTTCATCACAAGAAGTGAGCACACCATGCATGAATAGCTAGCTAATTTCAAATAAGTTGTGCATTAAATATATGCGTAAAAAATACACAAACGTCACTGAATGCTCTATCATATTAGAAAATACAAAAAACACAATCAGGATAGCCAGACTTGTTATGTCCTTTCGAACCGACTCACTAAATACAGGGTTAGCATGAATGATTCATTCGTTTTACCAAAGGGGCACATATTGAACATTTGTAGAAGGTTTATAAACTTGGTGAGTTTGTGGTTGTTTTCATGTATCTTTCATGTGTGTACGTGTAATATTTATGAAAATATAACTTTTTTAAAATGAATGAATCATTTATGCTAACCCTGTATTTCTTACATTATTTGTGGACTATTAGAAGCCTAGTGTTCTACAAATCTATTATAACAAAGATTTAATTTAGAAAACATTTCGATACTATATGACATCTATGAAGTGAATAAATGTGTCGAGAAGTGCGATAGTAAAATACAATGAACTTTATACTAACCTTTTACTATGTTCCTAATTTCGAAGAAAGAAAAAAAAAATCTTTGAGTTTAATGTCCCACGAATATGCCTTTTTAGCTAAGGGAGACGAGGTTAAAGCAAGTGAATGATGATGGAGAAATGAGAATGTGGGAGGAAACGGAAGTACCCCGAGAAAACCCACGAACCAGATGTCCATCACAAGCTTACCTGGCCGGGGATCGAACCAGGGACCCCACGCATCAAAAGTAAGCGCGCTACCACTGAGCCACTGTGCTTCAATCCTAATTTCGAGTAAAATTGTTCTCATTGGTTTCGATTACCTCACTGCAGTCATTTTTAACGGAACTGGTTAAGTTTTATAAGTGAAGTAGTAATAAAATCTGGATTGCAAAGGATACATACATAAATACAATACATTAGGCTCATTGATTTTGGTTATACGATAATGAGAGAGATAAAATGACAGCTCCCTAGTATTTATATGGTTAAGCGTACGCATCTTTGGTGCAGGAGACCCGGTGGAAATTCATGTGGTTCGAATCGCACGTTAAGCTAAAGGTTTACGTTTCATATAGCTTTGCTGCTGAACAGGACGCTAAACTCTAAGACAACTCTTACAAAACGAAATAAGATCTTTAAGTTTTTCGTCTTACCTATGCTCTTTTGGCTGAAAAAGCGAATGAAATGCATGAGTATAAACGAATTAGTGGAATGAGAATGTGGGAGCAGGAAACAGATCGACGACAGTGTTCTTCACCAAATATATGTCCTGAAATCGAACCAGAGACCCCCAGTACTAGAGGAAAGACTTTTATCACTGAGCCACCGGGTTTCCCTTGTTCTTTGATTTTCTCAGTTCGCATATACGTATATTTGCATCGCACATATTATTCCACATGTTAAGTCTCTCTGAGGATATAAACATTCGTTATCAATGACCTTTTTTGTTCCATCTTCTGATACCTCAGTGACCTTATTAAAAATAAAAATAAAAATAATAATACGAGAGCAATTCGAAGAAAGAAAAAAAAAAAAAAACACCTGCCGTTTGGTTATCAATGACACACATTCACATATACAGAACTTTTATTATACACACTAGAAAAGTATACTATACTACTTTTCAACATATTTAGCATTTAAATTGAGACACTTGTCATAACGTTTAACAAGAATTGAAATCCCTTCTACCAAAAAAAGTCCTGCCTGGAAATGAGGCCACTTACTAACAGCATTCTGAAGCGGATTGTCATTGTCGAAGCGGTGCGACGCAAACCACTGTTTCATGTGTCTGATAAGGTGGTAGTTGCTCGGCGCCTAATGTGAGCTATAGGGAGGATAATCAAAAAGATCCCAGTGGAACTGCTTCGTCCACGTTTAAACATGAGACAACATTCACGTACGACACTTTCACTCATTACGTTTGGTCCGTAAACACTACAGTTCGGGAGGAATCGCAGCTGCCGAAAGTATTTGAGCACGCACTTCACATTTGCCGGTTTTTCTACTGGAGCGTTCATTTTCAATTGTTATAGAGGACGAGTGAACTAAAACACAATCTTCTTCTTCCATTGCTTACTGTCTACTGAGCTACTGCACACAGCGCCACAGAACTGACGTCTCTTCCCGGCCATTTCTCGCTCATGCGCAATTTTTTTTTTCGAATTGTCCTCGCAGTAATAAGAACCTCACTAGCTTCATTGAAGAAAATTAGAGGTAATTAAGATCATCGAGAGAGAAAAAAATTGGAAACACAAGTACAAGATGATGATAATTATAAATAAAATGTGCATACTGACTCACCTTACACTGCTTGAGAATACTGTGTCTGTCTGCTTTCTTCTGCTCGATTTTGGCTTCGAATGACGTCACCTGCTTCTGAACTGCTTGAATATCTTTTGCAATTGCACCCATTTCACGACGGGCCTGAAATAAATAACAGATGTATTGCATTTAGTCAGTTTCAAGAAACATAACAAGACTCTTTCAATATTATTTTTAAGAAATTTTCCATATTACCTTGATTAGTGACCAATTAACATGACTAAGCGGTTAGCGTACGCGCCTTTGGCGTGGGAGGACCGGGTTTATGTTTCTGTAATATTTTCTTAATCTTTGCAGAGATGTGTGGAACCACAGGGATACTAATCCATTTATCAGCCCCAATATCTGCTGTCTGTTGTACCTGCTTGTACCATTTCAGTAATAAAGACTTTTGAAAACCATTTTCTTGTCCAATTTTTATTAAATATTGAATTTCCTGATTAAGATCAACACGGAAGTCTGAAAGTAAAAGGGCTCTTCTAAAATATTTTCTCCGAACATTCAGTTTTTGAAGCAATTGAAATAGAAAGAAATTAATATACTTTGTACCAGCAGAAGGTTTGGGATATACCGAGGTAACAAAGTTACTATTATGTCTTTTGATAGTAATGACAAGGAAGTTAAGAGTTCCTTGAAATTCCTTATACAGAATCAAGGTGTCATTTTTGATTAACTCAATCAGATAAAGTCCTAGAATTAAGTTTACTATCGAACTTGAGGAAAATGGAGCTTCCTTGACATTTCTTTCTTTAAAAAATCTTCCGTCTCGAGTCATTTTAAGGCAGAACTTTCTTATGCTACGTATAAGTAAATAGTCGAACTTTAGTTGTCTGTTTTTTAAGAGGTTGAAAGGTTGGTTTTCATTTGTGAAAAAACAGTCCAGCGTACAATCATTACCTCTTAAGCTAAACGTCCAACTAACCTTGCCGATTACATCTTCCATTTCGTCGAGTTCTGATTTCTTCGCCAGTTTTTTTGATTTCAAGCTATCCAAATCTCGCATATCTTTGTCGATTTCTGCCATTTGCTTATGTTCAGCTTGCTTACATCGCTCAAGTTCATCCTCGTCATCTTGCACTGCACGCTCCCATCGCAACACGTTATCTAAAAAGGAAAATGGATTTCCTTATTAAATCAAGAACAACAAAAACAAATATATGTAAAAAATATTTCTTTGTTCTGCAAATAAAAAGAAATGTGTTTTAAACAGTCATAAGTTAAAAACCTATGGGTTAATATTGGGGCAAACATGGTGTACCTTGATATGAGAGTTTCTAACAAAACGAATATTAAAATTATTTTTATTATATATGTTTAATTCTGGTACTTGGAAAAAGCCAACAATACAGATGAAATATTAGAGTACATTAAAAAAAAAAGTAAGAATTTTGATTTTTACGTAACATCCTCGGCACGTTACGACAATCACATTTTGAAGATCACCTTTCCATTAGTGACACATGAGGGGCGTCCAAAAAGCTCGTGTTCCGATCCACTTGCAAATGATATAGAGAAATGTTTTCCCTATCAATTTTCCACATAATTTCCCTGGATATCAACTTACTTCTCTCTTCTGTAGCAGCTAATGCTTACAGAGAATATTTTCTGTTCCTGCTCCAGTGAATCTAGTAAACAGAATACATAGCGTATTCATCGCCGCTGTGCTAATGGAACAAACAATAGTCCCTGGAGGTGAATCTACGTCAATACGATGTCTGGAATCCTGGTCGCCAGATGGCAACTTGCACTACGTCAGAGGCCTTGTCCGAAGAAGCAAAGCCCTGTGGCTAGCAATATTGGAGCCTCAAGCACTCTTGATACGCCTATAACTTTGACAAAATACAGGCTACTGTAGTTACATCATAGAACATTACATCTTAACATTCCAGGAGACTGAAACTATTATCGGCTTGTGCTGGAAACATTTTTAAGAGATTGGATCCTTTCACACTAGTGTTTGTTGTTTCGTCTGAAGCTCCAGTAACGGACCCAGATTTAGTTCACTGTAACACTACATCAAAACATTGTAGATTCTTATAAAGCCGAATTAATAGCTGCAATCTTTGCGCGGTTCTGTTTGTCCTCCTAAGGAGCAGTGATTGAGCGCGCTTCTTGTGCGAGGGGTCCCTGGTTCGATCTTAGCCCATGTGAGTTTGTAATGGACATCGTGTCGGTGAGTTCCCTCAGGGTTTTCATATTTCCTTCCACATTTTCATTGCACTATGTCTTTTAAGATCATCTGTTCTCTTTAGTCTATAGGACAAAATCCTAGCACGTAAAACGGAAAGATTTCATTTTTTGCTTGTCCCCCGATAATATGCGCGTCAACCAATGAGTCAACTTTCTTGAGGTCAATCTTCAATGAAAATTGAATCAATGCTGCTATGTGATATGAGAATATGCTAGGATAGTGTTCGTCGGTCACTCTGTATCAGCTCTTTCACAAACTGGGAGTGTTCCACTGAAACGAATATTGATAGATATTTAAAGCGGACTGTATCATTACACGATTGCGATTGCGTTATGACCCTACGCTAAAGGAGACAGATAATGGAAATGAATGTGAAACAAATCACGGAATGAAAATGCGGGAGGAAACGGGAAAACACAAGGACTCGACGCTGTCCACCACAAACTCTCATTGCTTGTGATCAACTCAAGGGTCCCTCGCACCAAAGGTAAGCACTCTACTACTGAGCCACAGTGCCCTTAATTGTCATCTAATACATTTATTATCATCATCATGAACAATCTGCTGTGACGGAAGTTCTTTCACCGATATACTTTATTACTCCTAAACCCTGTTCGGCCTAAGCTCTAAACTGCGATAAACAAAGGCACATGAACATAAATCTCGCTGATTCGCTGTTGGCCTACTGACCCTTGTACTCCTCCGCAATATAGTTCATTTGATTAGATTATTACTTTCACTATGAAGCTACATATAAAACTGCTACATTATTATAAATGACATAAATATGTTATGGATTATTTAATAATTTTGCAATCGAGTGAAACATCAACAAGGTAAACCTTTACTCACTAAGCAACAATCGCTTACCAGCGAAATTCATATATACACACACACACACACACATATATATATATATATATATATATATATATATATATATATATCTTAATCTTTCGAGTTTTTCTTTCTTTTCTGCTGCTGCTGTAAGTATCTGGACAACACGAGACAGTACTGTCAAAACGGACGTCTATAATTTGCTTCTCCCCGTGGGGAGTGGGAATGATGCATTACTAGCCAATCGCATTTGTGACGAGCGGAAAGATACAAATATTTTGTTTATCGGAGTTTAGAGCTTACGCTGAACAGAGAATAGTAAATCAGTTTCTTACATACTTCTTTGTGATCTCACCTTACCTTACAAGACATTACCCTAAGTACGCAGCTATTTTGAAATTTGTGGATCAACTGAGAAGGGGTCGGGATACGAACTTTTTGGACACTCCTCGTATTAATTTAAGTAAGTTTTTACTTTTATTGGGTTTGTAAACGCCCTATTTTGCATTGCTATTCCAATATTAAAACACAAGTATCTTAAGTTATATCTCTAATTTGTTCTTGATTTCATAACGAGTTAGAACCAAAAAGTGTGCAAGTCTATCTCTGAAAGGAAACGATATTGCGATCTTCTTTATAAGCAAAACTATGTGAAAGAATTTTGACTTACTTTGTGTATCCCTTGACTTCTCGAATTCCAATTGATTTAAAATACGATTCTTCTGATTCTCAAATTCCAATCTTTTCTTTGCACGCTCCTGTTGCGTCCTGTAAAGATAATTAAATGCATTTTACTGATATTGTAGCATTAAAAGCAACATTCTTATTTTATATACGCCTGATGCTAATGTTAAAACTTCTCCATCACATAGTAAAAGCAAATAGTAGACTAACTTCTCCTTAAAGCAAATCTAAAATCAGGAGAGAATTATTTTGTTGGGAATAAAATGAAATATATAAATAATTACGGTAAATGAAGAAAATTTATTTTAGACCGAAACTCACGTGGATATTCTTTACATAAAATTTTCGAGCTTTACTAAGTTCTTCAATGGAGGGGAGTCAGTAAAGAGGCCAGCTGTATTTGGTGTAAGAAAATTGGCTGAAAATGTATGGATTAAGAACAAGTTACAAAACTAGAAACAAATCTTCGTAACTGTTTTCTTCATGAAAAATTGAAATTCTGACACTACTGAGTGAAATTTTTCCTCTGAATGTTGTTTCCGTGTGTAGTTATCCATAAACAATTTAGAATTGACCGATCCTAGCTTAAAGTTTGATATCAGGGTGTCTACAAAAATTCCAAAATGAAATTGCGTGACTTTTTCTTTACCCAATCATAAAATTTCCTAACATTTTCAAGAGCGAACTTGGGTGCGAATTAGGCCTAGTTTTCATTCATGCAATAGAAATGTACTTTGCTTGCGATTTGATAGCGTCTAAAGTCGACCATAAACATTTTTGGCTGTGAAGTTTGACGTTTTACAGAACAAAAATTTTTAATCTGTACTTATTTGCACAGTTAAAAACAAATCATGACCCAAAAGCTAAATTTCGTGACTTTTTCGTGACTTTCATGACCGTTTTCTGATTTCATGACTTATTCGTGACCAATAGATACCCTGGATATTAAAGCAGTAATTGTGTATTGCGAATAAAAACGAAACTAAAGAACTTCGATGTTCCTACATCACGAATTGATCGGAGTTCAAGATCGGTTTTAGTTTACACCACGATATATATACGTATGTAATTTTTTTTTTCGTACCGGAAACGGTACTGAGCTTCCTTGAGACTAAATGTTTAGCATACGTACATGCTGTTGTATTCCGTAAGTCTAAGACGTCAATTCACTTATTTTAACATTCTGTAAAATCTCAGAATTTCCGATTTATCCTTTCACGCTCTGATGAAGATGGCAAAGAAAGAGAAAGCCCTACCTACAAAGACTGAAACGAGAACATGAGTTATCTGATTACGTTTAGTAATTTATCTTGTATTCTCTGCATACTGTACTATAGTGGATTCTTATCTGATATGGGTGACATGAGCACTAGAATTGGGTAGCTCTTCAAGTCTTAGATGAATTGAAGACCTCGGGGGTGGGGTGGGGGGATAACGATATCCCACACTGACATGATTTTGAGATACAAGACTTTGAATGTTTGGGTACGTATAGTGACACTATTGAGAAACCTGTAAGGAAATGGACATATCTCTGTTATCTATTGACTAAACTCGGTAATTCTTGGAGGGATAACAGATCCACCGCAGTCAAACAGCTAGGCTGTTTCACTCATTTTTCATTATTTTGAGGTTTATCATTATTTTCCCCCGAGGTCTTCAATTATCGACAGTCTGTTCATGCTCTCTGAAGGATCAAGGAGTCAGAAAGTTTGCAAAATCGAAAGTCAGAAGCGAACGTGGCATTATAACTGTGCTACAAATGGCTACAATCTCACGTAGATAGATTTGACGTCATCTGCTGTCTTCCTTTGGTGATGTGTTAAAGACAGATCACGCACTGGCATGACCTGCTTCACTCCAGGATCTTCATAGTTGGATAACCTGAACTGGAGGCTACAAACCCGAGGATGTTTCGGTCGGGTACACAGGAACGTGTGAAACCAGGTTAAATTTCGGACGGGTGTTGGGAATGATAGATACACAGGGAAGTAAATGTTATCCATTTTATGCATAGATTCATACAAAGAAGTTATCACCATTAACTGCTGCTTAGAAGTGTTATATTTAATGCTGTAATTCGAGTTTATTTGAAGCAGGTTTGCAGATGTACATTATTCCTGTGGAAAGATTAGCTTATAAAAGTGCATTAATAGTCGAAACCCAACTACAGACTTCAGGAAACAAATAAAACTTAGTAAATTTGATAAACTCAAGCAGTACTGTCTTTAGGTAACTTTGCTCAGTTTGCTTACAACAAACAGGGATACCTATCTCGGATACAAACTTTAGTAGCAGTTCGGATTTTACTTAAAGTAACAGTTGACTGATTAATTTGTGTTTACATCTTTTGTCAACAACGAATTTATACATAGAACGAGTACTGGAGTTTAAAGTGAGATCTGAATCATTGTAGTGAACTCGATGTTCTGTACCAGGAACTGAACTCAGGATCTCATATACCAAAGGCTACTAAATTATGTTATGTTATCTATGATTTCAGTTGAAATAGTAGTCTGAAGAAGGAAGTGATATACTTCCGAAACTGTTACATTTCTCGTTAATTTATAATAAAGAATACAGACAGCCTTGTAAGAAAGTTATGTTTAATTTATGTCAAAGGCTACTAGAGGAGGAGATGCTTATATTTAACCCTTTAATTGGCAAGCATTGATAGCATTACCATTAAAATATTTAGTTTACTTTTATGGTTGAACCATGTCTTCCTCATCATAATTTCGTAATTTTTAAGGTGTTTTTGTACTTTGTTTAAAATACAGAATGTTTATTTCAAAGCAACACTGCCATAAAATAGGTCTTATGTGTTGCTACTGAGCAACATTGCCCTTATATGGTCAAATATCATAACCCTCAGTAATTAGCAGCAGTTTCTTTGAAATATCTTCCTACAGAGCAACAAACCACAAATAAAAAAAATAAAATAAAGGAACTTTCGCGGAACGTAGGAGATAAAGCTTCTACAATACTAAGTTTATCTGTCTCCTGTTGACGAAGATAAACAAGCGACCAGCAAATCATGTATATGAATATTGTATGAAAGCAATAATGCCAATTAAGTGATAACTGAAATTATAATTCGTACAGATAAAGCAATAGAATGCGATGTTCCTTAAGAGCAACAGTGCCAAATGAAGGGTTAAGTGGAAAGTCTCGCCTCATGTAACTTCAATGATAAAAAGTTACATTAACCCATTACCGCCGTGCGTGATCATATGATCACGGCGGTTAGTATTTATGAAATTAGATCTTGTGTAACACACTTTTAGTGGTTTCGTCACATTGTTGGTGTGGTCTACTAGAAGAAGCTTCTGGCAACGCTGTTCAAACAAAACAACTTCCACATTGCGGCGCGAATGCAACCTAGAGGCTCAGTTATCAGCAGTGCGCAAGAAATAGAAGAAAAATGGAATCGTCCTCAAAGTAAGTATTAACAGATATTTTTATATCTTACCCTTTCAAACGATTTTGTACTGGGTTTTATTTTAGAGATGACAAAGTTTGTAACTAATTAGATTTGACTCACCTGAAAATATTTGGGGCACGCTTATTCAAGTTTTTCATCAGTGTGATCGTATGAACACGCACGGCGTTTAGGCAGGTTTTTCTTTCTTACGTGCGTATGTAAAAAAATAAATAGTACAGTAAAATTTTACAGATTTATCAATTTAAAACAGTTTGTAAGTGATTTCGTTTCACTTCTTTATTATTATTATTATTATTAGAGCTCGTTTACGGCTAAGCAGTTAGCGATCGCGTGTTTCGTGTGGGAGTCCCGGATTCTATTCCCGGTGGGATCTCATGTGGTTCGGATTCCGCGTTAATCAGTAGGTCCACGTCTCATATAACCTCGCTGCTGGACGGGACGTTAAAACTCAAAATCAACTTATTATTATTATTATTATTATTATTATTATTATTATTATTATTATTATTATTATTATTAGAAATGACTTTTGCTAGTACTGTTTCTGGTGATTATATATTTTTTTGTTGTTACAGAGGTCTTTCACTGCAACAAATCCTTGATATTTTGGAATCGGATGATGTGCAAGACGTACAAGACATATATCTAGAACCCCCGGAACCAAACATCTTTTCGGATGAAGATTCAGGAGAAGAGGATGGCGGTGGACTCATTGACAACCTTACAGGGCGCCAACTTACCAGTCATGCTGAAGTAGTTTTTACGGATAACACCCGACTTGGTGAGGATGATACGCAAGATTTGTCACCAACAATGTCTCCACATCAGACGAAAGGTAACCGTTTTAATAAAAAGAAGACTAGCTAATATTTGGACACATGATGACATAAACGCGGCCGCAACTGTGTTTCCTGAAGCAGGTTTCTCGACATTTCATGGAAAATCTCCTACAGAATGTTTTGAAATGATTTTCGATGATGAAGTTTTAGATTTGCTTGTTTCGGTATCTAACAAATATGCTGTTTTCAAAAACTGTAATCCGTCTTGAGACAAAAACTGTAATGAGAGTTTTTATTGCAATTCTTTTGCTTTCTGGGTACAATACAGTTCCTTCGAAAAGGTCGTATTGGGAGGGAGCAGGTGATGTAAGAAATGAACTGGTGGTGAATGCTATGCGAAGAGATCGATTTTTGGACATATGTCGTTTTGTTCACTGTGCTGATAATACTCGACCAACTCAAGATGATAAAATGTGGAAACTGCGTCCACTAATGATGTTACTTCAAAAACGTTTCATTTCCTTATTTCAGCCAGAACAGAATATTGACTTTGATGAATGTATGGTGCAATATTTTGGTAAGCATGGTTGTAAACAGTTTATCCGTGGGAAACCTATCCGTTTTGGGTATAAAGTTTGGTGTCTAAACAGTTCATCTGGATATTTGATTAATTTTGATGTATATCAGGGGAAAAATCCGAAGGGACGGAGTGAGTATGAAGAACAGTTTGGTAAGTGCGCAGCTCCTATGCTTACCATGATAGACGAGTTACCATCCAGTATGAAATACCTACCATTCCACATTTACTTCGACAACCTGTTCACAGGAATCCCTCTTCTAGTGCACCTCAAGAGTAGGGGATACAATGCTACTGGTACGATTCGAGAAAATAGAGTGCCCAAGGACTGTTCTATTACAAATTCCAAAGAGATGAAAAAAAGAACACGCGGCACGTTTGAGGTAGCCAAAAATCTTAATGAAATTTGTGTTGTACGTTGGGTAGACAACTCTGTCGTCACAACTGCGTCTACATGTCATGGGACGCAGCCTCTTTCTAGTGTCCAGCGATATTCCCAGAGTGAAAAGAAGAAAGTGCGTGTTACTCGTCCGTATGTATTCGGAGAATACAACAAGCACATGGGAGGTACTGATCAAATGGACCAGAATATCTCATATTATCGTATTGGGATCAGATCCAAAAAGTGGTGGTGGGCTCTTTTCTCTTGGATGATTGACGTATCGGTACAAAATGCATGGCTTTTGTTGAGAAAAACCAGAATAGACATCTCACACTTAGAATTTCGAAGGCACATTGTGCAAACTTATTTGCAAAAATATAAGAGTGTACCATTAGGTGCAGGACGTCCAGCTATTTCTAAGTTCAGCAGTCAACAATATCGTGTAAGCGATGACGTTCGTCTTGATGGACGAGACCATTTAGTGATTCGCTCTGAGCGCAGACGTTGTGCAGGTACATTGTGTTCAAGCACAGTTCGTACGAAATGTTTCAAATGTAATGTGGGCTTGTGCACTGACTGTTTTTTCAATTTCCATAAAGTTCCATAGATAATGGGCTCCATAAACTGACAATTCCATAGTCCCAATACTGTGTTTCTTTTTGTCTTCTAGGGTGTAACAGATTGTAACACAATAAATGTTTTTCTCTTTTGCATATGTGTTAATAATTTAACAGGACATCCATCTAACCATAATATTTGAAAGTATGTATTTAAACGCCTAGCGTGTTCATATGATCACGGGGTACCCCAACGAAACCGCTTACGTCACGAACTAAAAAATTCTCATGGGTGGTCTTTACACCTAAATGAACCAAAATTACAAATTTCATCAAAATTGAAAACAAAATATAATTTCGGCGTTAATGGGTTAAAGTTTAATCAATCAATCAACCAATCTTGTTATTCTTTAAAAACATATATTTAACATATACTAACCTGAGCTCTCGTTCTTCATACTGCCGAATGTTAGCGACTCCAATTTGGCTGCAGAAGTCTGCGAACACAACATCTTCAACGTTATTCATCTTCTCTTTGATTTCTTGAATTTGTAAGTCACGCGCTCTCATTGTTTGTTCAATCTTATTAATCGTTGGCTGTAAACGAAATGAAAAATAGAATTAGTTGTTACTATTCAGAATTAACATTATGAAGAAGAACGTAAAGAATTAGTTGGATCGAGTGCAAAACGAATGAGAGGGTGCTAGAAATGGTGGAGAAGAAAAGAACACTTTTAGATATTATTGAGAACAGAAAGAAAAACTGGTTGGGACACTGCCTAAGAAGAAATTGTATCATGAAGAACGTCTTTAGAGGATATGGTGGCAGGAAAGAGGGAGGGGGCGAAGGAGACTACAATTAACGAATGAATAAAAACAAAGATCATATGTGAAGACGAAGATGTTAGCGGAGGACCGTGGAGCATGGAAGTTTCTCAGATGAGATAAGTGACCTGCCAATAAGGGCAGAATACTTATGATAATGATGATTCCGAATTATATTTCAGAGTACAATTTCCCACGGGAATAAGCTAATGAGCAGAACTTAGTAACTTTGATTATGGAATACTCTTTTCAACAATGGCTGTGAGTTATGCAAAGTATGAGACATACATGTAAGTATCTATCAGTAACTGAAAGGTTGATTTTCATGTTCTACAGATTTGTAATTTAGGTGAGTATATGCGGACCACGAACAGTCTAAATTACACAATGTAATCTGTGAAACCTGACATGAAAACTAAAAGAAAGAAAGAAAGAAAAAAAAACTATTCTGTAAAATTTTAAATTTTTTACATGCTCTTACTTAAATCAACCTTTCAATTTTTCGGGACTGCATTCGCTTCTCTCATAAGTCATGTAATATTATTGCCACGCAATGACTGAAATGGTGTTCCAGGGTATTTACCACCATTTTAAAAGGCAACTAGCAACTGTGTAACATTTTCTTGACTCGGTTGAGGCCAAAATTGGTTTTACACCCAATAGAGACAAACCAAAATCGCACTGAAGGAACATTTACGCAATATCAATGAAGAGAAGTGATATAAAAAGTAAATTAGTAACTTACTATTTGCGATAACTGATAAAAATAGTGTGCGACGATCGTTCTTCCTCTGCATATAAATGTACATTCGAGGAACAGTTCGTGAAGGCCATTTAGTTTACTCACTAACCAGCATACTAACACACAAAGTAAATAGCTGTGAGGGAAAAGTTTATTGAAAATGTTGGGGTCGCGATGGCTCAGTGGTAGAGCGTTCACCTCCGGTGCTTGGGGTTCCTGGTTCGATCCCAGCTCGCGCCGTGTGGACTTTGTGGTGGACAAACACCGTGCTCGTGGGTTTTCTCGGGGTTCTCCCGTTTCCTCCCACTTTCTTCATCCCACCATTTCACTCATTTCTCATCATCACCGTCTCCTTTAGCCTAACCGGCATAACCGTGGGACGTAAAAGTTAGAGATTTCATTTCATTTTTTTATTGAAAATGTTAACGATATAGATTAACTGCACTGTTCTTTCAATGCATTACGAAAATATGGAATGAGCTACAATGTGCGCCAAACTTCAATATCTAGTATCATTGTAGATTTCTGAGAATAGAAATCATTAAGAAACTAATACGTGAGAAGAATACCCAGTAGATACAACGCTATAACATGGCAAAATGCGAAGTACTTAAATCCTACTAAATGATTTGACTAACCTTATAGTACTGATGTCTCTATGCAAACGAGATATCACTTCAAGGGCTGCAGCTGCTTTCACTATTGGTCGTGTCCAAAACTAATATTAAATAAATTGTAAATCATCACATGTTGGCCAACAAATAATCGTACCACTCAACTACACCGAACAAATAGCATAAAAACTAATAAAATGCAAAACAAAACTTGCTGTTATCAACTGGCAAACTGTTTTCACTTCACCTAAGAAGTGAGTTCAGTGTATCAATCGTTTTTCGAACTTCGAGTAGAGCGACCGATAATGACAGCAGCAGCAACACTTGAAATTATATTGTTGGCATAAACACATTGAAAGGTTAGTCATTAAGAAAAATATGTCAGACGATTTCTACACTGTATTTTCTCCTATGTTAGTTCTTAATACTGAGAAGACTGGTAAAGGACAATGTGAAGATAATTTGTTACGCACTGCAGTATTCTTGATCATCGATTATTTTTACGGATATTTCAAGCTCGTTTGACAAACGTTCGATGTGCTAGATTCAAAAGTAGCCTAGAATATTTCTAAAGATTTGTGTTCTCCATTTACATTCTACCAAAATATAAATTCATTTTATGTACAATATAATGAAGAAAATCCATTTATCATGCATTAGAAAATCTTATGCTCTCACTCCAAGGAACAACGTTCATGATATAAAATTATTTTTCAATGACGACACATTTTACTGAACGCCCATTACCAAACGACACACTTGTATGATTTATTTATTTATTGTACGACTATGTTTCTACGAAGTAGTGATTCCAAGTAGTACTAAGCACTGTTGCTAATGCTGAAGGCGTTGACTGATACAGTCTGTCTCAGAATTGGCCGCTGCAAGCGTTGATTGGTATAGTCTGTCTCAGAATTAGCCGCTGGAGGCGTTGATTGGTACAGTCTGTCTCAGAATTGGCAGCTGGAGGCGTTGGTTGGTACAATCTGTGTCAGAATTGGCCGCTGAAGGCGTTGATTGGTACAATCTGTCTCAGAATTAGCCGCTGGAGGCGTTGATTGGTACAATCTGTCTCAAAATTGGCCGCTGGAGGCACTGACTGGTACAGTCTGTCTCAAAATTGATTTTAATCAATCATTAAATGATTCATGACTTTTAAATTCTAAAATTTCGCGGCACACCCGTCGGGAATCACTAATATACAGTGTTGTAAGACGGAAAGAAGATATTTTCTATACCTATGAGTACGATCATATGGGCTCTTGGTAAATTTTCTTTCTTTCTTTATATAGATATGAAGGGTCAGGGGGAAAGAACGCTTTCAGTCCATTTAATGAAATTTTTCAGGAGAGGAAAAAAAATCATGTTATTCATTAAATAACCATTGTAATTACATTGTTAGAAAAATAGTTTTAAGTTTATATCAAGATAAATATTGTATATATGTAAAGAAAAACTTATTTTTACAGCAAATTAGAAAATTGGTGTTGGAGATACCGATTTTTTTTTGGACTGAAAGCGTTCTTCCCCCTGGTCCTTCATATGGTTTTATGGTTTTCGTACCGCAAAGAAAATCATGTTCCTTTTACAAAGGCGATACACAAGTTCAAAAGCAATTGACGAAAGTACAAATATGAAAAGAACGGATAGGTACTTTTGTCGGTGACTGCACCTACATACCACATAAGATTTACTATTTTACGAACAGCATAACGTTTACATGATCATCGAACTTAGGTGGCTATTGGTAGAACAGCAGCAATTCTTTTAAAAAATAAATAAATAAACACAATACGGAAGTACCTGTAAATAATTTACTGACACCCACTTAAAGATTGAAAAGAAATTAATTAATATTACTTACCCCAAACGTTTCCAATTGATCTCGAAGTTTTCCCAGCTCACGTTGCAATTGTTGTATTTGTTTATTCTGGAAAAAATACATAAAACTTCATTACTTTCACTGCAGATTTTAAAAATGAAGTATTGTAATCTTGCAGTTTGCAATTGTTCCTGTTCCTTACGTAACATGTATCAAATCCGACCCAGTATGCCTACACACACTTATCGCTTTCTCTTGTAACATAATATACAAGAGAAAAATTTTACTACAGAATCATTTTTTAAAAAATGTCGAAAGGAAAGTTCAAATGACTTACACGCGTATAATCGTAACATTAATACAGGATTTAAGTATAACCTATAAAATGAAGGTTACAGAAATGAAAATTTATTACTGAAAAACTTCTGAATAGCTTTTGATTAAGGCTAAAAATTTAAAACTGACTGTAAATAGGTCATTTCATAGTAAGCATAACACGTATTAAGTTTTTACATACAATACAAACGACCTGTTGCACTCGGTCCTGCAACTAGAACTTCATTCCATGACAATTATAATTTTGCCCCGTCAAGCATTTTATGGGGTACTTTTTTTTCTTCTTTCTTCCAAATTTTACCTTACATATACGAAGTCAGAGAAACTGCAAACAATCAGTTCGGATCCGAACAGCAAATATCCAACATTTCTCAACAATGTTACAATGGAGATGCAACAGAATACTGCTCAGGGTACATAAGATACGATTTGTGATTATTATAGCATTGTCTCCTCAGTTGATTGTTCAAATTGTGTCGCTCATGCACAAAGTAAACAATTTTCCTCATCTATAATTAACTTCCATGATTTTCTATTATCAGTATGCATTCTGTTACGGGACATTTATTTAGTTTTTAAAAAGTAACATTTCGTTGTCTGGATTATTGAGAGAATTAAGCATATATGTCAAATAATTGGCATTTACGGAGGGTTATCCTTGATCTATGGAAACAAGTTTCGAGTATGACAATGGCGCTACAGCTAGTGGCATATTAATCCGACCTGAGTAGTGTGAATCAGTGCCAAAAGTCACGAGACAGCGATAAAAGCCTAGTCGGCGTCACAGCAACACCGCGGAAAACCGATCAAGTGACACGAAGCAAATTTAGCGCTGTCAGTTAGATTTTCATAAGTGTAGTGAAACCTCGAGTAACGTGGTGATGGCAACATCAATTATCGGCGTTTGAACGCGGGATGATGGTTGATGCTGTATGAATGATGCATTCGATTAAAGAAGTCGTCCGGACATTGAACTTTTCTCACTCCACAATATAAAGGATGGGCCGTATCTACCACACTGGAGGAACTATGGTTTATTACGGACAACGCAATGGCCGCCCACACGCGCTCAATGACTGCGATTAGCGACGTATGAGCAGACTCGTCCGGGCAAACAAACAAGCAACAGTGCGTGAACTGATAGCACGAATGAATGCAGAGCATCCCACCAACGTGTCTCAAGATGTTAATCCAGCGTAATTTGGTCTCCATGGAGTGTTGCAGCCACAGACCGACACGAGTGCCGCTACTAACCATTGGCCATCAGCAGTGGTGACTCACGTAGGTTCGGGAACATACGGATGGGTCTTAGATGACTGGCAACGAGCAGCATGGTCAAATGAGCCATGTTTCCAGTTGGGAGACTCCGGGTGCGACGTAGATCCCATGAAGCCATACATTAAAATTGTCAGCAAGGCACTCACGAAGATGGCGGTGCCCCGTAATATTTTGGGGCGTATTCACATGTCATGATTTGGGTCCTCTAGTTTGCTTGAACATCGTCATGTTTAGCTGTTTTGTAACCATCTCTAAGCCAGACTTCCGTGTGCACTCTCAACAACAGTGCAAAGTTTTTCAGGATGACAATGCGCTATGTCACCAGGTCGTAATGGTGCGTGACTGATTTGAGGAACATTCTGACCACTTCCAACGCATGATTTAGCCCCCTCGATCTCCAGGCATGAACCCTATCGAGCACATGTGGATTACGAGCGAATAGGTCATTTATGCCCAGGATCCACCTGCAATAACCACCGAATTGAGACTGTATGGCTAAACATCCCTCCAGCGGACTACCAGCAACTTGTCACGCCCTGCGATGACGAGTTGCTGCAATTCGCCGTGCTCGAGAAGGCCCCACAAGTTATTACCTAGGTATCCCATGAGTTTTATCACTTAAATGTACATACCTTGAACGCTAAAGTTTCATCGTGCTCTACGAAGTAAAACGATACCAAAAACTGATTCGCTTTGAGTGGTATGTATGTTAGTGCCTTTTCCGATGAAAAATACTCAAGTGTGCATGTCGTCCAACGATAGGATTCTAAGAAAAATTTCTCCTGCGTCCTTACCAAGACAGATAAAAGTCCGGGTAAGTCTAATTCCTGAAGGCAAGACACAGGTCAATCAAAGGCCTGCTACCAGGTGAAATGCAATGAACACAGAGGCTCACTGCACTGAAATTTAGGACTTTATTACTGCGTATAAACACCCATTATTAACCGGAATTTGAATAGCAAAGCAACTCAAAAGCGGAGTCTATAAACTGCTGCCTCGCTACATTGCTGAACGTGCCGCGAACAATAGAAAGCTATAAAAACAACTGATTGGTGTAAAGAAGATATAGCTGTTATATTGGATGAGGCATATGAGTATTTAAATGTTGACAACAAATCCTGAGCAATATTTACCAACCAAAAAGTACTATAGGAGAGAGAGGAGAGAGAGAGTGAGTGAGTGTTCCTTGAACGTTTTCAAAAAAGTGTGGTATTTCCATAACGATAAGTTAACAATACGTTGTGTTGAGAACACAGAAGTCTACTTGACCTATCGAAGCACAACTTACCAGATTCTATCTTTCTATAGTAGTTCTACAAATCTGGTGCGGGTGAAACAGGATAAGTTGTTTTTTTTTTTTTTTTTTTTTTGGCGAAGATGGTGAAACAAACGAAAAAAAAAAAACGCCCTGTAACACACAGTGAATTTCTGTAGATTCACTCAATGCATCACAATCGAATTTCTGTACATTTGGTATACTGCAAGAGCCCACAGAAGCAGACGACATTCCAACAGTGGAAGGTCAGTTAACAAAAGTGAGAAAATCGTCATGACTGTTCTTCGCTACAGCAAAAGATGAGATGTAGATTGATGATAGCCCGTTTTTATGGCTACCAGAGTATCACCGTTGGTGGTGGTGTAAATTTTTATGATGTACCACACTTGTTTCCATAAATCGTGAACAACCTTCCGTGATTTAAAAAGAAAGCAATGTATTAAAATGTCTTACGGTATTTTCTTTGTCCGTCTTGGAATATTTCAGTCGAGTTTCTAACCCTCTAATCTGAGATTCTACTGTATTTAACTCAGATTCTTTTCTTGATTTCTTCATGGATTCCCTCAATTCTTCACTCAGTTTTTCCTGTTGAGAAATAAATATATATATCAGTAAACAATAAATTTCAAATTTTCACTTGAATAACATTAGTCTTGTTTTACCTTAATTATTTGGGAGAAAAGGAAACAAAGTTTCAAAAACATTCTTTAAATCAATTAAAATAACTTGTACTAGCAAGTATATTTAAACGGCTAGTATTATCCTTTGTAAGCGAAAAGTTCTGCAGCTGCCCATCAGGGCATTGAAACCTTTAAATATATGCTCTGGCCATCTTTCTTCTAAAATTCATTCTGATGTTTTATTGTTGATTCTTTGTGTAAAATAGTTTCTCAACTGTATTTGAAACTTAGTTAATAATGAAAATATGTTTCGTCTGTAAAATTTTACGGGTTAAAAAAAATATCATATTTTATTGACAGTACTGTTAGATCTTCTGTATTTTTTAGTTTATCTTCCTTATAGTTACCTCACAAACGAAAGTATATTGAGCTTATAATCAACAATCCACATGACGTGGGACTTTTTTTTAAGTAAAAATCTAATAATATTGTGGAATTTAGGGTTGAGTTATGTGTGAGTTTAAGTTAATTTCACTGAAATCAAATTTGCATCAATAAAACCAGGAAAAGCTTGTATATATCTTTCTTATATTTTCTATAAACAGGCTGTTTACTAAAATTCCACAATGAAATTTCGTGACTTTTTCTTTACCAAATCATAAAATTTCCTAACATTTTCATCCATGCGATAGAAACTTACTTTGTTTGCGATTTGGTAGCGTCTAAAGTCGACCATAGACATTTTTGATGGTGAATTCTGACGTTTTATAGAACAAAATTTTCCAATCTGTACTTACATTTGCACAGTTAAAAAAAAATCATGACCCTAAAGCTAAATTTCGTGACATTCGTGACCGATAGACACCCTGATAAACCTTATTCTCTTCGTGCGAAGGACGGACACTGCAAGTATTCTTAAAAAAAAGACTTCTTTGTATACTAGGGATCAATATAAATCTACACCTAGATTAAAGCTTTGCACACAGTAGTAAACAGAGTACACTATACATTTACTCTTAATCTTTTCAAAATGTACGGTTTAGGTAACAAGTTAACGTTTTAATTTGCTGTCAAAAATCAAAATTTCATTTCATGTCCAATTCAATTTGAGATTACCACTGTTAATTTACGAAATTATTTGACAATCAGGCTACAGAATTTGATTAATAAAATAATAATAATAATAATAATAATGATGATAATGGTATCTTACCTTTTGCTGTTTCAACTGTGAAAGATGCTTCTCATCCCATCTCTTTGCTTTACGCGCAAGATCCAAGCTACCTCCGGAAATAATACCAGACTTCTGGTAGAAAGTACCATCCAGAGCAACAGCCTAACAAAACAAGCAAACAAGAACCATTTTAATTTGCAAAGAAAATTCAGACTCAATTACTGAATACTATCATTAGAATGTTACAAATGTTGGAATATTTTTTATTTAATTTTCAAGTTGATTTAAGAAAACATTCCTCTTTGATTCAAATGTTTTGTGATGTTTTCTTTTTGCTAGTGTAATGTTAGAAATTACCGTCACAAGGCTTTGTAAAAGGTACATGAAAGGAAGTTTTCAAAATATTTAGGTTCAAAAATAGTGATTACACTCGGAACTAATCTATGGATTACCATACTGTCTTGTCTGTACTTTTTAAGAGCTCGCTTTATATGCGTTATTAATAGCTATTTTATCGTCAGGTACTTACTATTTTGCAACTAAAATTATCTAACTAAACGAAGAATTTAATTCCAAGAAAAAAATAGCTAATGTACATATATACACAAGTTCCTTGTTCATTTCATAAATGGAGGAATTACCTGATTTTATATCACACCAATTCCCCTGTAGGTGTGAATTCAATAGCTTACAAAGGACGAACACGTACACAACCGGACCATGAATCGAACCCGGGTTTTGGGATTATCATGTCGGAGCGTTAACCCTACGCTATCCAGTGTTTCCTAAAAAGATATACATTCTTCCACTTTTAACCCTTCCTGACCTGAATTATGTTTTGGAAATGATTTTTTTTTTTTTTTTTTTTTTTTAATTTCTGGATTATATGTTTAAGTCTAAGGAATTAAGAAAATTATTTTTTTTTTCTCAAAATTATATATATTGCCTGGGCGCTATAACTACAACGTATGATGCAATTTGGAATCATTCGAAACCATATATGCGCTATGAAAGCCAAGAAAGCTTGTGATTCCAAATGGAAAAATGAAATGAAATCTTTAAGTTTTACGTCCCACGGTTATGCCGGTTAGGCTAAAGGAGACGGTGATGATGAGAGATGAGTGAAATGGTGGAATGAAGAAAGTGGGAGGAAACGGGAGAACCCCGAGAAAACCCACGAGCACGGTGTTTGTCCACCACAAAGTTCACTTGGCGGGGGCTGGGATCGTACCCGCGACCCCAAGCACCAGAGGTGAACGCTCTACCACTGAGCCACCGCGCCCCCCTGATTCCAAATGGAATCACACGGTCAGATGGTAGTGCTGAGCAACTTAGACCACGTACTGTTAACTTCTGCTCTGCTTGGACAACCCAGTGGACATTTCTGTCTTGTTCCTTTTCTTGTTTACGGTGTGTCTCTAATCGGGTAATTATTACCCCCTTCCATTTCAAAAAATTATTTTACGTCTTCTATTGGATTCCTTTATTAGAGGACAATGAGATATGATGGCAATATTACATTCACAATGTATAAACACAAGTGTTTTGATGTTATCACAAAGTAGCGAAAGTAGCCTCACGGCGAGTTTCAAGATAAATTTTACTAAATTACAACATACTAGTGCAAAATGTCACCTATATAATTAACTCTTACTCAACTCCCTTTAATCCTCTCTTTTCTTTTCCTGGTGTCTTGGCAATGATGCAAGTGTAGGCAACGAAATTTCGACAGTTTAGTGATTTCGTAGAACAGTAGAGAAGAAGAGGGCGAGAATTTCTTAAATTTATTTATAAGAACAGCTCTTCAAGCGGCTTACTGCAGCAAAGGTTTCAAACAACTTTCAACACCGAAAGATGAAAATTAGGATTATCACTTTAAGTCCATCATTACACTTTCCAATAATGTCTGCAACAATCTTGGTAAGTTACTATTATTACAATATAAGTGGGTACATGAAATCGAACGCAGTGGTTCAGTGGTACAGCCCCCTCTGGTGCATGGGTCCTTGGTTCGATCCCAGCTCGCGCCAAGTGAACTTTGTGGTGGACAAACACCGTGTGCGTGTGTTATGTCGTGGTTCTCCCGTTTCCTCCCTCATTCTATCAATTCTTTCATAACCACTCATATTCCTTAACAGCCTAATAATATGATCATAGGACGTTAGACCGAAGACTTCAAAGCATTATCCGTTCAGATTATCTCTTTTTAAAGGCTAGTTCAAAATAAAACCATTTTCCCTCATTTTTACCCACTGAAGACAATGCTTAAGTACTGAAAGATTTCGGCATACTGAAACGAACAGAGGGAAAGTAAAATTTCTTAGGAAATTAAACTAAATTCCACGGCGTACAACCACGAAATACTTTGATCTGACAGACACCGACTCACTGTCATTTCACGCTTTCAAGATTAGAGTTAGCTACCTATAAATATAAGAGACGATACGGAGCCAACACTGTAAAAAACAGTATAGATGAACTTCTTGTTATTTCCCACAAAAATAACCTTTGAGGAGTTGGTGCTACTTACATCGTATCGGTGTCCATCGTCCATTTCGTACGCCACCTTCATTGCATCTTCTGGCGTTTCACACACCAAAGCATTGTTGGTGGCAAACAGAACCGCTCGCTTGATGTCAGGTGGGTCGTACTGAAGGACATCGTACAGAAGTTTCACATTTCTAGGCTCTTTTATATTCCTAGCAAACGAAAAGAACAAAAATAAAATAATTCTGTATAATTACCAAAACCACTGTGTTTATGTAAAATAAAATACAATTTTATGAAGGTTTCTGACCCCTAATCATGCTATTCCCCTTCTTACACTGCCATGGACAACATAAAAAGAGAAGTAATCCACATGTAAGGGAAGGAATTATTTTCGAGATCGAAACAACTACGGGATCAGTTGTCTAATGCTAGCCTTAGAGAATAGTAATTTGGTGACAATAATTTTGATGGGTATGGTGGAACATACATATGAATTCGATTAAAATACGAGTTTTATTACATTGTGCACTAAAATAAATAGTGCCTACTCATGACAAGACCTAAACATACTACTGTCTGACACCATATATCTGCACCCTAAGAATCAAGCATAAAATTGACTGCGTGAAATATATGGTGTCTAATTTTCTTCCAATTTTAAAGTGTTACAACTGAAAATGGCTAATGATATTTCAATGAAGCGCCTACAGTTCGAAAGAAATGTTTGAGTTTACCCCCACATATCTGATTTCAAGTTTTATATATATATATATATATATATATATATATATATATATATATATATATATATATACACAAGGGCGGATCCAAGGGGAGCTATAGGGACTATAGCCCTCCCCCCTGACCCTCAGGTATGGACTTCAATCCTGTTTTGCACTGGATAAAGCGGCAAACTATGGTTTAGCCCCCCCTTGATCATATCCTGGATCCGCCACTATATATATATATATATATATATACGCACTATCTCATTTCATAGTATAATGAAAAAAGTTACAAAATGCAAATTAACTGTAGCGATCACGTTTTCAGTTCTTAAATGTTCAATGTGACTACCACCTCCGACTGCACAGCACACATCACGTCGGTCAACTCTAAGTCACATCAACTTTAAGAACTAACTTTTTCCATATCTTGAACCCTGACGAGAGCTGACAAGTTTACTGATGGTTGTTGCGAAATCTCACAATCGTGCGTTGGTTTTGTATACTAGTGACATCTCCGTCAACCAAGCAAAACTTGAATACTCCGTCTTTCGAACAGTGGCGTTCCATTTAAAATAGGATCAGCCATTTTCAAGTTATACACTAAAACTGAGAAACCCCGTATTATATCAGATACTAATTGATCCATTTTGTGCATTTAAGTACAAAATATAATGTCTATTAAAATCTTATCTTTGGAGAAGTCACAATATTTCAGAGAAATGAAGGAAGATAGAAGAATAAATTATTGAAAAAAAAAAAAGACATTAAATTAGGGATAATTTTGACTCCTTAGACTCTTCTTGCGGTAACTACTACTGTTTCTTGCTGTATAAATAAAAGAACGCATCCTCAATGAGAAGTAAATTTGCTGTCTTTGTGATCCATCTCATTGACAAAAAACAGACACAATGAAGCACATTAACACCTTGACTGTCACTCTATCTGTTGACCATTATCACCTGTACGCTACGGGCAACAGTCCGCCAATAATACATTGGTTTAGCCTTTGTTTTAGCCGCATAAATGTATAATTTTCAGTGTGTATGGTTTTGCATGTACGCGACGTGGACATTAAATTTTAATTTCCACGCCATATGTATGCAATTGCATACACCTATAGAACGAACGCGACAAAAGTGCAATATATTGTTTGTGTATGGAAAATCATAGACGTGGCGCTGGGCGGGAGAGCCGTGTATATGGAATTCCATACACATGGCACTCAACGTGTTAAAAATTAGTCATACAAATCAGTTTTGTTTCAACTCACCACTCTATACAGTGTACGGTATCAATTACCTGATTAGACATTGTCAGGCTTTCCAAAACTAATGAAAAAAATATAAGATATCATGATGAAAAAATATAGGAGATTTCTTTGAAGCTGTGAAAAAGGAACATTTCAATTATTTCCTGGAACATTTGTGCGTTTGGAACATTTTGAAAAACAAGGAACAAAGAAACTAATATAACAATATTTGTACCTATTGGAAGGAACATTTCAATTATCCAATAGGTGGAAAAAAAATCACATGGAAATTACACTAATTGTTATATGAACATACATTCATCTCTAAATATAAATAAATGGGTAATTATCTCGTTGCAAAATTTTATACGAGTTTCTTAGTGTTTTTGTACGTAGCTCACCAGTACTAAGCAACGACCATAAGGAAAGTGTAAAAGTATTGATACACGTAAATAAATTATTTATAAGTCTTTAAAATCACTACTCCATAGAACTTTTTAATGAATATGAGAAATTAATTTATTTTTTGTTCCATTTTGTAGGTGTATGAATACTTTTTGTACTAACTGTATATTGTTTAGTGTAATTAACTTCAAACAATAGGGTAGGCCGATTTTTTTTTTTTTTTATTTCGATTGGGATTTTATTTCGATTGCGGAAAAGTTGCCTCGTGTTAGTAGTATTCCACACACAAAATTTGGATTTTTCTGGTCAACCCCTTCCATTGTCTCATGGGACCTGAATATTTTTATAGCTGCGGCTATGCAACCCGCACAACACTACGAAGAAAATTGTGCTGCACAGCTATAACCTTTGGTTCTTTTTCACACTGAAGCATTCGGAGGCTGAAAATAAAACGCACGAGAAAAGTGAGATGCAATATTGTTCCTATGTGTTAAAAAGTTATAATCAGTTAAACAAAGAAATTGTATTGATGTTTTCAAAACACATTATGAATATACAGGTCATGAAAAATTGCTGACAAACCTTCCCGTGCAGCTCTTAGCTCGTTTCGGCACATACTCTCCGAAACTCCCCAGAACCCAACACGAGGAGGTAGCTGCAAATCGAGTTCCACCCACTTGCTTCCGGTTTTTCTCATTTACATTTGATAGTCCTGCATGAAATCAAACTTTTTCTTTTTTTTTTCTTTCTTTTTTCTTTCTTTTTTTTTTTTTTTAGTCTCTAAAGCCATTTCTTCGATCCACTCTACATACTGATGCTGACGCTTCTGTAACTAGTTTTATCATCCTCTCCACCGCTTGCGTATGGCACGGAAAACATCGAATTTACTCAGAAGCTGTAGCCGTCGTTCTAATATTTTCTTCTAGCTGGCTCGAAGAAAGTTCTCTTGTTAATGGTAGCTGATTGACGTCCGGTGAAAACCAATGGATCATCTCATGATATTTACTTGTGTCTAAGTTTACTTTCGGAACAACGAATTCACGTTGACTTGATCTATTTCTCTGCCGACATTTTTATTCTTCTCCATCCTAAAAATTGGATATCCTGGCTCCTACTGGTGATCATTGCCAACAACAAGTTTTCCCGATGGACAAAGTAAGCGTTGGAACTAATCACAGTATACACGATTCTGAAAGAATGGATGTAGATCGAGCGAGTAGACACAAGTGTTTCGCCCCATTGGTGAGAGAAGAATTTCCCTATATCTCAAACCAAACTCGTGCATATATATTGCTGACATACTGTGCAAGCCAACGAAGTGGTTCTTCGGGATTTTCGGTGCTAATATATACTCGGAGAATTCGAGAAGCTGTCGTCAACCATCGGGACATGACAATTGGTACAGGCTTTTTCTTCAGAAGGTCTGACGGACACAAACCTTCTGAAACGGCTCGGCAAATGTCCAAAAGATATTGCTGATCGTTACTGGACTGTGTATAAAATTAAAATGTTTCCTACTCCTTCTAAAACAATGCTTTACGTATTATTATTGTCGTGTATAATGATGTAGGTAAATACATATTTTCTATTATCGCACAGCCGATTTCAAAATCAGATTACTTGATTAAAATTTTCTTCATAATATAAATGGGTCTAAAAGAAATTGTTTACGATATACGTAACAAAGCTGCACTGTAAGGTTAACAATATATTTTTCACGCTATAGGCCCTATATGAAGAACATGAATTGAAACATAAAAATACATTTTTTCATCAAATTGATTACCATTTTTAACCACATTGGAATAATATCGCACCTCACTTTTCTCTTGCACAGCCTCCTATTGCTTCAGTGTGAAAAAGAACCAAAGGTTATCGGTATGCAGCACAATTTTCTTCATGTTGTCGTGCGGGTTGCATAGCTAGTTATAAAAATATTCAAGTCCCATGAGTCAAGGGAAGGGGTTGACCAAAAAGATCCAAATTTTGTGTATATACTACCACTAACAATAGGCAACTTTTCCGCAACCCGGCCAATCGAAATTAGAAAAAAATCGCCCCACCCTATTGGACAATAAGCAGGAAAGGACGAAACACAGAAGTCGCCATTCAACCACCCTACTGTGGAGACAAAAGGCCCTCCAACCACCCACACCTTATTTTCTTATGTTATTTTCACAAGTGGATGTAGCAATGCCACAAAAATACGGGAGGTTTCGTTAAAATATAGGAAATACAGGAGCATTGGAAAGTCTGCAATATAGCAAATAAAATACACGTTAAATACTTAATTAAACAGAAGAACTAACCTCAGTCTTTCCTTCAACGGTTTGGCTTGAATATAGTCCAGAGGCAAGAAAGTCTCTGGCTCAAGCATTTGTTCCTTCAAATACTGAATGCACTGGCGAGCGGTCTTCTCGGTATCAACAACTATAGCCTCCATATATTTACCCAACACTTTTGTGATGGCAACGTTGTATCGTTTGTGAATTGGCTGACACATGTTGATCATACGGTCGTACTGAAAGAAAAATCATGATTTTAGAATTGGTAATTCAGTGCAACAAAACAATAAAATAAATGAAATAAAACTGAAGTTAGTTTAACGTACATGTCTATGTTCTGTAGGCTACAGGAGACAGAGGATCAATGTTAAGCAAAGGAAGACTTGGTAAAACAAGAAAATGGGATGTAGTTTATGAAAATTTACTCTATTTACAATTTTTGATTGGTTGGTTCGTTAAGAGTTTAGCATCCCTTTTCAACACTGACACGTGGAGCTACAGTTTAAGGTGCAGTCCGAAACACTATACTGCGTTCAAATTTTCAACGTTATCCCATCGGAAGTCGAATCTGGTGCATGCGCTAGCCACCAGACTAGTGCAATGCTTATGGGATTGGAGTTTAGCGTCCCTTTCAATAGCGAGGCTATAAGAGATGTGGTACTACAATTCGAAGTAGGATCCAAATCACTGTACTGTATTCAAATTTCGAGGCTCTTCCATCGGGAATGGAATCTGAGACCTCGTGCACCAAAGGGGAGCGCTGGTCACTAGATCAAAGAGGAAGAATTATTTACAAGTTGTTGCTAATAATTCGCCATTGTTTGGCGCCTTGCTCACACCACTTAAAAAGATTTATCATCAGATAAAGATATTGCCCACTGGCTTTTTAAATAATTATTATAATGAAATCAAAGTTTAGTTACACAGTTTCCACTCTCCTTAATGAAGTAGTATGAGTATAGCTATTAATTTTTAAATGATAAATATACTTTTCTACAGGCTGTACAGAAATTAGTTTGGAAAATGATTATGAACATATAGAAATTAAAAAAAATTCAACTTAGAAACAACTTTTGAATACAAAATTCGTCTTTAGCCAATACAAGTGTGTTTTTAGTTCGTCAAGCTTAAGAATACAATCTAACATAGCAGAAAACTTCTGCAAATCTAAGAAACTATTCTTACATTGTAGTGATGTAACAAAATTTTTGCTCTCTGAAATTATATATGATTTTGTAATGCAACTTATTCAGTTTACCATGAACTGTGTTGAGTGATGAATTCTTTGTTGAAATATAAAAGATACACAAGTATTTCTTTGTTTTTGTAAATTTGATTTATGTAACCGTCGGAACACCAGGATAAGGTCACTTTTGGTCTATGTATATTTATCACAAGAAATGAGTTTTCTTTTCCAGAATAGAAATCTTAATATAGACTGACTCACCAGACGTTGCTACTGTGCCATCTAAAATATTGTCAGCTGTATAGTTGTTGTGGCTACTCTAGGAAACAACTTCATTTACTTACGAGAAACATACACGGGTCAAAAATGACCCGATCTTGGCATTTTGAGAGATAATTTAGTTTTATTTTAATTCTTAAATTAAACAGCATAGCTTATAAATAAATCACACCCATTGCTTTTAATTTTGAGCAATAACATAAACCAAGATTATCTCTTTATTTTTTCTAATCGAATTATCAAGGTTTTAATTATTTAGTGAAAGAAGTAAAACCTAAAGTATACATACCACTCCAGGGAACAGCCTCTTAAAATTTTCAACGATCTCCTGCTTTTTCTTTCTGCGGGAATCTTCGTGTTTATCCACTCGCGCATCGCCCAACTGTTCCACAATACTCTCCAACTGGGTCTGAAGCTCCTGCACACGTTCTTTCGACGACCCAACATCAGATTCCAACTCCTGCCTCAAGCGCTTTTGCTCTTCCAATGCCTGCTCGCTTGTTCTGCAATAAAATAATTAGTTTACCTATAATGCATTATACCATTAAAAAAATCACTAAGTTCTTGTTTCGGAAATTATAGAAAAGATACATAATATTTTGTCCACATAAGGTAGTGTCATAGGAAATAATAAAAAAGAAAAGAATGGAAAAACAGCGTGAATGCAGTTAATTTTATTTCTTAAACAGAAATAAAGCATTGCATTTTTATTTTAAATACTTTAAAATTCCATGTCAATGTTGGCACGGTAGGTCAGTGATAGAGTGCTTACTTCTGGTGCGTGGAGTTCCAGCTCAAGTAAGTTTGTGGTGGACAACACCGTGTCCTTGGATTTTCTCGTGTCCAACTTCCGTTTTCTCCCATATCCTCATTCTACGAGCTCCTTCGTGGCTAAGAAGTTAGCGTGAGAAACTCGGGTTCGATTCCTGGCGGGAGCTCATGTTGTTCAGATTCCACGTTAATCAGTAGATCCTGTCTTATATAGCCTCGCTGTTGAAAGGGACGTTAAACTCAAAATCAACTCTTCTCATTCCACCAATTCTTCCATTATCATTCACTTGCCTTAATCATCCGTTTCCCTTAGCTTAAAGGACATAATCGAGGGACGTTAAACTGAAAAATTTGATTTAACTTTTTTGATGTCAATGTTGGAAATAAGAGGAATAGGTATCAAGACCCTATAATGAAGCTTTTCTAGTAAATAGTAATGTTAAGGAAAATTTTCGAGTATACTGAGTGACTTTAGGTCAAGACTTAAGGTAAGGAACACTCTCACTCTTCTAATGTAAAATATAAGAGAGAACTTGGGAAACTTGCTTCCTTCAGATGAAATAGAGTAAAATAAGTACCAGAACCGAAATGCAGAAATAAAAACGATCGTCTACGAAAAAAAAAAAAAAAAAGTTCTACAAATCACTTACTATACATAATATTCTAGTATACATAATATTGTTCTTTCTTTCTTGATAAATAACCCGAGTATTTTACAAACATAACAATAACAGATAGATAGATTTTTGCTTAATACTTATATTTCTAAAAGCGTTCTAATATAGCTACCACTATGAGCATACCTTATATGTTCAGCCAGTTTCTCAATCCGCTTTTGAGCTTCTTCCAGTTCGTGTCCCTTCTGACGCAATCGATTCTCCACTTCTGCCTTCTTCCTCGCTTCGTTATCCAACCGATCTTGATCTGATTTCTGCTCACGATTTACTGAATCCAGTTCTTGAAGGTATCGAGCTGACTGTTTACCCGCTTCCTCTTTCAAATGATGGTACTCTTGCACCTATAATAAACGAAGTGAAAACTATTACTTTAAGGCCATTTTCAAGACTTTCATTCACTTCTAAAGTAGTCTTACAATGGCAGCAGCCTACTGCCGAAATAATAACCTCAGATTTAAAACTAGAAGGCTTAACAAGTGGATACCATTTTTTTTTATTTAATAAATTGACTTAATTTACGAATGAGTCTCGACATTTTCACACAATATGGAGCAAGTAATGTTGAAGATTACTAAAATAATACGATGCTACAATTTTTTCGATTAGGACATCATTGAACAAAAACTAGCTTCCTGATTCAATACTATTAACACGAAGGCTCCGAAATATTTCTACACTATACAAGGACACTGAGTATATATTTGAGGAATGCAGGCAGTAACTCATGTTTCCCAATACCTATTTCTTGCTGCAAAGATCAAATAGCGAAAACGTGTCACTAAACCGGATTGAACCAGATTCTCGAGCTATATGGCGATGCGTAAAGCACTATACATTCTACTCTTCCCCCGATTATCCTCACAACTTTCGAAATTGAAAGATCGTAACAACTAATCTTTATAAAACCAGGTTCTTATGTATCATTTTTAGTATTCAACAGAAATAGAGTACCTGAGAATCTGACTCACTATTTACAACGTGGCTTTTTCACAGAATTAAAAGTGATTGAGCTGATGTCTCTTGAGAAGTAATTGTATCTTATGTATGTTATTCTATTAGGAAAGAAAAAAAAAAAGGATGAATCAACAGATTTTCCTTTTACCATCCTCACAATATAAGTAAGAATTCAATCAATATCCAAAGAGTAAAAAAGTACTGAAACAAGAATCGAAACAAGTCTTCGGCTTATCGTGCAGATGTGCATTATGCTACTTGGCCTTCTCCATGAACAACCACGCACCATTCATTTCAGAGGTAGGTGCTCGTACTTTTAGACACCCGTTTGAATTTAGAAACAAGTTGAATTTTCATAATAACTACAATGTGACACACTGTATCTTACTGTACTGCACTTAAATATCACATTAGGCAGACGTAAAATTGTCAGACGAGTCCTGCATCTCAATTTAATCTTTGAATAATATTTTAGATGTGTTTCTTTTAATGACAATCAATTGATAACGCACGAAAATAAGAGATAAACTGATCTTTTAATCAGCTTGATTTACCATTTTGGCTTTAACAAACCTTTAGAATGTATTTGAAATAATATGTACTCACTTATTACTGCAATTTGAAGTATGGCCTTCTCTCTCTTGTCCACTTAGTCTCCTCCTCGGTTAATTAAACAGACATGAGACCATTTTTCACATTTTTTTTTTCTGTGACGCTACTTTGGTATGTATGTTTCCACGTATATTCATAGATCACGCGACTAGAAAGGATAAGTATTTTTTTCTTAGCGGATGGTTGTGTCCTACTTAATTAAGCATTCTTCTCAACTGTTTTCGCGTTCATTCATAGCTCACGTGAACAGAAATTTGCTGATGAAAGCATGAATGACTATTTCTTAGCGGATGGTTGTATTGTACCTAATTAAGCATTCTTGTCAAACTAGTTTATAAAAAACAAGGTTAAAATACACATTCTCTAGCTCCATCTTCTATGTTTCTACATTATGGTTTTTGTCTTAACTTCTGGGAGCTTAATAGCATAGTGTTAAGCTTTACAGTTACTTTAATAATTAACTAAACAACATAAAAATTAACTTGAAAAAAATTTACCTGAGCATCTTCTAATTGTACATCTCGCCCCTGGCTCTGTGATTCTCCTGCCACCATTTCTTCATATTCCATCCGCTTCTTTTCCACTTCCTCCAGCTCCTTCTCCAGCTCATGGATATCCTCCATATGGGCCGCGTGCGCCTTCTTTGCTTGGGTCAACGACTTCTTTGCAGACTCCAGCTTCTTGTTCATATGAGTCACTCGCTCTTTCGCTTTAATGAACGTTGGACGCTTCTTGTTGATTTCTACTTCCTGTTAATACAAAATTAATTTATTTCATTGTTAATGCTTTTTTCCCCCTTAAAGTCAAAGAATGAATATTAACGCAATGAAATCTGTTACATTTTCTCCTTCATAAATTAACGGATTAAACTTAGAAGACAGTTCCTCTTTTGATCAATAACCATATTATGTACTATTTACTTTTTTTCTCTATAGCTGTTACATGAATTACAAAACATATTCATGTTATACCTGTAAACACTGTTTATGGTGAGTGCTGCTTTATACACTTTAGCCGCAAAGTTCTCTTATAATGTTAGGCTTACAAGTTAGGCCTAACGACATATAATTTTTTCCACATATATAACATTCCACTAAACCAATCATAGGCAAAATGTAAATATGAATGTTTACTTTAATATAATCTATAATTCCAATGAAAAGCTGACCTAAACAAAAACATACTTATAAAATATATAACCATGAACATACACTCAATACATCATAGCAAAAACTATATAATTTGAATCTAAACAATCCACATAATACAGAAACATTTTTATCTTCTTTAAAACATTTTCACTTCGACATGTGTGTACTTATTGCAGCACTTATTTCCCAACAATTCATATTATCATTAAAAATAAAACATTGTAGAATTCAAACTAAACACGTTACTTATCAGTAATTAAACTGTGAAAATGGCCTTAGAGTCACGTGCGGGTATTAATTAATTAAATGTTGCTACCATTACAGAATCAGCCTCTTGGAGTTGTCACCAGAAGGACACTGATCTGCACTACCCTTGAATAATATCCCCCATATTTCTTGACCTTCAAGCAGAAAAAGTGGCTTCGTTTCTGTGCAACTACCTAGTGTTAGGATTAGGATCTAAGGCCATGTTAGCCCGTCACGTATGAGGGATGACGTCACTCGGCGATCATACTATCCGAGGAAAGGGAAGGAAGCGGCCTGGGATCTGTATGTTAGGCACCATCCCGGCATTTCCCTGGTGTAAATGAGAAAAACCCAGGAAAATCTCACTAAGGATGGCTGGCCTGAAAAAGCTTTTACACTTTTTCGACCGAGTGCCCTCACCGGCAATCGAACCCGGAACCTCTCGCACAAAAGGCGAAAGCGTTAGCGACTACGCCATGTGGGGTCACCGCATACTATATAGTGTTTGCACGACTAGCTTTAGTACTGCACACATATTTAAAAGAACTAAAAATGTACAATAAACGTAATATTTATCATGAATCATCATAGGGGTTACGGTACCTACGTAATAGAGTACTTATCTGTGTTGCTTGAGTCCCTGATTCGATTCCAGCTTCCGCCAAGTGGACTTTGTAAAACAAACACTATGTGCGTGATTTTTCTCGAGTTTTCTCATTTCCTGCCACCATTGACATTTCATTACCATTCATCATCACTGTCTCCCTTAGTCTCGGTATATAAACATGGGATGTTACTCAAAACAATAAATAAATCCTTATCAGAAAATGAAGAAAAAAAGGAAGAAAATTATACCAGAGAATGTCAAACAAATATTAGATTAATCCGTTATATTTGAAAGCGCGACGCGAGGAAGGTGACCAGATCAAATTCTAGAAAGCATGACTTCTAATTATTTTGTATATTTTTTAGAAGTGTGCCTTTCCGGCTGTGAGTTAGATGGATTGCCCTTTCTTCTCAGCAGTAAAGTATACAGCTTAAAGTGGAACTAGAACCAGTACTCGAATCTATATTCAAAGTTGTGTATATCTTTCGGGGATCAAAACCGAAAGAAACACAAGCACCAAGTGTTTGCATTCAAGTCCCAAATAGAGGAATAAAACAAAGGAATATACGTAATGAAAAGCTAAATCAAATAAAATATGACATGACAACTGAAGACAGAAAATATAATCAAGCAATGTTAGAATTGGAGCAATTAGAAATCATATTTCTAATAGAGTTGATTTGGATAAGGGCTTATGTAGTATTTCATTGGAAATGTGTTTAATTGATAAATGATCATTTTTGGATATAAACATATGTCTACACAATGCTTATCAAAGTATAGGATATAATAAAAGTAAGCCTGTATCCACACAAACCACATAAAACAAAATCTGTAAAACGAAGACGAAAACTAAAAAAGAAAAAAGTTTCCTGTGAAATTTCAAAATTGTTACATAAGCTCTTATTCAAAGCTACCAATCATATGTTAGGCTAGAATTCCTTTGTGTAAGTCATTCGTAAGATTAAGCTTATATTGCAGGTGATATATAGTAATTCAGTGTATAACCTTCCAATAAACGTTCATGTTTGCAAGTCCTATAAAAGAACGGCGTAATTCACCTTGTTAAGTCCCGTTCGTGTAATTTTAATCTATATAAATAAAAATGAAAGTGATTGTTTGTGACGTAACTCTTGAACCACTAGACCTATCTCCATGAAGTTTTCAACATAGATGAGATTCAGGCCTGGAATGGCTTTTATCATTTCACTTTGATGGTGTAACTTAGGGGAGAGAGCAGGGAGATAAAGGACCGATATTAGTGTCGAATCCATAGTTTTCGGGGTCGCTGAGCTGAACAATGACACTTCTGATGCCGTTTAAATCTAAATTCAGCCCCACAACTTGGGGCAGAGGAGATATATAAAAATGATCGAAAATGGCCGATATTAGTGTGGAATCCAGTTTTCGATGTCGCTGAGATGAACAGTGGCACTCGATGCCGTTTAAATCAAATTCACCCTACAATACTAATATTTAATTTTTATTTATACACGTTACTAATTACTTTCTGACTTTTCATTATATTTTCTTTGTTTCTATCGATTAGATTTTTTTCCCCGAGTGAAGCAGGTAATCGACGCTAGTATCTAACATTTAGAGCTCTAGCTGAATTCTTCAACTAGCTAATTAATCAAGGTCTTAACTGAACAAGTGAGTTTCGTTTCATACTATTAAACTACCACAGACTCCCAAATTATGGGAATTCAATACACTAACTTGAAGCAGTATATCTCTAACTACTGGTTGCAATAGATTAATAAGTTCAAAGATACAATCTGTTCCTCGGACGCTGAATCAGTATCACAGAGCCATTACTTGCTATGCATGACTGTTTTTGTTCTATCGCGATAAAGACTGAAACCGAAAATCGTTATTTTGAACCACTTCCGGTTTGAATAGATGGTTAAGATTAAATATTACACAAACAGGATTTAAGATGGTGAGTTATGTCATTATTTAGTGTCCCGTGCATTCAGTCGCATGTTCTCGTATGCTAGGGTTCTCGGATTTTCAGACTGAAAACCGGACACCTTTATGAAAAATTCCAGTACACTCATAGTTACACACTTCCTTCTTGCTGAAATATCAAAAATAATTAAATAAGTCAATATTTCTCAAAAGTAAACGACAGACAGTAGAGCATTACTATCAGTTGAGTCGATGACTAATAAAAAAGAGTTATTTTAAATATTTTAAATACCACACGAATGATATTATCTTAGTTTTGGTGAAAAACCGAAGGGAGAGCAGATGATGTAAATCCGGGACGTTCAAGAGTTCTACCATAGCTACGTTAATCAAAGGTTATGCTAACAGATAACTAACTAGGCAAATAAATCACTGAGAAGACTTATGATTTATTTTTCTCAAGAAAATACTACCAAAAAGAAGATAGGTATTGTTTCGTAAGATCAGGAAATAAAATCCATTGCAGCTCTTACCATTTCCCTAATCTCCTGTTCTACTTTGGCTAATTCCCGTCCGAACTTTCCATGTTCCTTCTTCTTTTCCTTTAAAGCCTCTTCCGCTTTCTCCTTTCGTTTCTCCACTTTCTCCAGCTCATGTTGCTTCTTCTTCAATTCCTGTTCGTAGCGCTCGATGTCCTTCTCATTGTGATATAGACGGAACAGCTGAAGCTCTACCTGCTTCTCAGCCTAAATTACAAAAGCAGAAACATATTCATTAATTACATTTTATTTATTCCACTAATTAAAAGAGACACTAAATTATTGCATGTTCCCTTTTATTTCTGTCCCTTGTTGAAAAAAAACACTGTGCTTCAAAGCGGTTAAATTATAATTATGGACATGTAGAGTGTATGTTACTTTATTTTTCCGATCAACTTACAGCATTAATACTAACTGAATATACGGGCCAATTCAAAGCGAATAGTATTAAAAGAGAAGTTACCTGTAACTGCTGTTATGAACTTACTGTGGAGATACTGGTGTGACCTTAAAGGTAAATTCTCCAACTTTCAGTCATTTTCAATAGTATTCATTAAGGGTGCTGATATGCTAAATGATAGCATCAATGATATGGAAGGCTTAATGCGTTCGAATTCGCTAGAATTTAATTGATAACCGTTGTTCCGAAACATTTGAAGAAAAAAATTGACAAATACCGCCAGCATATCTTAAGGTGGATGAAACGTTTGAGACCGGACTCTCCTCCATGCCGAGTTCACCATTATAGATATTTACTAACTTGGCATCCTGCACTAGTGGTTGCTGCCCCAATTGGAAAAGGAAGTGTCCAACTTAATTAAACAATAAGGCGCCTCACTTCATCGGAACAGGCTAATTCTTATCTCAACCAGCATCTTGCATAACGTAGATTGGCCGTAAGATGTGCCACGGATGGTCTGGTCTCCAAGGTCCGCTGACTCACCTCCTAGCAGGGTGGAAAAAAATCATGATTTTTTTTAAAAAAATCATTTTTGTTGATTTTTTTTATTTAAATCGATTTTTTTGATTTAAATCAAATCTTTCTCCTCGTATAATACAAGTCGCAAACTGATTAAAAAGCATTAGGAATCAGTATTAAATGCTAATTATGCCATTTAAGTGAAAGTATTGGGGTTGAATTTTGAATTATCCCCAATCTTTAACCTATATCTATCCCAAACAATGTTTCTTAATACTTTTAAATTATGGCTCTTTTAAAAAGTTAAATTATAGACTTTCAGTCAAGCAGCTACAGCATCATCCCTATTTATCCTAGGATCATGGTACATACATCACTCTCTTTAGAATAGAACAGCTTTTGAAACGGTAACATTCACTTTTCCCTATCATGTCCCTGAAGCGGGAAATTTTGAGACTAATTTTCTTTAACTTTTTTTTTTTTAAATTTTGATCCCCTCTGGATTGCCCTGTGTTAACGCACAGATCTCAAAATCAACTGGGAAATACTAATTGTGTACTAAATGTGTGTACAAAATTTCAAGATTCTATCTTGATTAGTAAGGGTGAGGAAACTATTTAACAATGAGTTAAGAACATTCCCAGAATGCTCCAGATGACCCGGATGTAATATAAAAATTTCCTCACACATCCCTATTTATCCTAGGATCATGATTTGTACATTATTCTCTTCAGAATAAAACAAATTTTCAAACGGTGCCCTTCAAATGTCTCCATCATGTATCGGGGGGGGGGGGGGTGTTATTCACGAAAAAAGGGATTTTCTGTTAAAAATATTCTTTTTTTTTTAAATTTTTACCTCTGTGGACACCTCCTCCTGTTTTAAGGCAGAGATCTGAAACAAATCTGAAAAATGCTGAGGAGTACACTGAGTAAATGTGCAAAATTTCAATCTTGTAGGTGCAAAAGTAAGCCCGCGAAAAATAATATTCCCCAAATACCCCAGATTCCCATATTAAACAGGATCTCAGATAACAGTTTCCTGAGACATCCCTATTTATGCTAGGAGCATAGTACGTACATGATTTTCTTCAGAATAGAACAGCATTTGAAACGGTACCATTCATATGTCTCCATCTGAGGCGGGAAAATCACGAAAAATGCTAATTTTTGTTAAAAATATCCTTTTTTTAAAAAAGCATTTTTGCCCCTCAGGACCCCGCTGTTACCACGCAGAGATCTGAAAATTATTAAGGGGTGCACTGAACGAGTGTGCAAAATTTCAGTCTTCTGAATGCAAAATGTAACCCGCCAAAAAATTATAATACACATAACAAAAATATCTTTAAATTTATGACGTCATCACACACTATGCCTCAACGCAGAAAGGCGTTAAAGCATATGTAGTATGTTTTAAAATGCCTCCAGTCGTGTACTAAAAGAAAACGAAGTAAAAAGCCTTATTGGTACTTTTTTAATCGAATAATGAAGATTTTACCCTATCACCTAAAAATAGGTGATATAATTTAAAAGGTTAAGCATTAAGGAAAAAGTACAGCAACGTTTATCAAAATGACACTTTTTTTTTTTCACAAAAGTTACTGATATTTGGCAGGGGCCTGTTTTTAAAAACTCAGAACTAGCTTGCGGCATGAAATACATAAATTTCACCTAAGTTATTAAAAAAAATTTGGAGAAGGGATAGGACCCCTCTAAATACGCCCTATTATCTGGGAGCAAACAAACAGACACGCACAAAAAGGAATTTTCGTCTTAAATGTCGATGGCGATTTCCCCGTTGGAATAGTTAACGATTTTATAACCCAAACCCAATGTTACGAAAAGAAGAAAGCAGGATTGCTCCGTTACCTGTTCAAAACGGGATTTTCCCTAATCATCCTTTGCATGATGCTTGTTTTCATACTATACTGTACATTTGAGTCTCATTGTATTATGATTATTAACTTCCATAATCGAAATAACAGAAGAAACGGGATTTTACTTATTTTCGCTTTAAATTAATTTATTTCGGAATTCGATTTAAATCAACGATTTTTATTAAAAAAATCAAGTGATTTAAATCTTGATTTAAATCGTGATTTAAATCAGACTGATTTAAATCAATCCACCCTGCCTCCTAGTGATTTGTTTCCCTATCGGGAGCATGTAAAGGACAAAGTGTTCGAACTTTGATTTTCATAGGACTTACGACAGTTACAGCAGTGAATACGTGACGCAATCCAATCCACTGATAATACTATGGTATTTACCACGTCACAACAGGGTTCACGACGAATATCTGTGAATGGACGTAGATGGCTGCGGAGGAAAAAGAAACTTGAACTTTCATTACATTGGTATTTCCCCATGAATTAGAAGTCACAGGTAACTTTTCTTTCTTATACCATTTATTTTAATTACCCTGTACATAAACATAAATAAATTGAGAAAAAGAGTGCCTTTCCTTTTTGTTGTTGCCAAAACGGTTTTGGTAAACGCCTCCATCTTCGTACAAATATTACTTTCATCCATAATTTACTTCATTTTAGTAGCACTTTTTTATGTCACTTACTCTCCTTCTGGATATGAGAAACTATTCCCTTATATTCGAGCTGAGCATAATTATCACTACAAGTAAAAGATCGATCCATTAAGGTAAGCACTCTTTCACTTAATTTAACAGTATGCTTCAGTTGAGGACTTTCACTCAGAAAGAAGTTGATTTTTATGTTCTAAAATTATAATGTAAGCTAACGGAGATTGGGATTCAACGGAAATCTCATCCCGAGATAAACATATGCTAATTATGAGTATAGCCTTGTACATTTTTGGTCACAGTCACTAAATATCGGTATTAAGCGGTACCAGAAACCCATTTGCATTGGCATACCTAGAATATTTTGTTAGGGTGAAGGAGAATGGCCCCTTTCTGTTTCAGCCTGTGGTCCCCCGCTTCTAGTTACGCGTATGTCTATTTGTCACTCACCAATTCATCTTTCAATCGTTGATATTTCTCTGCTTCTTCCTTCTCGAGTTTGGCTTCCTTTCGTTCGGCTGCGATGCCTTTCTTCTTTTGGTAGGTGAACTGTGTGTCCTCCTCGGCCTTTAACATCTCGGCTTTCAGACGATCATACTCCTCTTTCAACGCACCAGAGCTACCAAAAGAAATGAAAGTGTTTTTAATACATTTTAACTAGTTAATACAGTAAAACCTGTAAGCTAGCTCTTTTACTTGCTTGTCTACATTTGTGAAAACAGAAAGATACACCTTTACAAAAACATATGCACCTATATTCATCATTGCTATTGATAATAAGTTAGTTGGTTGGATTAGAGCTTAGCATTCCTATCAGTAACGAGACGTGGACGTACAGTTTAACATGGAATCCAAACCACATGAGTTCCGACCGAGAACTGAACCCGGGATCTCCCGCACCAAAGACACATACGCTAAGCATATAGCCAGGCCTGTATTTATATATTGTGCGCCCCTGTGCTCTAAATAATTTGCCACTCCACCCCCGAAAACGACCAATATGCAAGTTAAATTCACAGTTTTCGAGGTCGCTGAGTTTAACGATATCAGTTTTCATTATGCTTAAGTTCATTCCCATCCTTTGGGGTGGGGATGAGAGAGGATGTCTTTTTAAAAATAATTAGGTAAGCTAGTTAATTAGTAACTACTGTAATTAGAGCGAATTAAACACACTCGCGCTTGCGCGGGACTCTGCGGGTTGCTAGTTTTAAATATTACTTTATTGTGAATCCTTAAAAAGTCTAAAATTTTGCCGCCCTGTGCTCGAGCACAGAATAGCATTTACCTAAATACGGGTCTACATACAGCTACAAGTAAGTGAACTTTGTGGTGGACAAACACCGTGTGCGTGGGATTTTTCATAGTTCCCCCGTTTCCTCCCACCTTCTTCATTCCAACATTTCATTCACTTCTCATTATCACCGTCTCTTTTAGTCTAGCCGGCATAAACGTAGGACGTAAACCTTAACGATTTCATTTTCACATAGCGACAAGGGAGGTTGTATTAATACGTAGGAACGGTGAATTTAACTACATATAATAATTAGCTATTTTGGATACGAAATACCATTGCAAGGCCATATTCTTGCAATTGTACATAGGAAAATTTAATATTTTTGGTTTTCAAATACTATCTTAAACGGTCAAAAATTTTGTAGGCCAAATGGAGAAGATACTTAGGTTTTTCTCACCCTGTCCTCTATACGCACTATATAAATGAAAATTAAGGGATGAAAAAATGTGCATCTACTTTATAGGGGATGGGTATCACACAGCCGCTTCATTCATTCATCATCTAATACTACTTCATCGTACAGTCCATGTGGTCTGTTCTGAATAACCTTGCACAGATTTCAAGCGCGAAGCTATTTAACATATTGGTTAGCGCTTCGGACTCGTATAATACGGAGACTCAAGTTAGAGCCCAGTCCAGATGCACATTTTTCGTCTTTTCAACTATGGATACGATCATAGGACTTCTCAAAAGATAAATGATTGAGCAGGCTTATTGAAGGGGACTACATATGCCAATTAAAGGAGAAGGTTCCAATATAGTTGGAGATTCCGGATTCCGATGTTAACGACTGATTGCTGTTAAAGTTTTCACTTTTTTATACAATTATGCATGGTAAAGTAAAATTAAAACTACCAGTTGCAAATTTTTATTTTTACAATCCTTATGATTTCAATACTACGTATGATCCTGTATCTTCGTCACAATAGAGGTCAGTCGAGTGGATATTTACATATTACTTATTCAACATCTTCATCCAGATATTCCATTAAAACAACTTGTTAAACTGACTGCAAAAAATTTCTCAGAACATCACATCACTAACTTAGATTTAAAAGGTGAAGTCAACTCAGGCGAAGATAGTAGCATCACATGTGGTAATTATTTATTTTCTTTATTAGACTGTTTAACGATCGAAGTGCGATAAAAATTGCCATAATTACATATATTAATGAAACAAAAACTGATCAAAGAAAGAAAAAATAACACTTAGGGGTATCAATTTCGGTGTTGTAACATCGCCTTCATCAGATACATTATGAAAGATCAATCGAATAATAACAACTGAACTATAAACAGAAATTGAAATGAGGCCACGCTCATTCACCCACACCCAATCAGGTTTTCCCTTGCACGTGTGCAAATTTTTAGTTAAGTACTCGTTATAGACTTTTCCCAATTATTGGTACATCTGTTCTGAATTCTGGGCACATTCGACAAAAAATTCTCAATGTTTCTTAATTCTTTCCTTCTACCTCTTCCCGTTCTATTTTGTCCAGTACTATATTCCGTAATTCATGTTTCTCTTTCCCATGTTTCTTAACCCACCGAGTTTCTTTCCACTTCAGTATCGAATTTCTCTTTTCTTTCTCCAGACCTTCTATTGTTTTCTAAACTATTTCATGTCCTATTTCTTTGATGTGCTTACATATATTGCATTCTGGCATCGTCTTTGTGTTGCCTTATTTTTTCTCCCAATTTTTTCGTGTTTCTCCGATGTATTTCATATTACATTCTCTGCAACTAATTCTATATACTACTCCTTCCTCTTCTGCTTTTATCTAGTTTTCGTTCCTGTTTCCTTTCTCTCTAAGTCTAAAATTCTTTTACCTCTTTTTTTATGTTTTAATTGCTTCTTTCCTCAAACAATGTTTTAAGAATCTCTATTTTATCACCTAAACTCTCAATTCTGGATCATTTTGTTCTTTCTTCCTTTCTTTCCTTCTTCAATACTTCAATATTTCAAGTGGAAAAAGTGTCCTACAATAATTAAAAACACCGCTAATTCTGTTGGAGTACAATGAAAGAAAGGAAAAGAGAAAAAACTAAAATATTTTTCCTCTCGAAAGTTAACAACAAAAGCAAAAAATTTTCTCGCAACCTGACACTCTGTTACGATCACTCACCCACTGATCTCTTCAAACAAAGCTGTTCTTTCCTTTGGATTTTTCATAGCAATAGACTCCACAGCTCCTTGAAACACCAGAAAGTTCTTCGCCTTTACATTGATTCCAAGTTTCTCCAGTTCTGATAGATATACTTGACTGCTCACTGCCTGAGGAAGTATAAAAACACACACTGTTACATTGATCACAAGAACTCCATTCTATTGCTACGAAAAGTCTAAATAAGAACAGTTGAGACTATTTCTAGCATATAATAGAACTACAAACATTTGTTTGTTGAAGTTTACAGATACTGCTTTATATTAACTAAACAGTTTTGTATTATAGTTGTCAGATGCTCAATAATTTCTTAAAAATGATTAATTATACTTTAATTTTCGTTTACATGTAAAATGTTATGTATAATAGTTACATCAGCGGTTCTCAACCTTTTCGAGCCTAGCGCTTCATTGGGTGAATACGAACTGCCCTCAGGGTCCCCCGCCATTTTAATCCAATCCAGTCATGCACAAGGCTGAACTTAAAAAGGTTTACTTATAACTGAATTTTTTATGTCGGTCGGGTCGGGAAAAAATGAAGTCTTTAAGTTTTACGTCCCACGATTATGCCGGTTAGGCTAAAGGAGACGATGATGATGAGAGATGAATGAAATGGTGGAATGAAGAAAGTGGGAGGAAACGGGAGAACCCTGGGAAAACCCACGAGCACAGTGTTCGTCCATCACAAAGTTATCACGGCGCGAGCTGGGATCGAACGAGGGACCCCACGCACCAGAGGTGAACTCTCTACCACTGAGCCACCGCGCCTCTCAAATACCCATACTAACAAGGAACAAACCTGAAGGCAAATTTTATCCTTTCTTGCCGAAAAAAGTAAATAAATAAAATAAAAAGCAAGCGGGAAGTGGCAAATCTCTTATTAGAAACTTGCAGGAATACAAAGTCCATATTGTGTAATACAATAGCTTCAACAATTAGGTACTGTTCTGATAGAGCCAGTAGAAGAGTTACAATGTTTAAATGTATGCTTTAATTCGTATTATTGCCTATAGACTGTTTCTTAACGACGACAAATAAAAAAATCTCACTGACTGCTGTCAAAAAAGGAGCAGTTGAAAAGTAATACAAGGTAAACATACTTACTTTTTGTAAAATTAAGAACTAAAGACATTTAACAAATTACAGTATTTTTTTTTTCCTCGGAACGTTAGTATTCCTCTGCATTCATAAATGGTTCCCTTGAGTGGTGGACTGAGGCCAATTTAACAATGATTGGTTCGAATTTCCTTAACTAATTTGCAGATTGTTTCTCATTTTCGTGAGAATCTATTGTAAAGTGCTGAAACCGATCTTCACTAAGTAGGTAGAAGGAAAAGGTAAAAGAGATACCTTGAATTCCTGTCATAGGAAAAGATAGTATTTCTTTATTTTTACCCACAAATATTCATAACCATTATGTTCAAGTAGTGATTGGGCTTCACAGTTGTGTTTCAATCAGTCTGCAATCTTGGTAGAACTTCTGCGGTATTCACTGAAAATGGATTGAACATCCAATTTGGTACAAGGTCTTGAAATCTAGTTTCCATGTCTTCCTTGAAATTCTCCCTTGTTTTCAACTGACTGAAAACTAACAAATTGATAGAACTCTCGAGGAGTTAGGCTACTTGTAAGAAGGTCCAATTTAGTAATGAATAAAGAGATGGTTCTCACAGCCTCAGTGAACATCATTCTATCTCCTTGTAGCTTTGTGTTGACTTCATTTAGTTTCTTCATCATAACAGTAAGAAAAGCCACATCAAGACGTTCAAGTTTAAGAGTGTCATCCTGACTCGAATAAGTATTGGAAGAAACTCAACTACTGGGTCAAAAAGTCCATAAACACTTTTCTTTTGTCATCACCTCACCTCCGTTTGCAGAAAACTTTCCAATTCTTCGTAATTTTCTTGACAGAATTTACGAAAAAAAGACGGTCGTTCAGAGAGTGAAACTGGAATTTGTTAACAGCACTTATAACGTAAGTCAAAAACTCGTGAAACCTGTCACTCATCTATTCAGCAACAAATTGCTGTCGCTGAATGACACAATGGATAGTCATACTACAAGGCACATCTTTTTTTAAATACCCTATAAACTCGAGATATCGCTGAACCATGGATGCGGCTCCAACTTTTCGGTGAATACCAGTTCCTCCATAATTTCATCATTTTGGTCACTGAAACGGACGAAAGCTAGCAGCAATGTTTCGTTTTTTCAAACCGTTCACTCGTAAATAATGCATTACAAATTCTGTAATTTTCAACATGTTGATGCGAATTTCTTCAACATCAGTAGTCATTTCATCAATTCTACTTCAAACATTAACGTTACTCAACGGCATGGATTGCATAGAGGTATTTCAGCCGGGGCCGCGGTGGCTCAGTGGTAGAGTGTTTACTTCTGGAGCTTGAGGTTTATGGTTCGATCCTAACTCGCGCTAAGGGGGCTTTGTGGTGGACAAACACCGTGTGAGTCCCGTTTCCTCCCATTTTCTTCATTCCACCATTTCATTCATCATCGTCGTCGTCTCTTTTAGCCTCGCCGGAATAAACGTGGGACGTAAAACTTTTCATTTTATTTCATTGGGCCAGGCCCTAACATAGTATTAACTACTTCTTTAACTGCGGGTAACATCAGGTTTCTCCGATAGTGTACGGTTGTTCACATTTTGCTATTAATAATAACACTCTTAAAAGAAGACAGGAAGTCCTTATTCGGCGTTCTGTGAAGATTTTACGAACAGCTTCCCCATTGTGTTTCGTCTCTCACATCTTGATTTTTGAGTTTGGAAGAACGAAATAGGTTTATCGACTTGTCTGGGTGGATTTTCAGCAGGTGATCTTTCTGTCGCGAAGACTTCACAGCTTCATTCAAAATGTCTTTTCACAAAGGCAGAAAGGAAGCTGTGGATCTGAAGAAGATGCAATGAATCCAAATATCAAGTACTCAGTCGAATATTGACGGCACTACTTCTTTTTAGACATGTTGACGAGCGTTCTTCAAAATGTACGGTGCCCACTGACTGTACAAGCTGCACACTTAAACTACTCGATTGGGAACCAACTATACATTAATTACAAAAATTATATGGAGTACAACGGAAAAGCAAGAGCGATTTCAGATTCAGCAATACTGTTGTCTTGTTGATTTTACTGCACACCGCTCTCAATCTACAACTTTCCGATTGCTAGGAAGGAAACGTCTTTCCCTCTCCTTTTCTTCGTGTAAGTACAGAGGCATATTGTTTATACACTATCATAACAATGTAGCAACAGCACTACTAATTGCTTATTATTGAAAAGTGCTTACTTAACCGACTTCTTCCTGTTCTTCAAATTTTTAGCTGCAGATTGTAAATAATAATAATGCTATTATATATATATATATATAAGTCTAAATTTTTGATAATTTGTAAAATGCATAATGGATTTCACCTAATAATAAGAAAAGTCTAACTGGTCATGAAATCTTGAAGGCCCTCTAAGTAATATATCGCCTCTTTTTGTTCCACCGCCCTCTTTGGAAATGAGCACGCCCTCAGGGGCGTTAACCACCACGTTGAGAACCACTGACTTGCATGAAGAAAAAACAGAATTAATGCCTAAATGAGACTTACACATTGTTAGTGTCTGCCGAAGAAGCATTGGATCACAAGTACTCCCTTCAAGAATTATCTGTACAAGAATTTTCCTACATTATCAATTTATCAAGAGATTCTATTTTGATTTTAGAACCCTTATATGTACAGTCCGCAGCAAAAAACCTGCAACATGAGCATCTAAATTTATTGTGAAACGACTAAGTCTTATGCTCCAAAATAAGTTTGTAGGAGAGGACGCCGAGGTTTCTCCTGCCATGATTCATGACACTTAGACGTTATGTTGTTTCCCTGTGCTGTTAGGCGTAGTTTCAGAATAAAATTACATGCTCATGTTGCAGGTTTTTTTGCTGCGGACTGTACAATACAAATTACTTCCATAAAAAGATTCGATCTTCATGTATGTGATCTATCTTCAGTGGCGAAGGGTGGTAAGAGGCCCTGAGGCCCGGCCTACCCATTTACTTTCAGAAATTATAATTCATAAATTTTCCTTGCACAGAATGCATGATATTTCCTAAGTTGAAAAAAAAAATGTTCGATAAAGAAATCGTGGTTGGCACCACTGCTAGGAGGCTCACCGAGCAGTGTCTCAGGAGGCAGAAGAACTATCGCCAAGCTACTTAGAAAATCCCGCGAGAGAACGTGTTGGAAATGACGTTTTCTTCACCACCGTATAACCTGCGAGAGACCGGCCTCAGCGCTTATCGAATTTCGTTTCTACCTACTAGTTGCTCTCGAGATCTTCGATTTCGATTCGATATATCAAACAAATAAAGAGCAAGATAACGTGGGCTCCATTCCGTTCCAACTTTGCTTAATTTTGCGGACTCCAACGCAACGCAAAAACTGGAAAGAGAAATTCTAAAGGCGCTACGCCTATTATCGCAAACTAATGCCCCTTTATTCCGTTGCGTTGGCGCAAACCTGTACGAAATCAGACTCGTTGAGTTCATTAGAAAGAGAGTGTGTTTTTGAGATATTATGAGTGTTTTTTTTTTCCTTACATCTGCAAAAGTGAATGAGAGAAAATGTCAGTAAGTGGAGAATATGAATATACGTAATATCATTGCTATTAAAGAACCTTCTATGTCAGTGGTCTTTGAAATAAAGAGCAGCGTATGGAAATATTTAAGTCTGATTCTGTTTTTAAAGGGGAATTAAGTGACACACAAAATATCTTGATTGAATGCGTGTCATGTGTTTTGAACAATATAATTAAAGACAAAATTTTACAAGCAGTTTTTGTTTCAGCATGTGTTTTTTGTGAAGCGCAGATAATGCGATAATCCATCTTCCCCACCCGATTATGCCAATTAAAGCAATTAAATGGCATTATGGCGAATTAAGATCAGCTATGAGTCACATACGTCAATTTCATTATGAAATTTGAGATCCGGATCGAATAAGTGCTGTCGATGAACTACAATTGCATTAAATTTATGTGAATTCGTCTTCTTGTATTTCTGTAGTAAAATATTTATGTCTAATCTGTATCATTTTACTATTATTATTAGTAGTAGTAGAACATTGGGCCTACCCTCTTGAAACTATCACCCTTCGCCACTGCCTATCTTCATGTATGTGACCTAACTACGTGCAAAAAGCCACAGAAAAATGGGCTAAAACTTTTCAAGAGAACTCTGACACACATAATTAACAAGGTAAGTATTACTTTTATCTCCTACGAAACTTAGTAATAAAAATAATGTTTTACTGAATTTCGACCTGGGTACATATACTTATTTGGGAATCCTGTATTTTAAATAAACTAATACGTACATAATAATAACCATATTAAAAACGCGTATATTACATTATAATAGCTTTTTTCCGTCGAAATACAATTATTTTGTGAGTTGGTAACTTTTCAGACTAATCAACACAACATAGACAGATTTCACTGTATGTACGCTAAATAAAGATTACAAGTAACTTACATCTCCATTGATCCTGTTATCAGAAGACGACCCATGTACAGACCTCGTAAATGTCTTCTCGGAGCCATCCTCCATCTCAAATACAGCAGTTACTGACGCACTGGAATAGAACAACATATGAATAGTACAGTAATGACAGAAAGGATGAAACAAATACCATTAATACGTACTACAAGACAGGGCGTGAGGAGTATAAAACCTATAGCCAAGGGTGAACTGATAAACAGTGCGCTGCTGTATGTCCTCCACCACTGTCAACATTAGTTTGTCAAACGTATTTATATTACATATGGACATAAATAAGCTTGTTTCGCCTTGGTATTATGCAACAACAGGGTTAAACTGGAAGGGGTCACATAAGCTTCTAGTGGAATCCAAATAGCTTTTCGGCTTACATTCGAGAGAAACTGTCCTCCACTTGGACTCGAAACCTGGGCTAATTGGTCACAAATGCGATGAGTATGCCGACTCACTCATGAAGGACTCCGGATAAAAATACGTTGTACTGATCTTTACATGTTAATATAATTGTCAAGAGTCATTTCAGAAGGACAAAAAGATAAACAGTTGCACAAATGAAACCATTATATAGAATTATGTATAAATCGGGAGACTTCCGCCTTAGCCATCGGAAAAATCCTTTTATTACTTTAAATTAAAAGCAATAATGGGAAAATCCCGTTACTGCTTGGAATGTAAAATTTTAAGGTCAACGTATCATAATCAATACGCTAAAACTGAGGTGTTAAATTACAAATTTAGCATGTAGATATCATTCAATAAAATTAAAAGTGAAAGTCCAATCCGAGTTAATGTTGGAAGCTACGTCGTAGGCAGTCGATAAATTCTGCCAATTTCTATCAATATATTTAAGCAACCTTGGCTTCTTTATAAAACAGGCATTCAGGCAAGCACAAATATACAATTTGGTTTGTTTCGTATGTTTAGGTTTCACATCCTTACGTAATACCGAGGTAATCAAGGAGAAGACTTTTGCTTAAAGTCACATCTGAACCACTACTTGGTTTATACTTCAAAGGGTTGTGGCTCGACTGAGAATTGAACATGGGACGCCTTGATTAAAAGGTGAAAAAGAGATAAAACTAATGCAGATGGTTTGATATGTCGAAACGTCACCATGAAGTTCACACGATTTAAAGCAATTTTTTTTTAGTCTTTGGTTTAAACCATTTTTTTTAAGCTGGTTTAAACTAGCCAACCCTGGTACTGATGAAATTTTTTTTTACCTAGGTCATAGAGAAAAGATGGGAGACGTAAAAAATATAATATTTTATAGTTGCTGTTGTATTAATACTGTTAAAAATAATGTATAGGGAATTGTTTCCTTACATATTGATACCCGCTGCCCAAAATATTGGAATACTAAGTTTGCAAGATGAGTATCTTTCTGTTGAAGAGTACCAATGATAGAAACAGAGGAGAATGCGTTATAATTTGATAATAAATATATTCTAATGTAGTATATTACAGTTTCCTAATAATAAACACACACGCTGATAGATGTCGCTATCTGCACTATTCAGTATAAAACTGTGCAAGCAATGCTCCGATTTAACGTGTAATTTTAAAACAGATCACCTCATTTCTTAGAATTTCACGTCCACCCTAAACAATGATGAGATCAGAAAATTTGTTAATATGGCTAATCTACACGATCAATATTTACGTAAACTATCGTGCATTCCAACTTACCTGCGAGACACTGGTTGTCCAATAGAAGCTCCGTGAACAAGATCACTCAATCGCTTTACACGAAGCATGGAGGTCTTTTCACCCATAACAAAACTGATAGCGTCCATAAAATTAGATTTTCCTGTAAATGAAAAGAAACAAGTGCTACAATAAATTATGCTTCTTTTACATTTGGGTAAATTTATTTGTTATTCTTATAATCGAATTTAAACCGTCAAAACATGAAATGTCTCATACTATAAAAATATAGATTTTATTTATCATATTTAAGGTACAGCAGCATCAAATTGATTTTATAGCCAGAAAATAGAACTCGAAACGATGTCCTCAAAAAGCCATGGGAGAGTACGTCACGTCTCCTTCCGCGATGAAGCTGCAATGTAATCATACACTGGAAACTTAATCCGTTCCACAGAACACTGTTCAATTTTCAAGACAATTTTTCCTCTTTAAAATAATAGAAACTGGACTGATCTATTTCTGGGTTCCAGGAACTGAAATTTTCAAAATGGGTTATTACTTAGTTTTACCCCCAAATCCCTTGATAGTGACTCTGGCTCACTTCAATGATCGTGTTTCATTATATGTAACTGTGATGTCATTGATGATTTGTTCTAGTATTGGATAACGTGTGGCATGTGGTTGATTAACGCCTTCTGGTGTTCAAGATTTGAAGTCATTTGACTCCTCTGCAGATTTACTTTAGAAGTCTTTAGTGTATGTACACGATAAGAACTGTTATGCAAAAGATACCAACCAACTTGTGCTAGGTGGCCACTAGAGGGTACCAATGCTATATACCCGAGTCAGAGCAGGAGTGTAGAAGGGGAGGGGGCGTGCGTTAACGAAGGGTGCGTCCGTAGGGAGCAGAAGCGTCAGCGAAGGTGGGATACATATGAAGGAGGATAGCGCAAAACTTGTAGCATATACAACTATAGCTGTATATAGCATCAAGTACTTACCTTAGAACTAAGAATTTGTACATTACTAAAGACCAGAATACACTGAATGACGAATTGCGGAAGATTCAATTCATTACTGGAATCGATGTTTCGGGATTTTCATTCAGTATTGTCGGAACTGTTAACTTTGATTCCCAATATTCGTTATAACATTCACTATAAGTCACAGTTAAGGCTCCGGAGTCACCGATGGATTTGGGGGAGACACAAAATACTATCCACGAATAATAATAATATTTGACAATTCTAAATTAGTGAATTAAATGGAAATGTTTCACTGAAGTTCTATGCTTTACTATTATTGTTACCACGCACCAACAGCACGAAGGCAATTACCCTGAGAGTCTTACAAAGTGTGGCAACATTGTATTGCACTAGCAGTCACTGAAAGAGGAGACAATACTGACAGCTTAAACAACGATCACTTCTTCGCTGAAGTTATTCAGTATATAATATTCTACCCTACTATACGATATACGAGGTATGCTATTTCTGGAACTAAAACTGGTAACTTTAAATCATCAAGATAGTTTAAGCCAGACGTGGCCGAACATTTTGATTCAGTGATCTAACCCAGAGTACGAAAATCTTTGGTGATCTACCTGTGTCCAATTGCCACTGGTACTATAGTTTCACTTCTCTTAACTCACTTTCAGAAGGAGAGTAAGTTATTTTTTTTTTTTTTTCTACAAGAGTTATTAATTTCTTTTCAAATTGCACACACACTCACTCACCTTTGCAATGTTCATGGAAATCGTACCCTTTAGGGGCTTTTATTCTAAATCATTTTACTTCATTTGAAACTCATTTAGAAAAGCATCACATGATGAAGTTTGGTTTGTATTTCCTCCATTTATATTGAAACCGGAAATGGTAGACAACTTCCGGTCTTAGAAGAGAGTTTAGAGTGGACATGGAATATTCTTGGGACGCTCAATCGATTGCAAAAAAACCTTTTCTCGCTATCTATCACCGCTTTTCGCTCTATAGTGATCATTAAAATCAGAAATAGTCGGTTTCTACCACGTCCAATTTAATACTATCTCCATCAATGAATTCGATTTCCATGCCGTGAAAAAAGTCTAGAAGGTATTACGAAACCATTGGTGAAATAATAATTATTTACGGTGGCACACCTCAACTTTACCTATAGCAAGTGGGATATCGGCAGCCGCCAACAAAAAAGTAGAAGTTATGAGGAACGTATTTCGGACATGTTTAGCAGAAGGGATCCAGAAGCACAAAAAACACGAGAAATGGATGGTGCAAGTACTTAGACGTTACATAACGTAACCTAATCTAACCTAAGCTAAATTGAACTAACCTAATATTAGTAGAAATAAGCGAAATTCTATCAGTTTTTTGATAATTATGCTGAACCCCTACGCTAACATAACCGAACCTAAATTAATTTAACGTGAACAAAATTTACAAAAGCTGAATCATTTTTTAGAAACAGAGAACTGGATTCCTTCTGCTAAACCTAGGCCCGTATTTCTATAGAAATACAAGCCTTTGTTCAGCGATGGGAAGCCAGCTTTTTCACCTCCTTTTTTTTGTGATTTTCTACCCGTATTCGGTCGTTTTATAATTGAATATATTAAATTAAGTTTGCATAAAACACAAGAACCCGTCATAACTCACATTCATAATTGGCTTCGGTAATAGTTGAGAGATAGGGGGCTAAAACTGCAACAACAAAAAACAGCACGATTTACAAGAGAAGTAAGTTGATAGTGGTAACTGACAATTGATGTTTGAATAAAATGCGATCAAAAGTTAAACTAATTTAGCGCTAGATTTAAAAAAAAAAAAAAGAACTTTAACGTTATAGCGACCTATGTGGGAAAAGAAAGTAAATTATTCGTAATAGTCAGAAAACACCGTGCCTTGCGGGGCTCTAACCCGCCTTTACTCGCTACCGGTCGCTCGGCATCACTATGTGAATTAAATATTGGTAACATAACCTAACCTAATTTAACGTATGAAACTATAAAACGACCGAATCTGAGTAAAACATCGCAAAAAAGTAGGTGAAAAAGCTTGCCCTCCATAGCTAAACAAAAGCTCCGGTTTCACTTTCATCTGTTTACACTTCGGTAATATAGCGCTAAATTAGTTCAAATTTTTATCACATTTCACCCAAACATTAATTAAAAGTCACCACTGTAAACTCACTTCTCTAAATTATCCTGTTTTTACCTAGTTTTGGCCCTCCATCTCCAAACTCTTACCGAAATACGAGCTTCACTATTAACAAAAAAATGTTCCCGTATTCATAATCTGTAGTACGTCAGTGTATTTGATCGCAGCCTCTGAGATGTACTTTGGAGTTCCATGTTAATGGTCAACGCTACCAGGAAGACACTGCATTCATACACCAAATATTGTATTCCTTATTGATGCACATAAATTTAAAATGTTATATGTCTAACTTACCTGATCCATTTGGACCAATGACAGCTGTAAAAGGCTTTAGCGGGCCGATTTTTTGATATCCTCTGTAGGATTTGAAGTTTTCAACTTCAATATACTTTAGCATGCCCGGCATTTTTAATACTTAATCTTGATATCTCGTACAGAAATAAACCTAAAACATTCCTGTACTGTTAGATGATAATATTTAACTGCTTCACTGAAAGAAAATTATAAATATTGAGGCACTAAAACACCACTAACACTTGGCTTCCATCTTGATAACAAACGCAAACGCGCGCTCGCATATCCAGGATTACCATAAGAGCATAACGAATAGAGGTCCCATTCCGTATCTGTCTTCGCAGAATTTGCGGATCGCAACAAAACGCATTTGAAACTGCTATTCCGATTATTATAAACTTTTAAGCGAAATTTTATTTTCGTTGTCGTTATAGTGAAATGAGAGCCTTGAAATAAAAAGTGAGTACTCCACTCGATTTCTACAGCTTGCTTTGTCTGGTTGCTGGTGTAATTCTTGTTGAATAGGACGAGTATATGCCCCTTTCAATAAGTAATAATAATAATAATAATAATAATAATAATAATAATAATAATAATAATAATAATAATAATAATAATAATAATAATAATAATAATAAAAATAAAAATAATAATAAAATAAAAAATAAAATAAAATAAAAAAGTGTAGAATAGGATTTTGTGGCTTCTGAGATATCGTGCCTGATTCCATAACGGTGTTCCCTCCGCGCAATATATGCGAATCGCAACGCAACGGAAATAAAGCAATAAGTAATAACAGAAATATCGACTGTCAAAAATTTGAACGCAAATTTTGCAGAATGAGGTTCAGCGTCAAATTAAATATGTACAACTTCTCTTCTTTATAATGTTGTCATAATTCATTCAGTGTAATATTCTTTGGGAATGTTCAAATGATTGCGTACAAACTGATAATATGCTTCTAACTATATGCTATGAAAACGGTTATGCGAGAAACATACACCAATCTGTAAGTAGTCACTTCAAGCAAGAATTGCATCTATTCCGGGTTATGGCATGGGTAAGGTGGTAGGTCCATAGGGAGCAGACCGAAGCTACGTTATCTATGTGCAAAAAATATTTCTCTTTCTTCACTGTGGAAATTTAACTTGTTGTTAGAGAATTTTCGCTTCTTTCTTCGAACATTATTGAACAATATGAAGGTTCTAACAGATTTATGGGTAGCTTGACCAGTGCAACCTGCTATAAAGATGGCGTTCGGCATGCTATTTCCATGCACTTACATCGTTATTTTCTTATGTGTGTTTTTGTATTTTACTGTTTTTTAAATTTTCCATAAGAAACTTTACTTGGTATATAATTAAATACAGACAAACTATTTGCTGAGGAAAACACACTCATGCTTTAAAAATTACATACATTTGACAGTTTCGCCAACTAACACTTTGGCTTCATCAGACAGTATCTGGTGATATTGTTTGATGAAGCCAAATTGTTAGTTGGCGAAACTGTCACACATATGTAATTTTTAAATGTGAATATATTGTTTTGTTCAGCAAATAGTTTGTTTGTGTTTTTTATGTGTGCTTTAACATATGTGGAAGATATACTGTAGAAGGCACCACCGTGCAGCGCTCATAGCTCTTACAACTGTAGCGAGAGTGAGCAGCGTTTTCGCTAGTACAAAAGACAACGCTCAATGTACGAGAACAGCGTGTGATCATCCGTTTTCTCCATCTATGTATGTGACACCTATTGATATTTATCAATAACTCAGCGAGACACGTAGTAAAACTATAATTGCATAGGTGAAAATAGAGTTGGTCAGGTCTCCTAGAATACCGTTGGACCGCAGTTAAGGTTATTTTAATTCTCAGAGTCATGACCCCCTAGCAAAATATTCTGGTTAAGCTATTGAAAAAGTGCATTGATGAGTGTAGTAATTTGGAAAATGTCGAAGTCGTGTGATAACGAACCCAAGCAGCCTCGACCACAAACAAACCCGACCGTCATCATCATTGCGCGAGTGGAGCACGTTGTTATGGAGGACCTCCGATTAGGTATGCGTGATGTCACCTCTAGATATAATATTTCCATGAAATCTGTTGAGATCATTCTGCATAAAGACTCGAAAATGCGAGAAGTTTCTTCGGAGCGGGTTCCTCAAATGCTGACTGTTGTCCACAGGGCTGTGTGGATAGCTATGTGTTAATCAATGTTAACAACTATTGAAGGCACGAATTGCGATTTCTTTTCATAAATTGATACAATGGATGAGACATGGGCACCACTTTTCAATCCTCAAACAAGACAGCAATCGTCACACTGGAAGTACAAACATTCCCCGCCAAGAAACAAATTTCGGGTTTTCGTCAGTGCTCATGAAGTTATGGTGACCACATTTTGGGTCAGCGAAGGCGTAATGCTCGTGTATTATGTCTACAGAGCACTATAGTGACGACTGCATCTTACGATCATGTTTTAAAGACTAAGATCATTCCATCATTGAAAGCAAAACGATTTGAGAAGGTTTCTCATTTGCTTTTCCATCAAGACAACATTTCTGCTAGGCGAGAACTTTTAACTCAGATTCTCCGTGACAAGTGGTTTCTCATGCTTCATACTTACCAGATCTCGGTTCTAGCGCGTTTGTCTGTTTCCGGCAATGAAGGATACTCTCCACGAATGATCAGTTTCCAGTCGGAGTGCTTTGATATCAGCTATATTCCAGTGACCGAACACGCCCCTAAATAGTGTTCCATCTGGTGTGAAGTCATTGTGCCAACATTGTGAAAAAAGAAAGTTCATCTATTGGGAGAAATGTTGAGATGTGGCACAAGTAGTGGTGGGAATGAGGGAGGACACGAGGGGTAAAGGAAAAACGAAAGATAGAAGACAAAAATGAGAAAATAAGTGCAACTGAACAAATAAATGAATCTTCCCGGCCGGAGGGACACATTTAGCATGCGGGATGTATTTTGCCAACTACTGTTCTAAATCTTCATTTGAGTTTTTATGAACAAGACTTACGTTTTCTTTTAATCGTACTTGTATTAAAGAATGTTTCAGATAGGCTATTATATTGCAGCAATATATGATCTTGATTTTGTTTGGTGGCCCCGGATGACGTAGTTACTAACGCTCTCGCCTTTGGTGCGAGCGGTCCTGGGTTTGGCTCCCAGTGGGGCACTCGGCCGAAAAGGTGTAACATCTTTTTGAAGTCAACCGCCCTGAGTGAGGTTTTCCCCAAGTTTTTCTTATTCACATCAGGCAAATGTCGGGATGGTATCTGACATAATGGTCCCAGACCGCTTCCCTCCTTTCCCATTCCTTTCTTTCAGTACAATTCTCCGACCAGTGTGATCGCCTAGGGACGTCATTCCTCATATATGTGACGGGCTAACATGGTCATAGATGCTGAAAACCCAGATATTTGATCCTTAATACCCTAAATTTTGTTTGGCCGGTTGCACGGGAGAGTTTGCTTTCGACCGAGCCACCATTCAGACTATACTCGTACCCCTATAGCCTGTTCAGACTATATTTATTAATAAACATCCCCTTAGTTCCGGAATTCCATTTCCACAGCTGGACGCAAGATTCAACTTTCTGAGCTAGCTTGTGAAATAATAATAACAAAAAATATGGGCACCGCACTAAATTTTCTCTCTCCAATTCCTTAAACAAAATTTGATGTGTTGCAGTTATTAATGAAATATTTTTCTTGTGCAATACAAGCAAAATTGTAAGACGTCTTCGGAAAATGTCGCCCAAAGAATATTTACTCCTCAAAGTAAACTATTGTAGAGTTTACCATAAGATAATGACACGATTTTCACATCTCACACTTAACCAAATGCATACAATGGGAACTTTCGTAATAAAGAAAGCGAATTTTAGATGTTATAGAGTCAAGCTCAGTTTTCCCTCTTAGGAGCAGAATTTTCGAAAAAGCTTAAACACGTTTTCACTTGCTTTTATGTGAGTTTATATAAGGTCTACCGAATATCACATCTTCAATTTAAACGAACCCTCACATTAGACACTTCCTGAAAAAAGAAAGGGGGATGTAGAACTTAAAGAATCGATCCTTTTTCTTTTTTAGAAGCAAAATTTTCGAAAAGGCTGAAACATTTGTTTTCCCAGCTTTATATAAAAGTTTATAAACCGACAGGCCCGTAGCCAGCCTCCAAATTTAGGGGGGGCTAAATGTAAATTAGGGTGGGCATACACAGAGAGAGACACAGACATTATACAATATATATATATATATATATATATATATATATATATATATATATATATATATATATATAATGTCTGTCTCTGTGTGTGATGATGAATAATTTCTTATGCTCTTAAAACTAAAACTACAACGTGAAGGAATTATTATTAAAATTTTCCCCTATAGCGTTAGTACAACTATACCTGAAAGCTAGAATATTATGTCTCCTTTTTATTTTATTTGTTATGGCAACAAAATATTTCTTCCGTTTTCTCATCTTCAAGGAAATAAAAAAAATATTTGTTAAAAAATAGTTGGCCGAACGAACCAATCATTAAAATTTCCAAAGAATTACTACAGGAAATAGTTTTTTTTTTTAATTTTTGATTACTGAAAACATATTTGTGAAACTTGAAAACATATAGAGAGTAATGAGATTTAATACTATCTTCAAAGAGATTCTACAGAGAAGGGTCTCAGAATCTTAAATCAATATTTTGAAATACATGTGGCCTAAACAAATATATGCATATTGGAAAAATGAAATTAACATTTTACCTGTATTATTATTTACACCTTCTTAGATATGAAACTTTATATTTCTTTAAATATCACGCGCTTTATTTTACACTTGTACTTCTAAACATTTTTTGATCTTTTTTTATGGTGATGTTCGAAAGAAATAATGATATGTTTATGGGTTTTTGCTATCTACAAATTTATAAATTTCATAAGATTAAGAAACAAAAACACAACACGCATATATACACTCCTCATGTTGGCACACTATAATAGAAACAAGTTGTACATTTGAACAATCACTAACAACACAATCACAGTATGTCTCCTTGTTTTGGATGCTGCCAATCTTAAAACAACGTAACTCAGCAAAACAAGATCGGCACGGTGCAGTTAATGTACAACTCCTTTTCAAAAAATGCCCTAACAAAGAAGGAATTCCTCTCACCTGAAGTAGTTCTATGTAAAGGTTGACCGGCTTCAGGGCAGAAATTTAGTAAAGAAAATATTCAAATTTACAAACGTATATTTTCTAATTGCTTTCTTTTTAGTAACTGAAAAAATACTTTTTTGCAAAACAGCTGTGAGTTCCATTTTATCACAACACATTTCAATTTTTAGACGCCGTGGACCTCGTAGCCAGGTCACGCGGACCCCTGGGGTCCGCGGACTCCAGTTTCAGAACCACTGCTCTATACTCTTTGGAACATACTATCAACAATCATTTAGGATGATTGTTACTAAAGTCATGTTTAAGTAAAAAATAATCTGTTATGATCTGGTACTCGAGCATTCAAATAAGAAATAACTCCAAAAAAATTCCCTGTTCTAGCGCAGTTACCTTCTTTCTCGAAACGAAATTGATAACAGAAGTAACAGTTCATTAAATATTCTTTGTATAGTACAATTCATATCAAAGTATACATGAAATTCTTCTTTACATTGTACAAATAAGAATTCGAGATCAGTTGCTTTCGTAGGTACTAAAATGTTTAAGTTAAGAACTAATTATTTAAACAGCTATTTACTTATTTCTATTGAAGATATCTTTTCTTCAAAATGAAACTACATTAACAAATTGTTACTTTTGTGAGCTACCCCGTAGCCTTATGGGTACAGCGCTCGCCTTCGGCGCGTCTGGTTTCGGGTTCAAACCGTACTGGGAATCCTCGGATTAAAACCGATAGTGATTTGGATGTTACTTTAAGCTATAGGTCCCGTTTCTTTATAGTCTCCCTGCTGAAGAGAGACGCTATACTCCCCAACGCACCCTGTTTTAAGTCAAAGGTGAAATTTCAAATTTATAAAGCATTATACATATTATCATCCAATAAGGTTCAATTTTTAATTGAAAATTCTGTTTTTCCTATAAGTGCAACTACTACCTCCGTTTAGTCCGCTGCATTTTTTGTTTACATACCAGAAGATTGCAAGGTATTCATTTACAAAATAGTAACTTTGCATGATTAGGCTTACTTCTAATGATCTGCTTGAACATTTGAATCTGGCACCAAAAATTGGCAACAATTATTAAATTATTTTAATATAAGTATATAATTATTCACCCCCGATAAAAATTAAGTGAATCGAACTTATCTTTAGTTTAAAGATATATTATTCTAAATTATTTAACAAATAGTCAAGTTGCTGCTACACTAAAATTCTCATTCTTAAAGTGAACTTCGGTGCATCTTCAGAAACCAGCATCGACCAACTTTCAATTACAACCATGTTCAACTCACAACACAACAAGAGTAAATACAATTCAGAAAAGGAAACTTTTCGTACTCCGTTATCACGTGACATAAAACGTAGTCAAAATCCCCCACCCCTCTCTCTCTCTCTCCATGTCCAATATACACAAAACAAACCCATACACCTGTGTGATTATTAGAGCGAAGCAGTTGCGACCCCCCTGTTGAGGGATGCTGTCTTTTCAATCTCTCGAATATTAACCGAAAGCCAATGACTCACAGCAAAAGGATCTTTTCAGTTGCAAATTCCAAAAAGAACAGGAAGAAGTAAACTCTTCGTCCGCAGATTAAGGTAAAAGTATGTTGTTTCTAAACACAAATACATGTTTGCCGATAGAATAACCATAAATTATTTTTCTCCTGCAGCGAAGGTCGTTTGCACATGGAGCATATATATAAACAGACTCACGCTCAAATAAATATTAGCAATTGGAAGAAGCATAGCGCATAAATAGGCCAATACTTTAAATGAGGATAAAATTTTAAATGAGGATAAGTAAATTTTAATTTAGCACTCTAAAGTACATTTGGAAATACAATTTCTTCCAACATTTCAGTCAGTGTTTGAATTAAATTTTCGAACGAGAGGGGGATGCTTAGGTATTGTTGCTGTAAATGTAGAAGGCAAAAATTTATGTTACTTCTGTGATACGAGCCGGACATAAATTTTTACCGAAGGGGAATTTCCCCGGCATCCCCCGTTAATTCGAACTATGATTTTAGTTAGGGGGGCTACAAAAAATTTAGGGGGGGCTGAGCCCGCCCTAGCCCCCCGTGACTACGGGCCTGTAAACCGAGTTTTTCACCACCAACTTAAGCAAATTCCCGCATTCGGGACTTTGGAAATAAATAAAAGGAAATTTCAATTGGCCCTCCCCTCCCTTAGGAGCAGAATATTCCACCTTCTGCCACAGTTTCACAAAATGAAATGAAATAAAATGAAATCTTTGATTTTTACGTCCCACGGTAATGCCGAGTTGGCTAAAGGAAGCTTTGATGATGAGAAATGAATGCAATGGTGGAATGATAAAAGTGGAAGGAAACGGGAGAACCCCGAGGAAACCCACGCGCACGGTGTTTGTCCACTACAAAGTTCACCTGGCGCGAACTGGCATCGAACCAAGGACCCCATGCACCAGGGGCGAATACTCTACCTTAATCCACCGTGGCTCCCCACAGTTTCACAAGTAAGGTGATGAGGTGACACCTATCTTATCTAGCCCATGACCCAACTCCCATCCTCTTCAGTTCTCGCACTAAGCGGTCCACATTTTCTTTTTGAAACTATTGCTCAAAATATGATGATTGTTAAAGCCATCTAATGAACAAGATTAGTAATAAACACAGGTGGGAAGTACACAAACGTTACAAAGCAGTTTCTACCACGATGTAAGCCTCAGAATAGAAGCAATAAATAAATAAATAAATAAATAAAATAAATAAAAACCAGACGTGCACATATGTATATTTATGAACTGAAGAGGATATTAAAATATTAAAGACTTGGAATGTTTCTACTTTCTAAAGAATCATAATGGAAACAGCATCAAACATTCAATGATTGATTGCTCTGGTTGGAGTTTAGCTTTCCCTTTCAGTGCCGAGGCTATTTGAAACAAAAAAGATCCCTACTTAATAAATACCAATAAATTATTTATAATGAAACAGTTAAGTATAAAATAATAGATAACTTGTTAAATTGTTGTTTAATGTAAAACTCAATCTACTACTTTGGTTTGTATCCGCGACAAATATTTCTACCAGAAATCAAACCTGGGAATACACGCCCAGAAAGTACGTGCTTTAGCCTTTTGGGGATCCCATGGTACAATTTGTACCATACGGGGTGTTTCATGGTACATTGCGTTATAACTCTCCTATTTGAGCTTTTTCGTCCGTTTTTTTTTTTTTTTGTTTTGTTTTTCAAGTCCAGAGGCATTGCAGAAGACATTACGGATGGTTTCACACCTTCCTGTGTCGAGACATAGGAGGTGATGACGTCATAAGTCTAAAATTTATATTTTCGTGTAATACTTTTTGGGGGGTTTATGTAAAGTATTTTTGGCGGGCTTATTTTTGCACGTAGAAGATTGAAATTTTGCACAAACATGCAGTCCACCGAGTAGTATTTACCAGATTTTTTCTTCAGATTTCTGCGTTAAAACAGGGGGGGATCCAGAGGGTCAAAAAGTTGAAAAACGGGATATTTTTACCCAAAAATCCCATTTTCCTCATTTTCCCGCCTTAGATACATGATGGAGACACGTGACTCATACCGCCTGAAAGGCAGTTCTATTCTGAAGAGAATGATGGGCGAAACGTGACCCTAGGGTAATTAGGGAAGTGTCAGGGAATTTTTATTAAAATATACTTCTGTATAGGGGAAGTTTGGACATTTTCGGTACTATTTTTGTGCTGGCTTATTTTTGCACCTAGAAGATTGAAATTGTGCACAAACATTCAGTCCACCGAGTAGTATTTACCAGATTTCTTTTTCAGATTTCTGCGTTAAAACAGGGGGTACAGAGGGGCTAAACGTTGAAAAAGGGAAATTTTTACCAAAAAATCCCTTTCACGGGATTTTCCCGCCTTAGATACATAATGGGGACAAGTGAATGGACCGCCTGAAAGGCAGTTCTATTCTGAAGAGAATGATGGGCGAAACATGACCCTAGGGTAATTAGGGATGTCTCAGGGAATGTTTAAAAATTTCCCTCTGTATACGAGAATATGGGACATTGTCGGTATTTTTTTTTTTTTTTTGGCGGGCTTACTTTTGCACCTGGAAAATTGGAATTGTGCATAAACATTCAGCCCACCGAGTAGTATTTACCAGATTTTTCAGATCTCTGCTTTAAAACAGGGGGGTCCAGGGGGGCTAAAAGTTGAAAAAAGGATATTTAGACCCAAAAAATCCGGTTTTCCCTCATTTTCCCGCCTTAGATACATGATGGAGACACGTGAGTCATACCGCCTGAAAGGCAGTTCTATTCTAAAGAGAATGATGGGCGAAACGTGACCCTAGGGTAATTAGGGATGTCTCAGGAAATTTTTTACCTGAGATCATGGTGTTTTACAGTAATTTGGGGCATGGTGGGAATTCCTGATAAAATTTCTCCCGCCCTTGGTATTCAAGATATAAACTTGAAATTTGGCACACACATTCAGTATACCAAGTACTATTTATCAGATTTTTTTTAGATGGCTACGTTTACACAGGGTCGCTCCAGGGGGGGGGGGGCAAAGTGCGAGAAAAAAAATCCCTCCGAAATTTTCCCTTTGACATCATTTTTCCCGCTCCTGGTATATGGTATGAGCATGCAAGTGGTATCATTTGAAAGCCAGCTCCATTCTGAAGAGAATGAGGTATAAACCATGATCCTAGGATAAATAGTGACGATGCAGTAGCTGCTTGACTGAAAGTCTAAAAAATAGCCCAAAAACACCGGATCTCTTAAGGGTTAGCCAGTGACCAGTTACGGTCTTCACATATGGACCAATTGTTTGATGTAGAGAATCTTTAGTTTTTACGTCCCACAGTTATGCGGGCTAGGCTAAAGGAGTGTTTGATGTAGAGCATCAACAACATGTATTCTCACATGATTTCCATAACTCGATGAAACTGACCGTTCAACTAACTAACCATTTAAATTAATTTCCTAGATATTGTGTCCCTATTAAATAGCCTCTTTCTGTTCTGTCTGGAATCTAATTAGTAAGGAAATAATAATAAAAATGATAAAGCACAGGTAGTCTATATCAGAGTCCTTGATTCTTAATTTACTTGTACTCAATCTCTGAAGGCCGTAACTCGTTTCGTTTAATACTAAGTTTTCGATGCTTAGATTAAGCGATTTAGAAGTAGTCAATAGTTTGTTTGTTGATGAGAGTTTAGCGTTTCTTGCAGAAGCGAGACTATGTGAAACGTCCCCATGCCGTAAGCGTCGGTGGACCACCGATGGGCAATTATCGACATCTCGCCAAAAATTTGCGACTCCTCACCGACGATCCGCTGTGGCCGCACTTCCGTTTTGAAAATGATAACACCAGCGGCAGAGACGCAACGAAACGCCAGTAAATCACAAAATAACACCCCCAAAATATGTTTAATCGCCTATATGCGTGATTTCTTTACACTAATGTGATTCTTAAAAAACACTAAAAAAAAAAAAAAAAAAAACTAGGAATGGGCGCGTGTTCTTCCGACTTCGTCATGCAGGCGATGAAGAAAACTCGCTTGTAGAGAGGTAAATCATGGACGTCTTTTTAATTTGGCCAATCAGAGTGCTCCTTTATCGGTGTATATTCGACAATAACCGTTTGGGATTAGATAAAATGTGTTCACCATGTAATTTTATAACAAAATGACCCGCGTCTATTTACTTTATTTCATAATTCTTCCATATTAACTTTCAAATGATCGGCGACAGTTGTTATCCAAATTCATACAATTATACGCACTCATGTCAAGATTTTTCACTTCATGATGTAGAGCCAGGGGTTACTCTTGACCCCCGGCGCTGACTTTAGGAACAATTCGTCAGGAAAAAATAATATATAATAATAACAGCATACATATGACTGGCGATACTTCGTGTTGATCCCTTTGCGATTCTCCGCGACGAGTCGAAGGAGCGCGGACCAAAAATGAAGTCCTCGCTGCTACGCAGTGGTAACCTCAACACTCCGACTCTAGATATTCGTTTCGATTCGACGAAACCCTGCTGTCAGTGGGACAATAGCGGCAATCCTTTGACTAGTCGCTACCTTCAAGTGGGTCACTAGGTGTTGGAGACGTTTACGGCATGAGGGTGATCATACAGACTAACTTGGGATCTGAACGACATGAGCTTCTATCGGGAAACGAACCCGTGACTCCCATCACAAAGTCGCACACGCTAACTACTTACCCACGAGGGAGCTCACATTTCATTACATACATAAATGAAAAAAAAAGTGAATACATTTATACTTGTAAATATCAAAGATGATGCGACAAACATTTGAACAGTTCTGTGATAAAGTAGGCTATGGTTTATACTAAAATAAATTGCAATGGAGTGCAAGATATTGGAAGTTAGCAAAAATATTCTTCCCTATATGCTGAAACATAAGCTTCTTGAATAGATACAAGATATTTCACCCTGAAATATAGATCTTGGATTCGATTCTCTACAAAATCTGAAATATGTTGAGAACTTTAAGAATTGAAAAAACTCACTTAAGTTTAACGTCCTCTGGCTATAATATTGTCTTTACAAACTGATTGAAGTAGCGATAAATTTAGGAAGTGCCTCACTGAACCAATACCTCTTTCCCGATTTGTTTATAAATCAATACAAGTAATTACATTATTACTACATTTCGGTGTGAGATCAAAACATATTTTTCGTTTGCATATATATCAGAAAGATTAAGTAATGTCAACGTTTCGTTAGCAAATGTAGCAACTGATCAAATTTAAAACCAACTCTGCTTGTTACTAAAATAGCCAACTATTTGTGATGGAACTCCTACATCAAATTTTTTTTAAGGTTTGTAAATATTTTGGAAAACTATATAGAATCTAATACGTAGGCATTGGTTCTGTTTGATATGAATAACATTCCATGACGAAGAAAATGGTCTGCAGAGCTTCGTCTAGAATATTCCTTTTTAGTTGTTGTTGTAATTGATTTGAGTTTAGGGTCCCGTTCAGCAGTGCGGCTATATGAAGCGTTGATATTAAGCTTAACGTGGGTTTCGAACCACATAATTTCCTGTCAGTAATTGAAACCCGCTTTTAGAAAAAAAAAAAAGTGTCATGCTACAATCAGTTGTTACTTGTTGGGGTTGGAATCAGTGTATTATACTTGGTTATTGGGAAGCAGTGATGAAACTGGTTACAAATTTCGTGATCTGGAAGTAGTCGTGATCCGGTATGACTTAAGCAGACCCGGAAACGACGAAACAGCATCATATACATAGAACATTTGTTTGAGGCTGTTATTATAATTCTAGCCCTTCCGCTAGTCTAGTGTGGCTAGCGTGTGCATCTTTGGTGCACTTAGTCTTGAGAGCGATTCTCGATGGAAAATCACTAAACTTCGCTTAAAATAACCCGTGTTTTGTTCGAAATTATGTATTGTTTCACAAAATCGACTGGATGGTACTCATCAAAACCTTCTTTAAGCCCCCAGTGCTTTGACTTCCCGCATTAACATCTGTTTCGTTATGATCTACGTCCAGGTGGGGAAGCCACTCTTGCTGTCAAACATTCATTACCTCGTAGTTATTCATTACCTCTATATCCTGATAATACTTTGAACACGTCATTACAACAGTCTATTTCCCAGCCCTTACTTCGACTCTAGTAACCATCCATGTTCGCTCCACTCAACTGTTGCTTTATCGCTTTCTTACCTACCTGGATCGTAACTTTAAATATTATATTGTCTTAGCAGACATTAATTATCATTCCAAAACAGTGGCACAGCAACAGCGTTTCCAGGACTTTCTGCAAATCTTTTGCATGCCTTTACCACACCATACTCGATCTGAAATTATCATCACATCTGATGTTGTCATAGTCAGTAACAATCAGTTAACCCTTTTGCGAGCAATGGGAAGCACACTTCCCGCCAGGGGAGCTTATACTAAAATCCACCTTTAGATCGGAACAAATAGGAAGTTAGTTCAAGGGAAGTAGTAGTAGTGGGACCCGGATAGCAAGTCGAGTCAGCAAAATGTTTTGTGACGTCATAGGTCAGAGGTCAATGCCCTTGGACCGGAGTCAATGACCTAGGAGTACTTGGGACCACACCCTCCAGATTTTGGCAGGTGTACCTTGACCCACCTTCTAAATTTTCGCATAGGCACATAGGATCACCCCCTTAAATTTTGGAAATTGCAAAAATCTCAAAATTTGGTATGATATCCTAGGACCAGGGTATGTACCTCTATAAGTATTGGGGGTCCGTCTCGTTCCCCTTCATGGGTAAAAAATTGCCAAAAATTTAAATTTGGGAGGTTTTTGACCTAATTTATCCCCTTTGATGAGGTCTTATTACCTTATATGGTTATAATGGCATGTACAGGGGTTCGTTTCTTTTTATGACATGGGTATATTGGTGCACCCCTTTAAAATTTTGAGAGGAGTACCTTGGCCCACCCCTTAAATTGTGGAAATTGCCATATTTAAACATTTGGTATAAAATAGTACAGGGCCCCAATATGTATCACACGATTCCCGGCGGGAGCTCATGTGGTTCGGATTCCACGTTAATCAGTAGGTCCACGTCTCATATAGCCTCGCTGCTGAACGGGACGATAAACTCAAAATCAACTCAACCAATATGTATCACCATAAATTTGGGTGGTCCATCTTGCTCCCTTTCAGAGGTAAAAAATTGCCAAAATATAAACATAAGTAATGCGTTGTACCATGTGTTCGGTTATTGACCTAATTTATCCCCTTTGATTAGATTAGATATAACCTTATAAGGTTATATGGGCATCTAGAGGGATCCATTATCTTTCATAAGACATAGGTATATTGGTGCACTCTTCTTAAAATTTGGGAGGGGTACATTGGCTCACCCTTTAAATTTTGAAAATTGTCCAATTTGAACATTTGGTATACTAGTATAGGACCCTAATATGTATCACTATAAATTTGGGTGGTATATCTCGTTCCCTTTCATGGGTAAAAAATTGCCAAAATATAAACGTAAGCAGTATGTTGTTCCACGTTTTCGGGTTTTGACCCAATTTATCCCCTTTGATGAGGTTATATTACTTTATATGGTTATATGGGTATATACAGGGGTTCATTCTCTTTCATAAGACATGGATATATTGGTGCACCCCTTTAAAAATTTGGAAAGGGTACCTTGGCACACCCCTTCAATTTTGGAAATTGTCCAATTTAAAAATTTGGTATAATAGTATAGGACCTTAATATGTATCACTATTCATTTGGGTGGTCCATCTCGATTCCTTTCCTGGGTAAAAATTTGCTAAAAATTAGTACCACCACATGTTCGATTATTGACCCATTTTATTCCCCTTTGATGAGGTCTTATTACCTTATATGGTTATATATGCGTGCACAGGGGTCTATTTTCTTTTATAAGGCATGAGTACGTCGATGCTTCTCTTTTAAAATTTGGAAGAGGTACATTGGCCCACCCCTTAAAGTCTGGAAATTGCCAAATTTAAGAATTTGGTATAGTAGTATAGGTTCTTAATATATACCACTATAAATTTGGGTGGCCCATATTGTTCCCTTTCATTAGTAGAAATTGTCAGAAATTAATATGACCACGTGTTCGATTATTGACCCAATTTATTCTCTTTGATAAGGATTTAGCACGATAATGGGTATGTACAGGGGGTCCATTTCCTTTATAGAACATGTATACTTTGGTGTTCCCTTTTAAAGTTTGTTTGGTGTACATAGGACCATTCCTTAAATTTGGGAATTATCAAATAATACAATTCGGCAAATGTTTTCTAGAATCCATTGTAAATGTTGGTGTCTATCTTATTCCCTTTTATGGGGATAAAAATGTCCAAAATTCAAATTTCGAAGGTTATTGACCTATTTTATCTTCTTTGATAGGCTTTATTTTTGAATGAGTACAGGGTTCATTATCTTTTATAAGACATAAGTATATTTGTGCACCAATCTTAAATTTTGGGAGGGGTGCATTTCATTGCCCTTAAATTTAGGGAATTGAGAAATCAATAATTGGTAATTGTTTTTTAGAATATGAATATAAAAATTGTTTGATTCAGCTAATTCCATTCTTTCGGTAAGTCATTGTCTAATACTAGTATGGTCACGTGGTCAGTGATTGATGTGATTATGGGTCCATGACATTGGTACATTGATACGTTCCTCTTAAACTTTGTTGGATCAGTCTGCTTAAATTTGAGAATTGTCAAAATGAAATTACGTAATATACATTTCATTGGTCTTGATTATTCCCTCCTATTGGTAAAAGAAATACCAAAATATAAACGTAAGCAATACGTTGTACCACGTGGAAGGTATTGACCTTGATGAGGTATGAATATATGGTAGTGTACAGCGACTCATTTCCTTTAATGCACCTTTTCAAAATTTGTTGTGGTACATAGGACCACTTCTTAAGTAAGACTATTCATGGCTTTGGATTGATTATTTTAACAAAAGAGACACTGACCAAAGCTTAAAACCAGGGGCGTCATTTAGGGAGGGCAGGAGGGGGCAATTGCCCCCCCCAAGAGTTTGAGGAATGCATATACTTTAATCGATTGTCTACTAATATACTAGTACAAAATGTCAACGTCTTATGTCGGTGGTGCTCTTGCCCCCCGAAGCGAAGTCTGAAATGATGCCCCTGCTTAAAACTCATTTCATTTTAAATTATAATTTGTAACGGTTTCGGATATCTAACATATCCTTCGTCAGACACTTCTTAAGGTTGGGAGTTACCAAATGACACGTTTCTAGACCACAGTTGCTTCTGCTTATTTCTTTCTAAGGTAAACATTAGCCGGAGGTTATTGGCCTAACTGAGAGCTAACTACAACATATAATTATATGGTTAATTCTAAGACTTTGGGAGAAGTACGTAGGACTATTCTTTAAATTTGGGAATTGTGACAAACAAAAATTTTAGTATGAGGTGCGAAGTTTGAATGATATGCTTAACGTTCAATACTCGGTTGATATGAAACAATACTTTGAACTTTAGTCACAATTCATACTCTAAGATTATTGGTGGAAAGTTATCTGATTGGTTGATTTTTAACTTGAGCTTTACATTATGGACTTAAAATATGATAGTTAAAGTTGTAATTTGGTTTGATTTGATTTATTGACATATAACACAACAGGCACAGGCCTAATTACAGTGTTACATAGTATATCGTTATACAGATTATATAGGTTAATAAAGCTATTGGTAATAATTACATTTGTCTTACAAAATTAATAGACTTCTTAAAACTACTTACATCCATTGCCAGTACATCCAGGTTGAAATTTTCTTTAACTAACCTGTTGTAGGTTGCACTAACTCTCCATATAGGAGATCTGCTTAAAACGTTTGTTTTCGCTGTCATAAAAAAAAAAAAAAAGTATTTTTCGAAGCAGTGCGCAATTTAATGGACGGTACTTCGATACATATTATTTCGTTAAGATCAGAACAGTCTATTTTGCCCGACTGCATTATTTTCCCATTCAGTAAACACTGTAGCAGGATTTAATATGTATTCAAAATCCAACAGATTTCCATCACGTTTGGAAATTACTGTATGAAGAATTCTGTAAGCCTGTAACCAGTGGCGTATTTAGAGGGGAACTTCCGAGCTTAAGCACCCCCGAAATCTTACTTACTATAGCAAAGTATATGAAATATCTTGCAGAATTTTCAAATTTTCAGGCAAAGCCCTTCTCGAAAGTTAGCAAAGTCCCCCCCCGAAACAAAATCGTAAATACGCCACTGCCTGTAACATTGAAAGCCACTTCGCTGTAAGTACTTCAACAGAGGTGTTGTTTCTTGGAAGATACAAAGAAATACTTGAGCAGTAAGTATTGTTTTATACTTTAACAGTTCTTCTGCGAGCTGTTCTACTTTATGTCTAGCTTCAGGTCTACTATTCTGGGCAGATCCTATTTTCTTCAATATGTAGACTAACTTAAAACAATGCATTTCTGGGATTCGAGAAATAGCCAAATACATTTCGCAGTGCAGCATCTTTTGCCCACCATCTTGTTTCATCAATTATGTTCAGTCGTCTTTCATTACACTTGTTTCTCCATGCCTCCATTCGCAAATGTGACTTCCGAATAAACACGGCATACTCGTTTAACACGGCATACCCTCTAATAAACACCGAACAAAGAAACTGCATCAAAAGAGCTTTTAGTAACATCACAAATGACAAGATTGAAGACATGCGAATAACACATGAATCCCTGAGAGCACACATAACTCAGATTCCTCGTAAATACAGGATGTTCTCCCTGCATGTTGCTAGCTCCATCTAGAGCCGGCCTTAGGTGGGCCGCCCACAGGGGGGATGTATGGCGCAAGCTGCGCCATTGAGAAAATTTTTGGGGGGGATTTTACTCTACTTTCGAACTAGCAATTTTACTGTCGGAATAGCATTAAAACACGATTTTGAGAAGCTAATTTTCAAAAATTTTCCGGGGTGAACCCCCGTACCCCCTGCTTCGATACTCGATGAATGAAGTACCGCGCAGGTAGCCGTATGATAGGAAAGGTTGGTTCGTTTTAAGAGAGAAGAGCCGCCCACAGGAGGGAGTTGTGCCATCGAGAAAAAAATTGAGGGGAATAAAAAAATTGGGGAAGAATTTTACTCTAATGTCGATTAAGTAATTTTGCTGTCGTCAGAATAACATTGGAAAACGATGCGATTTTTTTTTAAATCTCGAGAATGAATCCCCGTACCCCCTGCTTAGAAACTCTATGAATGAAGTACCGCGCAAGTTGCTAATGAAAGGATGGCGCCAAGTTCTGGTGAACAACAGTTACAAACACTCAAGGAATCACTTTCAACTTGCCTATGTTGTCTGTTGAAAATTATAAAGTAGTTTGACATAATTGTGAGCTAGTGGTAACCATACAGACAACAGCCAAGTTTCAAATCTAAATTTGAAGTGAGCCAGTGAGTGTTTGTAATTGTTGTCCACCAGAACTTGGCGCCTATTTTTGTGATTTCAGTTCTTTTTAAGGCCACTCGTACTTGGTTCTTTTACAGGAATGCTTTTTGTTGGATATCACTTCTTTTTGTAGGCTAATTTCGAGGATATCATTTTCTTTTGGCATCAAACTCAATAACTTGTAACTTGCGTCTTACTTTTCATGTACATGGGAATTATATCAATATTTTGTAAAGAAAAAATAATACTACTAATTGTAAAAAAAGAATACCTGTGCCATACACAGTGTGTAGAAGTTTTTATACCCTTCAATATCCTTATAGAACATATTTAGTATTGTACACTACCAAGACTACTAATAAAAGTAATGCAATTTTTATAATTACTACTGCCCCTACTACTACTACAAGCATTCTATAATACTACTACAGGAAATAAAAACAACAACAAAAATAACAATTACTAGTACTATAAAAAACTACTGCTACACTGAGCAATTGGTTTTAGAGGACTTGAGTTTTGAGGAGGGAAGAGATTATTAGTTTGGGGGGGAGTGCGCCATCAGCTTTGGGGGGGATGGGTACCGCTGCTCCTATACATACATACATACACCCCCTCCCCACACACATATATATAGGGTGATTCAATAAGAACTACTAGGCCTATATCGCAGCTAATACTGCACGTAGAGCCTTCAAACAATAAATTGCATCACCAAATCCTATGTGTAGAACGTAATCAAAATAGTAGCGAGATCAGTGGCGTCTCGTGAATACCTCCAACGGGGGACAACTTCAAAATTTGAAATGGAAAGTGGTATAACTGTTGGAATCGTTCGAAAGGACATTAAATGTCATGCAACTTTTAAAGGACAAACTTTGTCATATCCTTTCCCATTTAGCCGCTAGAGGCGTTGTTGCAGATTTGTATCTGACTACCCGTAGCAGGCCTTTATTTCAGCTAATAATGCACATAAAGCCGTCAAACAAACAATTGAACTACCAAATCGTATGTGTAGAATGCAATACAAATAGTAGCGATACCAGTGGCGTATCGTGAATATCTCCAACGGGAGTCATGTGCAAAATTTGACATGGAAACAGGGGTTGTTTGTGCCTCCATTGAAACAAGCGCACAATGGGAGAAACGTCGAGAGGAAACGCGTTGTCATATTTCTTCCTCGTTGGCAGCAACACGGTCGCATTACTAGGTGAAAGTCAGATGGTGCGAGGGTGTCACCAGTCACATCAGGCGAATGCCGGGAGGGTACGTGCAAACCATGCCCTGGCAAACAACCGCCGACGCCTTTGCAGGATTAACTTGGGGCCTAAGCCAAAGGTAGCCCAGACCCACAATGACGTGGACGCGCGATGCATCTTGTGTGCGTACGTACAATATAAAATATCTCCCAAATCCGGGAGCATGTGTTGTGGGCTTGTTTGTCGTTGTTTCGAACAGCGCACTCATTTATCGTTGCCAGTGATTGTGTGGTGGTATTCTTGTAGATCCAGTAGCTAACACGTACATGACCTTGCTCAAGAAATAGTCTATGCGGCCTCGAACAGGCGATTTCTGCAATGTCAGACAGAGGGCAGAAGGAGTGATGCTGTAGTCAAAACAGGTAACACAAGCGTGTAGAGTCCGAGAATGATTAACCTCTGCAGTGAGTTAAAGTGGTCCGTGTACTGGACAAGGTGTCGTGCATTGAGTTCTACTATCCCTGTGCATTACATGCTCGTAACGGGACGAATAGGAAACTTCCACAAGCAGTGAAAGCTTTTTGATTGTATTGATGTTTGAGTGATTGTAGTAGGAAGTGTCGGTAGTAAATAACATTCATGCGGTATACGAATTCGGAGGCATTCCAAATGCTCATGAGTTTAGGGGAATGCCACGAAAATTATAGGGTTGCAGCTTGATTATAAGCTGAACGCTATCCACAGCGACAAGCTTTTTCCCACAATCTGCTGCGGAGATTAGCAGCATGATTGCGGCAGACAGGCAGCATGCATGGACCCTACAAAAGGCAGCATGCATGGTCCGGAGAAAAGTCGTACAAAATGAAGACGTTGTCATTGCTGTACGTGCCGCTATTACAGTAAATCATCATGTATCTTCGCGGCAGATCGCACGAGATCGTGGTATCAGTCAAGGTAGTGTCCTGCGTATTCTGTGGAAATTAGATTTTCACCCGTACCACCTCTCTCTGCATCAAGAACTAAGTAATGCGGACTGTAATTTACGGCTACTGTTCTGCAACTGGATGGTCAATCGCGTGAGAACATCCGAATTTCATTCACTTCATTTTATGAACGGATGAAGCGACATTCTGCAGTGATGGCAACGTGTATCTCCACAAAGCACATTACTGGGCAGCGGAGAACCCTCACTGGGTGAGAGAAGTCAATCGGCAACACCGATGGCGCGTTCATGTGTGGGGTGGGCATTGTAGGGACTCAGGTCATTGGGCCATAATTTTTTGCTGGTCATTTAACAGATACAATGTTTCGTGATTTCTTGCTGCTATTTTAAAACGTTCCGCTCCATATACGTCAGACGCTGTGCTTTCAATTAGATGGCTGTCCAGCGCATAATGTTGCCATGTGTAAGGAAGAGGTAAATGTTCTATTTCCGCAACGCTGGATCGCAAGAGGTTCCAATCCACAGTTTCCTCCGCAGTCACCCGACCTTACTTGTATGGACTATTTTTTCTGGGGTCGAATTAAGGATGTTATGTATGTCAACCGACCAACTACAATTCGCAACATGCAAGACCGCATTACAACCGCATTCCGGACCATCAGCGTGGCCGAGTTGGAAGCTGTTGCTCACAATTACGTACAACAAATAAATCGCTGTATTGCTGTTCGGAGACATCACTTTGAACATTTGTGAAAGCCAGGCGCGTCGACTACACTCCGCAGAAGGTAAGCTGATTCTTTAGCTCTTTACTTATCTTTCTCCAATGGCTTGATTGCAACGCTTCAGCTTTCTGTCCCCATGTTTTGTTCCATGCTTTGGCAACAGCCCATTCGGTTTGTCTTTCTTCGTTGCAACCAATAGTTTCTTCTTCCGTTTTGTTATAGCATCGTACATTGTCCCTCATCATAGTTCTCCCCATCCACTGCGCTTCTGTCGCAGTCATACGGAAACCACTCTCTTCAAATATTGCGTATGTCATTGGTTCCCTATTTAGAGCTTCATTCAACAGCAGCAAATGTACCTCTGCTTACTGTTACAGTATGTACCCTCCCCCTGTCGTGGTCTTTCGCTGACGCCATTGTTGTCGTCACTTACACGGTGTGGTTCCGCGTATGTACAATTGTACATCCCGTTCGTTTCAGTCCAGTATTTACTCTTCAATTTGGTTCCGCATGCAGAAATCCTCGCATCATCTGACTTTCACCTAGTAATGCGATCGTGTTGCTGCCAACGAGGAAGAAATACGACAGCGCGTGTCCTCTCGACGTTTCTCCCATTGTGTGCTTGTTTCAATAGAGGCACAACCAACCCTCCTAATGTAGTGATTTAAAAGCTACTAAATGGATGAGATAACAAATGGGATGACAAAATGAGTGACGTATTCAATGTGAAATTAGTGACAAACAAAACAGGAAGGACTAGCTCTTATAATCTTTTAAGTTTTTTCTTCTTTTTTCTCATGTGAGATATAATAAAATGTAACCAGATTTTCAAATTTACGTTTTATTTTGTCAAAATTTATTTTTCATGTTTCTTTCATTTTTCTGTTAATACCAAAACTATATTGATGTAACGCAAGATTTTTGTGGAATGAGACATTTATATATGTATTCAATTGAATGTCGTAAATATTTTCTTTGTGTATAAATTATTAATAGATGTAATAAATGTTGATCAATTGCGGTTAGATGATAGTTTCTTTTAAACTGATTTACATATATCAATACATTGTCCTCTATGTATGTGTGTGTGCGTTAATGAATGACAAATTTAGCTTTAAGTAGTAGCTTTTAATCTTGATTTACGACGATAGTGTTTACAATATGTGTGTAATACTATATTATATGTAAATTGGTGAATCGAGGTCATGAAAGATAACTAACTCTGAATTATTCTAAATCGGCTCTGAAAGGAAAGCCAAAACAACACAATAAGCTGGGATAACGACATTCTCTTCAAGAATTTCAGGAACTCAGATTTGTGGAAGATATGTGAACCACTTTGATTTTTGTTCTTGGCTTACTCAACTGTGTGTTCGATCTCCACTATGGAAATTCAACTTCAGGATAAAGGTTATTTAACATTTGGAAATAACACACAAACGATTAAATTAATACATCTCATCACCTGGGCTGGGTCAGGGTAACTCTCACTTGTGTAGTTACCTGGGTCCAGGTCAGGGTAGTTCCTTCAGAATCAATTCAGAATTGATTCTCAAGTAATAAAATTCGAGTATTAATCACCTTTTGAATAACTACTCAAGCTTCTTTACTGCATTCCCATCATTATACAGTAATTCTTCATCTCTAGGTCCTTCTTCCTTTCTTTTCTTCTTCGTCTTTTCCTTCTTTCTTCCTACTTTCTTCTTGACTTCTTCACTTTTACTTTTCCTATTTCTAATAAAACTGAAGAGGAGTCGTGACTGACAGTTGTTGCTATAGACAGGGTCATTAAATTTTTTTGATGTTTCCCTTTGGAAGTCCGATATTAATTAACCAATAACAAAATATACAAAAAGGCACAATACCGAAATGCATTTTTATTTCAATTTATATTTTATAAATTATCTGATTGAAGATGGAGAAATTTAAAATCTAGCGTCACCACCCTCCCATGAGTGACATTCGTCTTGAAATTATTAGAGACCACCGTAGAAACATAGCCTTACAGAATTATTATTTCCTTTCTGATCCTTTGTTCCAGAGACTAAAGAGTCGGAATACTAACCTTGTTCTGAAACGTACAGTAGAGAGAAAACATTCTCAGAGCTGGACGCAGAGAGAGACTAGACGCTAGAGGCTAGAGTTGCATTCTCTGTGCAACATCAGGTATCTACGAGATTACCTGTTGTTGCACAAGGAGCACATTCGCTTGTATCTCTTCCTTCATAACATTGTACAGGTAAAGTGAAAACGTTTGTCGTTATCGTTTTCTATTGAATCTTTGAGGGAGAACAAAAAGAAGGTAAAGCTCACAAGGAACAAACATGAACCTGTCATCCGGACATCCGAATATACCTAGTCCATTCGATAAACGTAAGAAAGATATGTTCGTGCACAAAAAAAAAAAAGATTCCATGGACAACGGAGTAAGTCCCTAGGGCCCATTAACGCTGTTAGTATAAAGAAAATCATACACTCACAGTGAAATAGCTATTGCATTAACACTGTTCATTAGGAAAGTCAGTTCATTTCCTTCCGAGTGAAACAAGCTTCACAGAGGTGCTATGTATTTGGGCTTAAAACGCAGTTGAACAGGGAAAATTGTGAGAATGTCACTAAAATTCCCTCCAGAAATCCCTCTCATCAACTTTGGAACTCTCTGGAGTGGCCCCGGGTGAAAGCATACAATTCAGATGTATCTCGAAAAATACTATAGGGGATAAGAAATGTGTGTACCAAGTTTTATATCGATAAACGGAATAGATATGAGGGAAAAGCTTATATACCAATACACGCTTTCCCCTCATGGGTTTGAACCTCTACCTATGGGTTCAAACCTCAATACTTCCACTTTCGTTTCTTTTTACTTTTTTGCAGCTACGTCGGAACGTTAAATTTTTGTTCTTTATAAATTATAAATGGCGTTTACATTCTAAATAAGAGTAATTATAGTGGCATTTATTTGGATATATTTTTAAATTAAGAATAAAAGCAGTAGGCAAACACAATAACTATTACCTTTACTAAACGTTATCAATAATAATTAATACGAAAGATTAAAAGGAACAGCTGAGCTGTTAACGACGGAACTTACAATTTTAGCTAAAGTATGTTAAGAACCACTGTCTTCTAAAGTCCCCAACGAAATTGAAACCATGTCCACTTGCATCAAGACGTAAGTAAATATTTTTGTAACGCTGCACACAAGTTTATTCGACAATAACATGTGTAGTACTGGGCCCGACTTTTATGTATACATAATATCTATCCCTTCTGATGCTACATGCACTTTATGGTGGATAAACAGCACGTGTGTGGATTTTCTGGAAACGGAACAGAAAATAGGACTACTTAATCTTCAAAAATTTTCGCTAGATTGACACCGCATATAGATATTATTATTCGTTTTAGTGACAACTATACAGTGAAAATGAACATTTATTATTATTATTATTATTATTATAATTATTATTATTATTATTATTATTATTATTATTATTATTATTATTATTATTGTTAGCGTACTTTTGAATTTGCATGGCGAAATTACTGCATAGTATATTACTTAAGTAATTTTTCCTGGATTGTATATTACTTCGTTTAATAGTGAGCGATAATTTGTCTGCAGGTAGTCGAATAAATGAATTTTGGCGTGCACTTTGATGTGAATAACCCAACAAGAAGACGCAGGTTGGTTCCAAAACGCAGAACCGAAATTATATACTTTTAGGTTGCAGGATAGTATAGGGTTAACGTCCTGGACTTACGAGTAGTATGGACTCAAAACGTAGGTTCAAATCCTGTTCAAGCCAAAGGTTATTTTTCTCAAAACAATGATCATGAAAAATCGAAGAGTGACTTTTCAAACTAAATGAGCAATCCGTAAGAATGTGGAAGCGAACATCTGCATCACGATAGATACGATTTACAAATGTTCGGTGGGAAAGGGCAAATATTAATAACTATGGGGGCTACTAGGACAATTAGAAACACTTAATTGGTCTGTAGTATCCACTTTTCATGTTATTGTTCTTAGAAAGAAACACTATAATTTGTTAAACAAGATTCGGATAGAGTGACCGATGGAGTATTGGTATCGTGCTAGACTTCCTAATTGAAAATCTCGGCTCGAATCCCCATCAGGTAGTATCTTCTTTTTTTTCGTAAAACACTCGGTACCACCAGAGATTCATATGCGGTTGGAGAGGTTACTAGGCTTTACTTGCAAGAATCCGTGTAAACAGTGTGTGCGTTCTTCATCATATAGGGTAATGATAAGTAGTTTTCATATTAACACTCGTCCCTCTTTATGTGTCTGTATCTATCTTTCTTGACGTTTCCTTCTCATGTCTTGCATCTTTCTCTTCTCTCCTAATCTCTCTTTCTTTCTTTCTTTCTCTCTCTCACACACAAACACATACTTTGTGTCAAGGAAATAAGCAAAATATTTTTATTGAGTCTCAATCGAATGACCATGTCACTACGGCTTCGAATCCTCGACCCAGTGGTGGTACATAAGTTAACCAACATCACCTAACTAATGCTATGACCCGTTTTAGTTCTAGCGTGTTCATTCTATCATTGCGAATTACATTATATCCGCAATAGGCGGAATCGAGGGTGGATGTTCGGAACAGACAAATGTTCAGAAATGACTAGAAAATGAGACCCATTTTGGTTATTTGAAGAGAAGATTTCATTTATATTAATTTGACAGAAAATTCGTTCCCATCCTAAATGCAATTTGTTTTATCCACGTATGAAATGCGAAAAATTTGCTACGTCTATAAGGAAACAACATACAATTTTCATTTTAAACATCTGTAACTTTTCATTATGATACAATTTGGAATGTTAATATGGGCTCTTTTTGATAGAAATTTAGCAGTAAAACAGCACTTACACAATTTTTTGTTTTTCTCTTTCTTTTCTTTCTTTTTTGTTCATTTTGCATTGGAAGTCTGGAGTGAAAGGTATGACCTATTCTGCCTACTAGATTTATTATAATGTATTTCGTATCAGTACGTTTAATGAACACTACCGAATTTGCAACCGAACCACGCAGAAAGAAATACTGTGTGTTAAACTTTTGGCATGCTCCTAGATGTGTCTCGGAGCTCTACAGTTTCACTGGAAATTGAATAATTTATTTGACCATCAAGTTTGTTTTTCATTTTGAAAGTGACTTATGATTTTTTCAAGCATCCTCTACGTATACATTCGAATAGTTCTAAAAAGATATAAAAAATCACACATTATTTCTATATTACTGTTGATTTCTGGAAAAGGAACTTTATTAGGTTATTTTCTTACCATGTTTAAGTTCCACACTTTTATCTGTGCTTTATTTTTAATTCTATATAATTTTCTCTCTCTCTGTCTCACTTTCGGTACCTCTAACACATATCTGTTGGCTTCAATTTTTTTGAAGTCTCAGTAATTCACCATAAATAGAATAAACCAGAAGTGTTTTGTAACGAAGAAATAACATGGAATGTGAACTTTGTTTTAACATCTTAACTGCCAATGACAAATTTTATTCGTCATAATAATTTCGCTTGTATTTGCAGTCTGAGGACTACGTTCATGTAATATGATTCGTATTGGGTGTGACGAATTAATACGTATCGTATTAAGCATGGCGTTGAACGTGAAACTCGAAGGTTTCTTTTCTTTTTATAATATGTATTTTTCACAAATTTATTCTCCATTCAGATGCAACTTTCTCATTCGAAAACCCCCAATTAACAGGTTAACAAACTGTCGAGATTTGAGAGTTGACAAACTTTACACTTTCGAATACCGATTACCTCGAAATCCCAATAGCTAGAATTAGAACGTAATATGCGACTTATATATATTTTTAAATGACAATCTCAGTAAAATGCAGAAGTCTTTTAGTCTGAGAGAAAAAGGAATGAGTTTTCTCATTTCTAGTTCTATTTGTTTGTAGCTCTGAGTCTGTGGCAAAAGTACTGATAGAAATAAGGACAATGAATTATGATTAGTTTATATAACATTCCACTTTAATATTACATTAATTTCATCTTCCGGTTTGCTTAGTTACGAAAAATTATAGAGTATATTGCTATACTATGTAAAGTATGTGTACTTTTGCTGATTTGTGATGATAACAGAAGTAAAAGATAAGTTACAGTAATAGTTTTCTGTTAATAATTTTGTATTCAAGGGGAAATGGAAAACCTACTCTCCTCTTAACATTTTTTTCTTAAAATTTCTATTCGAGTTCACATCCTTCCCAATCAACATTGGGTACGAAAATGGAAGGACATTTAGATTTTGATTGTTGATTTCAGTTATATATCAAGCATTATTTCTCAGATCTAGGCCTGTGCGATGTCAATATATCGATAGCATCGATAACGATAGTGACACATATCAACGTTCAATCTTGCAAATATATCATCATCGATGTATCAACACCCTAAATTTTCGATATCGATCTTCGGGGAGGTGTGGTACAGGGGCTACTAAGACTTGCGATGGATGAAAAAATAATACTTAATTTTTACAATAATGTCTTCTAATGACAATTTCTTTATTACTACAGATTGAATCCACTTGCAAATTTGCAATATTATATACTGTAATTTTTAGGCTGAAAAACTTTCCTGCTCCCGAAAACAAGATACAAAAACCACCCGTCAAAATCAAGTGCTTCGAACTTTGACCTAGAATTTATCATAAGAAAGATTTTTTTGATTCTCTCTCAAAGAGAGTGGAACAGGAAAATATTCTCGAAAACTTGTAGCTAATACTTTCAAGTGTCCTAAAAGTATTTGTGCATTTCAGCAGAGAGTTTTCACTTGAAGAATCAATGAAGTCCTTGAGCACTGGAAATGATAAATAGTTATTGTTTTGTACTCGCATTACCCACAGCTGCAGTTTCTTAATCTATAAAATACTTCTTGCATAACAGCTGAGTCCATTTTATTACAACACATTTCAAATTTTAGGCCTCGCAGACCCCTGTGGCTAGGTCCCGCAGACACTCAGACCCCACAGAGAATCACTGTTCTAAGTCACTCCTTTCTATGCGAAAAGCTGATAACAGACAGACATACTATTTTGTTATTATCAAAGATAAAATGACACTTTACGCAGGTTTCTACAAGGAAAGGTGAATTTAAATTTCTTTATGGTCAAATGTCTAATTTGACTGAGCAGCCTTAATTTCTGTGTAGTTCATATTCTTACAGAATAACAAAACTAAAGGGTTATTTGAAAGTAAGAAATGCCACTTTAGCTTTACAAAATATATATTTATATACAATGTCAATAACTCCAGAAACAAGAATTTTAACGCAACATAGAAGCCTTGGTGACTTGGATGTCTCCATTGCGTAAACTAAGCGATTCAGACTTAGGTATAACATTGTCAACAATTCCTGTCGTCGTATCATTGGATAAATTCTTTGCAGAATCTCTTGAATTGCTGCAATACAATGGCTGATGGGACTCCAATGTTGAATTACGCCATCGAGCGGAGATGGTTCTTTGATGACCTGAAAATAGAAAATAAATGAAAATATATAACTCACTTATTCCAGTCTCATAGTGATCTGTGTTAAATTATTTTTTATGAACATTCCGTTCAGAGGCACTATAGACAATATTTCACAATATTGTCATGGACTTCGTTAAACTTATTTATTAAACTTTTGTTTGTGATTGTATTTCTACAAGTAGCTTATTACTCTTTAAGAGGCCCCATCACTGCGAAATTAAAATATTGCTAATTTTACAGTGATGATGTGATATATTCAAATAGATAAAAGATTATCAAAATGTGGAACAAGGCCTCCCTAGACAATATCATTTTGCATGAGGTGCCGTTATCACGAGTCATCTAGTTGCTTTCCGTGTGCAGCTATTTAGAAACGCGAAAATAAATGCCGATTTTCTAAATGGCTAGAAATCGAAAACAGATAAGTGAGTCGTGATAACGGTATCTCACGTAAAATAATATTGTATAGGGAGGTCTTGTTCCACTTTTTGATTATCTTTTATCTATTTGAAGATATCACATAATTACTGTAAAATTAACGGTATTTTAATTTCGCAGTGATGAGGCCTATTAATATGATTTACAAAAGACAATGAAAGGAAATTTTGGATATTTCAGAACTCAATTATGATTAGCTTAAGAATTCCTTATCTGTAAAAAACTGCTTTGTATTTCAGTCTAAATTTATTTCCACGTTCCACAAATAACTACCTTACGCAAACCATCGTGTAATGTTCATGCATTGACAAACATGATGATAGAAGTTTATTAATATGGGCACACTTAGCTACTATTTCACCATAAGTACAGTAAGTGCATGACCTCAGATTAGTCGAGAAACGACTTAGATTCCCCAAGTCTTGGCACTGCAACTCTAAACGATTGAAAAAAGACGACTCCATATCCAACCGTGAATCTGACCAATAGGGTTGCCATATTTCAAAAACGAAAATCCGGGACGTTATTAAATTACGAGAATCTTTGAAATTCTTAAAATGAAAAGAAGTGTTATACACTAATTTACTTTCTTCCATTACATAGAGTTGATCAGGTATTACATCAGGGATTGTTGATTAAAATATTTCAGAAGCAAGATACAGATTGAAACAGAATACTAAAGATAACAATAAGATTGAGCAGTAAAACCTTTTGTCCTTCGCCCAATGAAACGAATGCTTCGTTCAATGTCAAAGTAGTTAAATCAAAAACTTAACTAAATGCATGTTTTATGTATTCAAGTTTTTCCTTCAACTTTTGAATTGCCATACTCAGAAGTTGAACACAATAATTATATACCTAATCCTGTGAAAAAAGCAAACTATAACACTGGTATACAAATTTTGATCAAAGTCGTGCTTATGTTTGTTTTTCGTCGGTTTCTTAACGATTTGCACCCACTGAACACGAGTATGGCAGTTATTTTCCCGTAATGTCAAAATTTGTGATTATATAAGCATATCAGATTTTATTAAAACAGTAACATATTATACCATTGTATCTTATGAGAACATTGAACTACAAGCATAACAAACTTTGTAGTCGTGTTTCTGTTGATTTTTCATTGGTTTCTTAATGATTTGCACCCGCTGAACACGAGTACGGCAATTATTTTCCCGTAATGTCAAAATTTGTAATGATATAAGCATATCAGATTTTACTCAAACAGTAATATATTATACAATTGTGTCTTATAGGAACATTGAACTACAAACATAATACACACATTTTGGACATCAACTTTCTGGATAACAAAAAGCTATATAACAATACATGAATACTAAAATATATGAATATTACATTTCTTATAAAAATATATACAAAAATACTTGAGATTGGAGGAAAGTGTTCATCAGGTATTGGAATTCCATAGTCAAAAGTGAAGATTGGTGGTTCTTTTTCTTTTGTGGGAAACGTTCACTTCGTCACGGACTAACCCCAAGCATAATCACCCATTATTGCACAGTCCCACCTTGCTTTCTTCTTCGCTGAAATCTTGGACATTTAAGCGTCCCGAGAAATATTTTCGGGACACCGAAACGCAGATCTCCATTTCCTGATGGTCCTGGATTTTCCGGGACGAATGGCAACCCCTACCTATACATTAAAGTTATATTAAAGTGTATCATCTACAAGATTTCTATTAGACCAACATCTATAAGTCTAAGGTATGTACTTACTTCATATTAGTCAATACTAGTCATGACACTTTAAACAATTCTACAAACAATTAAGATAACCATAACTGTTGAAAAGAGTTTTGCGGAGAGATTGTATATTAAAATTTTTTTACACCAAAAATATACGAAATTTAAGAATTTTGTGGTCTGTATAAATCCCACAGTAATTTTTTTTTGTTGTGTTGGACTTGTTTCTGAAGTATGTTTGACATTGGTAGCCGTGTTGAATGATTCTTTTATTATTAGTTATCGATAAGGTTACACGTGTTGTAACTTATATGATTTTTTACTAAAGGAAAAATGAAACCACGAATTTGCATTAAAATTTCGCTTACGAATGGAGTAAAGTGTAGCAAATATTAGAAATGTTGAATTTACTTTTGGTGAGTCTTCTATGAATAATACAAGCGGTGTAAATGTTTTCAAGAGGACTGTCAAAATATTAAAGATAACTAATAATAAAGATAACAAAAATACATTAGGAAGGGATGTTCTTTAAGTTCTGCTGATGAGGGAATAATAACTGTCATCGCCAACAACGTACCGTCAAATGAGACTCTCTTCAACTTTACCGTAGAAGAAAAATAATAAATCACCATACGATTGGAAAAGATTTTTGAACTAAGGAAAGTGCAATTTATTGTGAAATTACTCGTGCTTTTTAATAATGAATGAAAACAATTCAGAAGACTAAGTAGAAAAAACAACAGTATGACTTATTAACGAAAAATGACCTCGTGTTATAGATATGAAATTGTTTGCTCCCTATCACTTGCTTTCTCTCTCTCTTATTCTGGTGATGGGCAGTATCGAATACTTTTCCCTATCGAATAAAAAGTCGATAGTGGTGTTGAACTCACAATAATTTCAATTAGATAGTCCATCATCATCATCATAGGTATTCTGCCTTTATTGGCAAGTCACTTGCCGCAGCTGAGAAGCTTCCATGCTCCACGGTCCTCCGCTAACCTTTTCGTCTTCGCGTATGATCTTTCTGTTTTAATATCATCCATTAATTGTAGTCTCCTTCGCCCCCTCCCTCTCTTTCCCGCCACCATACCCTCTAGGACGTCCCTCATGATACAATCTCTTCTTAGGCAATGTCCCAACCAGTTTCTCTTCCTCTTCCTAATAATATCTAAAAGTGTTCTTTTCTCACCCACCATTTCTAACACTCTCTCATTCGTTTTCCTCTCGACCCAACTAATTCTTTCCATTCTTCTCCACACCCACATTTCGAAGGCTTCCAGTCGATTTTCGTCACCTTTACGTAATGTCCACGTTTCCGCCCCATACAATACAACACTCCACACGAAGCGTTTTATGAGTCTTTTTCTCAACTCTTTGTTCAAGGTCCCACAAAACAGACTTTTCTTTCTTTTAAAGGCTTCTTTCGCCATTCCTATCCTTGCTTTTATTTCACGTTCGCATTTCATGTCATTACTAAGAATACTACCCAGGTATCGAAAACTATTCACTTGTTCTATTTTCTCCCCTCCTACTTTTATATTTGACACAGACCCCTTCGTTCCAATCACCATGGCTTTTGTCTTTCTAACATTTATTTTCATCCCATATTCTTCAAAGCCCTTTCTCATTTTTTCTAACATTTTATTGATTTTCTTTTCAGATTCTGCAAGAAGCGCCATATCGTCTGCAAATCTTATACATCTAATCATTCTACCTCCTACCGAAATGCCATCATCATCATGTAGGCTCTTTTTCACTATCTCTTCTAGATAGACATTAGATAGTCCAATAGTTTTAAAATTTATTCAGGTGTAATATGCCTACGAGATTCTCTGCTGACAATACGCTATTCGATAGTCCGCTAACTGCTTTTCAACCCATCTCTTGATTCTCCCACGTAATGGTATTATACTATTCATGCTTCAAGTTAAGGGTGTTGAATGTTTTATTGAATTATATCACTATAGCAAATGGAGTATTCGTCCTTCATTTAACCAGAAATGTATAAGAAACAGCTATTTATGAAAAGGATAAAAAAAAACCTAGACGTTGAGAACGTGAAGATTACTTGGCGATTGTTTTCTCTGTGAAACGTCTCTTTACTTTAATTAAAGTTCAAATCCATTCGATACTCTACGAAAATAGTAACACATTCCATTTGATAGTGTTTTATTATTAATAATAGTGTCCATTGATAGTGTTTCAGTAGAGTCCTCAACAAGGTTTAACCACTAATACAGCATTATAGGCCATTGCAGCTCGTGAGAGAACTCTAGTAAGGATTACAGTTTTATCGCTTGAAACTAAGGAATAAGGGTTTTCTAATATATTAATTGTTGTATATAAAAATATTACATTAAAAAGTAGTTTTCATTTAGTTTGAAGCGAAAAAAAAACTTAATTTTCATCAGTATGACTTTCCTCGTGAGTCTGTGGACTGTACATAAAGATTATAGTCCGTGCAGTATCACACTCTCCAGATAGCACCTTATTCCATATTGATGTGGATACATGCGTGTCCTCCAGCTGATTCTCTACGTCCGTTTCATGGTTTATTCTACTGTCGCCTGCTTGGTTCAAAAGTCACCAGGTTACAAAGTATTTCTTTCTCCCAGTGTAAATGATATCGAAACATAATTTTACAATACATTGTAACATAGATTAATTACTTACCAGATCGTGTTCTTTTAATATCATTCAGGTTGTTCGTTTTCACTGAACGCATTTCTATGTGTTTTTGTTTTCTTTTGGGCCTCAAACAGTAGCAGTCACTCAAGATAAGCTTGAAGTACAAACGAAACCTGTAGCGAAAAAAAACTATTGAGTATATACGCTCAGGAAATTAAATGTATTACTTATAACATTACTCATAAAAAATACTCAAATTACTTATAACTATCGTTTTCTTATTTTTAAAATTTATTGCATGAATATTTTTAATATTCAATGTTTTATTGCACTGAAACAAAACTACAGACTACATTGATAAAATGTTAATTATATTTTGACTACGTATTAACGAGATAGGATCTTATATACAGTATGGCGCTAAATTCGTTGTACAAAAGCAGAGGGTGATTCCTGAGAGCAAAACAAACAAAAACAAAAAAGTTCCAACAAACATAAGGAGAAAATCGCGTCGTTTGGCGAAAGCGTTGGGAAACAAACTTTAGAGTTAAATATTACACAAACTACTGACCGTAGACGTGATGCGGCATGATATCGTCAAAGGATCCTAACCTGCTCTATCTAAACTTGCAGTTTTCAGATTTGTGCAATGGCGGCGCAAGGGATTCCCCAAAGGACGTTTGTGATTCCGGGACATTTTATGACATAAATTGAGTGGACAAGAGCAGGTAAAGGACGTCTCACTACCTGGAAATAATTCTATGTGGTAGGTCAGTACTCATACACGGAGATTAAAAGATGGTGGATGAGGTAATTATCCCTGTGCGTGGTTGCATCCCTCCTCAAAAAGTAATAGTAAAGACGATGTACAAGAATTCACTTGAAACGTCACGTCGCTATAATGTAAAAATATGTACAACAGAAGCCGATAGTAAGAAAAAATAAAATATTCGATTGCTGATCTGGTCATATTAATGACATCACATCACTTTTAACAATTACCTGTTACTACTGTTACTGTTTTTTAGTTTATTTGTTTCGTGATGTACATACTCGTCTGTCATTCTCTGTAGTAACTTTTTGAGCTCCTTCGTGGCTAAGCGGTTAGCATACTCGCCTTTTAGCGTGGGAGAATGGTTTGATTTCCGGCGGGAGCTCATGTGGTTCGGATTCCACGTTAATCAGTAGGTCCTGTTCCATATAGCCTCACTGGTGAAAGGAACGTTAAACTCAAAATCAACTCAACTTTCCAGTATCTTTGTAAGAAAGAACTTCGACAACTTGATATTTGTTTGGTTCTTTTGCTATCCTCTTTCATTTGTTTGTTGCATTGTGTGCACTGGATTCATTGCACATGAGTGAATAAGATAGGTTGTTCGTCGCTTGCGGAAGAACGGGATCGACACTATAAGTAAGTACTGTATGTCATTTCTGTTAAAGGCTGCCTTCGTTTATTTGCGTTTATTAGAGGGCATTGCACCTCTAATTTCGATGTGACATTAACTGCGATACGATATTTGTGAATATATTCGACGTCTGTCGTACTAGGGGTATGTGCACTTTTCTGTCTTGTGATGTGGTGTCTTCTCCGTCACGCTGTAGGTCTTGTACATTTGCACACACAAATATAATTCTTTGACCAAATAATTTGCACTAAGTAGCAATCTCGCTATCTTAGATTCCGGACAGTGACTACAACGCCGGGGGGAATATCTGTCATTTCTAATTAAATTTTGCTTCATTTCATCTTCATACGGTGTGCGTGCCCAACGCCTGTAATTACAGAGGAGATGGAGTAGTACACATGTGAGGAATTAGCAGACATTCGTCTAGCATACGGGAAAGCGGATGGTAATGGATGTCTGGTACAATGGCTGTACAGACAGCAGTTTTGTAATCGTATAATTCCACACCATGCAACTTTCTCAAGTGTAGATCGAAAACTACGAGAAACAGGATTGCTGAAACACACAGGCCAAATGCTGAACGAAACAGAACCGTACAGACTGTGGCTTTTCAGGAGGACATTCTTACTCGAGTTCAGAGAAACCCTTCCACCAGCACAGGGGTAGTAGCTGCTGAAGTTAACGCCCATCATCGGCAGGTATGGAACGTACTTCACGAAAATCATATGTATCCTTTCCACGTCCAAAAATACATGCATTACACGAGACAGGAGCTTGTTCAGTGGCTATGTGAACGGCATTCTAATACACCCTGCTTCATGTCTCGTGTTCTCTTCACAAATGAAACTACGTTCTCTCATGATGGGGTGTTCAATACTCACAATCAATATTTGTGGTCTGACGCAAACTCACACGGAATGTCAACTCGTGCTCATTAGGGACGGTATTCTGTCAATGTGTGGCCAGAAATCGTTGATAATTATCTCATCGGAACGTGCCTACTGCTTAACCGGGTGAGAGTATTACATATTTTTGAAAGAGGTTCTACCTGAAGTATTAGAGTGTGCCACTGCTGTTCATCGAAGCATTTGGTTTATGCACGACGGTGCTCTAGCACACTTCGTAACGGAGGTCCAAAATTTTCTTAATGCGCCCTTTCCGAACAAATTGATCGGCAGAAAAGGACAGGCATCTTGGCCATCTTGCTCACCAGACCTTAACACCTTAGATTTTTTTTTCTGGGGCCACATGAAACAACTAGTCTATGCGACGAATGTTCAGTCAGAGGAGGATTTGGTTGCTTCAATTGTTGCTGCCGCATGGAGCATTAGGGAAACGCCAAGAGTGTTTCAACGAGTCCGCCGATCCCTTCGCCGTCGCTGTAACCTTTCCATTGAACTGGCGGGTCGAAACTTAACTTTGAACACCTTTTGTAGTGACAGCTCTGACAACCATCCTCTTATCATTCCAACAAAGACTCTTCTCTGTACCTTGCTCCCTACAACTCTCTTCGATATGCAGTCCCATTAAACGATTTGGGACCAGAAATATCAGCCTCTGCTACGACAAATATCGCAAGTGGAAAGAATATTTTGTTTCATGTTCGTCAGTTTAGAGCATTGGTTGAAAAAAAAAAAAAAAAAGGAAGGAAGGAAGGAAGTACTGTACTCGCATTTATATGATAGACTGATCGAAATGAATATGCTCAAACAGTTTTTGTAATAATAATAATAATAATAATAATAATAATAATAATAATAATAATAATAATAATAATAATAATAATAATAATAATAATAATAATAATAATAATAATAATAATTATTATTATTATTATTATTATTATTATTATTATTATTACGCGTTCCATTCCTGTAGCAGTAAAATTAGACGCGTTCCCAAAAGCGTTGCGATATCATCAATATCTGCAATCAGAATTTCTTTAGTTTCTGTTACCTATCGGCTTCTGTTGTACATATTTTTACATTATAGCGACGTGACGTTTCAAGTGAAATCTTCTACATCGTCTTTACTAGTACTTTTTGAGGAGGGATGCAACCACGCACAGGGATAATTACCTCATCCGCCATCTTTTAATCTACGTGTATGAGTACTGACCTACCACATAGAATTATTTCCAGGTAGTGAGACGTCCTTTACCTGCTCTTGTCCACTCAATTTACGTCATAAAATGTCCCGGAATCACAAACGTCCTTTGGGGAATCCCTTGCGTCGCCATTGCACAAATTTGAAAACTGCAAGTTTAGATAGAGCAGGTTAGGATCCTTTGATGATATCATGCCGCATCACGTCTACGATCAGTAGTTTGTGTAATATTTAAGTCTAAAGTTTGTTTCCCCACGCTTTCGCCAAACGACGCGATTTTCTCCTTATGTTTGTTGGAACTTTTTTTTTGTTTGTTTTGCTCTCAGGAATCACCCTCTGCTTTTGTACAACGAATTTATCGCCATACTGTATATAAGATCCTATCTATTCGTATATCAGAATGTATTTATAATATAATATTAATGATATATTTCTTATAAAAATCGTTCCTTAGCACCACTTTTTTGTGCAGATTGAAACGATCCAAGTCACTATAAAATGGTGGATAATTTTAATATTTTCTGTAAAAATCGGTTCTTAATACCCTCAACATTCGTATTCTATCAGCGTCTTTATACTTAAGTAAAATGTTCTATTATTATTATTATTATTATTATTATTATTATTATTATTATTATTATTATTATTATTATTATTATTATTATTATTATTATTATTACGTATTCTGCCTTTTGATAGGTTAGGTCCTGAGACTAATGAGGGATGAGGGTTTTTGTCTTCTTAATTTTCAATTTGGGCCTGGAAATGCTTCTTCTACGTTTTTCGCTCTCCAGGTTACTCTTTTAACTCTCAATATTTTCTTCTATTTTTCAAATAATCGATCAGTTGTGTTCTTCTTCCTATTCCTCGTTTCACTTCCACCTTTCTTTCTATGGCGGTATGAAGAAGACAATTTCTTCGCAAGATGTGGCCAGTATCCTTCGTAGGAAACGCAATTGAATTGGACACAACTTGCTATAGTTATGAAAAAAAAAAAAAAGCTCGGGACACATAAGGTTATTTACTGTTTTCGTAATACTTTTTGTAATGCCTTAAAACTTGTTAGCATCACCTCAGTGTGCCTTATAAGATCGTAATGTTAGTATGTCCGTGCATCCGTCCGTTACTCCACACAACTTTTCAAAGGAAAGTAATTCTTTAAATCTATTTTTGCAAGTTCATTGATAGAGTCAATCAATTCATATGTTCATGGGTAACAATGATTTTAACCATGACCATTCATATCTTACCTATGAAATACTGATTGCTTCTATTACCAGCACACATACTTTACTCATGAGTGTAAGTTGATCCTCTTTACTGCCTTAAGCACAGTTTATATTATACTAACATTTTACACTTTTAATACGTATACCTATCAAAGGAATTACTTTTCATGACCAGCAGAAATTGGCTGGGTTAGATCGGGGTTTAACGTCCCTTTCAGCAGAGAAGCTACATGAAATGTGCACCTATAGATTGACGTTGCATCCAAATCAAATGAACATTTGTTGGGAATCGAACCAGGGTTTCCTGCACCAAAGACACGTACGCTAACCATATACCTATGAAGGAGCTCTACATCAGAAAGTGATGGAGCGGAGGCAGAAAAATAGCACAGACAGTAACGATGCCGAAGATGCTATGCTAAAAGGACATCGATCTTGGGGGGGCCCAAGACCCCCAAAGCTCATATAAGGCCCCCTTATCGTATTTAAGAATATACAATATTAGGCATAATTTGAATGCAATTTGTCTTAAAATCCTCATTTATGCCTTCTGCATCTGAATGCCCCTCCCCCCAAATTTACAGAGAATACGGCGGCCTTTCTATGCTCTATAAGTTATATCAGCGGTGGGATTTTTGGATAACTTCGGGCAGTCAGAAACTCCTGATCTTTAGAACAGGAGATCTTCCTTATATAACTACCTTATAAATTTACAAAATATGCAGATGATGAACTATGGCAATTTACACAGAATTTAAGGTATTTTGTTGGTTAATTGTTTTTGCTTTGGAATTTAGTGGCTCTTTCAGCATCAAGACTGCAGTATATGAGACGTGGAACTACAGCTTAATGTGGAATCGAAAACATATAAACCATAGTATTTTGTGCTAAGTTATACATTTATTGTATGTTTTACTGTAAGGTGTAGAAACAAATAATTTATACATTTTCTTCCTTCTGAGCTGTTTCGATTTTACACGCAAAATTTCCATTTTGTGCCCTCGATATTTTCAGTCTATGTTTAATAAAATAATAGTGAGCAGAAACAATTTTCTTCTGTCTATTGCATTTTATAAAAGCAGTAGCTTTAAATTTAAAGGTCTTTATTTTTTTTTACTTTTAACTTATATTCAGTATTTTTAATTGCACTATGGAAAACAATAGTCTCTTTCCTCTTATTGCGAAAATAAATAAAACTGATTTGTTAATTCTCGTGTGAATGCTCAATCTTGCTGATATAAAATCCGCAGAATGCCTAGCTGTCTGCAACCAAACAAACTTCCCAGCATTTTGGGTTGTATAACCAGCAGGCGCTGCATAATTATTTTCCAAATAATTTTAATGAAGGACGATAATCTAGAGCGAAAAGTATATTAAAAAAAAAAATATATATTGAGTTTACGTACCAACACCAAATTTCAGAGCTCCAATTAGTACGGAAGGACGCCCAATTTTTAAATTGCAATGTTTGACTCTATCAAACAGAAATGTAACCTAATTAAAATATTGCGAAAATCATGAATATCGAATCACGAACTGTCATCGTGTATTCATATTTATTGACAGGCACAGAGGACCATTATTATAAAATATCTATATATGTATCTTAACAATTCTTACAGTTTGAAGCGATAACGTTTCGTTTTGGCTTCCTGAAAGGATCGTCGGCAGCACAAGAAAAGTAAAAGAATAAAAAGATAAGATAAACGAAAAACGGGGACACTACAATCAAAACTGTTTCCTTCGCTATATTGAAAAAAGTAAAGGAAAAGAAAAACCGTCACCATTCGTAAAATAGGCGCTGTAATATTGATTTAGTTTCGAAAGAATATAGGTCTTCTGCAGAAAAAAAAAAAACTTTATATATTAACGGCGGAATTGTTGGCGAATAAATCAAGATTTTTAAAATATATTTTTAAAACCCAAATTAACAGTAATAGTGTTTACTTGTTATATTTTTTAGGGAAGGAGTCGAAAACATTTCAACTATTCAAAAAAAGTTTTTTTCAATCTTAACCATGCAAAAAGGAAGTAGCTAACATAATATATGACGATCGTCTGGCTTGTCTATAGTGAGTAACACGCACGTCTTTGGTGTACATGGTCTCGGATTCGATTCCCGTTCACAAAAATTTGATTGCAGTACGGTGGATCGTACTCCACGGTGAACCGTACTCCATTCCTATATTTTTTGTCTGCTTTGTCACCAGACCCGCAACTAGAGGGGAGCTAGAGGGGGCCTGCCCCCAAAAAACTTTTCGTGGACCCCTAGACCTTAACACATAATGCTATTGTTAATACAAAAAACACAATTTAGCTATGTGTAAGAGAATTTTTAATGACTCTGTGGCTGGTTGCGGGCCTATTTGTTACCAGCGTTGCTCGTAATAATCACAAAATCAGAAATAGAGACTTAATTTTTGAGATGAGGGATAGGCTCCTTAGACTATACGAAAGTCTATTAAAACGCAATGCAACAGAGCTAGAGTTACAATGTGAGTTATAGGAACATAAGTGAAATCAGTAATTACTTAATAAATAGAAAGAAAACTTTTGGAATGGAAACAGTTAAGCCTACTACGAAATAAGTCTCACCTGCTGTTGAGCCAATAGTAAATGATGGGGTTAACAACAGCGTTGGACATGGCCAGCCAATAGAAAGTCAGGTAGAGATGTGGAAGGTAGGAGCTCTTCTGGATTGAACTGTTGTGGTAGGCGTAGATGAAGTATGCGTGGTACGGCAACCAGCAGAAGGCAAAAATGGTTACCACGACTATAAACATACGAACAACCTGTAAAATGTCATCAATATTATAAATTAGACATACAGTATATTACATTAGGAGAACAATACTAAGTACAATAGTTATTTGATTCTATAGAGAAGCGACATCCAATTTAAGGTACGCTTATAATTGGAAGCACACATTGGACTGTTCACAGGTACGCGAAAAATAATTAGTAGTCACGCATATTATCGTTTGTTTACAGCCTAAACAATTATTAGAATGAAACAAAAAAGAATTGGAAAGCTTCATGATACATGCATCATGCTTAAGAATCTGGATGCAAACAGTCACAACCAGCGACGCAAATAGGCTAGTTGTTGCCTGGGGCAAGAACACGTCAGAGCGCTCCTCCCCAGGCTAGTAGCCAGCCCAAAAATTTAGGGGGGACCGCTGAAGTTAGGGGGGCCCGATCCAAGAATATAATAGTTCATCACCATATTATAGTTCATTTGCAAGCCTACCGTAAAAATTTTAGAGCGGGCCAGCAAAAATTTGGGAGGGCGGCCCCCTAGACCCCCCTGGATACGGGCCTGCTCCTCCCCTTGACCAATCAAACCAAAACGTTCCCTGACTATACCTAAATTAATATTAGTATCACGCAATGATTCTCCAATTCCATTTTTCTTCAAGTGGTAAATCTTGATTTCAAAATTACAATACATAATTTAAATTTTAGTACAAGATAAAACACGCTAGGGATGGTATTGAGAGGAGACGAGACGAGACTTTGTACAGTCTCGTTCTCGTCTCGCTTTATAAGTAGCGGTCTTGGTCTCGATCTCGTCTCGAGTCAAAAATCGCCGTCTCGGTCTCGGTCAACAGATGCTTGTCTCGATCTCGGTCTCCGTCTCGAAGGCCAAGTCTCGGTCTGGTCTCGGGTCTCGTCTCGAAAGTCTCAAAATAAATAGTGTAACTTAAAATTGTAAAAGTATTATTATCGTACAGTCTGTCGTTTCCGCTTCTCATTTTTTGCCTTCATTCTTGACTTAGAATTATGGTGTGATGAACCTCTTCGTGGCTAATTTGCTACCGCTAATGCTTTCCATGCGTGTGTTCCAGGTTCAATCATCAGTGGGTATAACATACCTGGGTATAACATACCTGGGATAAATAACATACCCTAATAGTAACCCATATTTCACTTTCAGCAATAGACTTTGTCTCAAATAGCCTCAGTACTGCCTATACAATTTAACTCTATTAAATTAACTCCAGTACTATACAGTAGTTTATTTACTGCCTTTGTATCAGAATTGTTCAATACCTCCTAACGGATAACGCAACACATAGGAGCACGAATGTATTTAATCGCATCGAAATGAAATTTTACAATTTCTCAGTTATTATTCAATACATTCTGCTTTCACTGTCATTTTAAATACAGAATATAACGTTCATTATCTTAACAAATAGAGTAAATTATTACTACAATATATTTTGTTTCAAATTGACCAAATGCTTTATTGCCGTTTCACATATCAGTGTTTAATTGACACTTTAAAACAGGGACTTCTTTAACCTTGTGGTGGGAGCTACGGCACTCCTCTTTGTTATGTGTGGTATCGGATTGGATCATCAAACAAGTTAGATTCAAAGTCCAATGTTTCGTATAGTTCGCGTCTCATTTTAAGTACATTCTGTTTCTTATACAAGTTCATAAGGTCGTAATGTATTACATAAGTATAAATCCAGACTGTAACATAGATTAAGCTTATTCATGAGCTCTCAGCGGTGTATGTGATCTTTACTCGAGAAAACTAATCGTGCGTTCATTACGTTGAAATTTTATATTGATTGAAAATTACTTGCGAAACATGGACATACATATTATATAAGTATAAAGGTAATTCGAGCTATCTGTATCTATTTTCTGTGTCCCGGCAAAACAAGTGATTCTTAATTTTCTAGTTTTCTTTTCTATTAATTTTCGTAGTTTTGCTGCAATATGAAGGATCAAATATATATTTATTTTTTGCTGTACGAATTTCGTTAAATTTTGGATACATATGGCGCTAAATTCGTTGTACGAAAGCAGAGGAGTGATTCCTGAGAGTAAACCAAACAGGAAAAGTTCCAATAAACATAGGACGAAAACCCCATCGTTTACGTGTTATAGGCTGCCGAAAACATGATAAAATGAATTCTAAAGGTCCATAGCTCAAAAACTATGGGACCTACTGTAGTCGGGTCAAGACTTCACTTAGGAACTAGTATGTGCTCTATTCAAAAATACATGTTTTAGAAACCTAAGGTACTCACGCAACAATTTTCATGGAGGTAGTTGGAGAGTACTTTGTATCATAGGCCCGTAGTCAAACTCCCTCTATAAAAATTGTTGTAGAAGCACCTCAGGACGCATTCTCAAACACGTATTTTTGGATAGGGCACATACTAGTTTCTAAGTGAAGTCTTGACCCGAGCAAGGTAGATCCCATAGTTTTGGAGCTATGAACCTTAAAAAATTCATTTTATCATGTTTTCGGCAGCCTATAACACGTAAACGATGGGGTTTTCGCACTATGTTTATTGGAACTTTTTTGTTTGTTTTACTCTCAGGAATCACTCCTCTGCTTTTGTGCAACGAATTTAGCGCCATAGTATATATATATATATATATATATATATATATATATATGAACTTTACAGGTAGACTATGCTAAGTCACTTTTTGGTCGAAATTGAGTTAAGAATACATTATTAATAGACTATGTTCTTTCTAGTGGTGTAATAATGTAAGTCTAAAAGCATCCTATTACTTTGTAACTACTTAGTATAGTTTGAAGAACAGTACTATAGGTCTTACTTAAGCAGGGGTGTAGCCAAGGGGGGGCCCATCGGGGCCGGGCCCCCCAAATGGTTTCCTGGCCCCCCCAAATGACCAGCTTTTAAAATATCATAGTAAAATTATCTCGCTTCATTCATTTAAAAGTAACAAAGTTTATTGACAATTAATAATTTATGGTAAAATAGTAAGAAGAAATATTGCTTTTTTTCCATAGCGAACGAAAAATTGTATAGTATCTCTTCCTTATACCGATCGAAAAAAAAAAAAAGGATACTTTTTTTGTGACAGCAGATTACAGAATTTACTGTGATTTATATTTGACAGTTTGAAGACAAACGTTTTAACAAGATACTACAAATTAGAGACCTGCACGGGCCGGGCTCGGCCCGAAACCCGGCCCGGCCCGACTCTGTTATTTCTTTGGGCTTGGGCGGGCCGACACTGATTTCTCTTCAGGTCGGGCTGGGCTGGGGCCGATTAATTGCAATAATTATTGACTTTCGTTAAACGATAATTAGAATAAAGGCAAACGTTGAAGAAGTGTGCCCGTGAAAACTGTTACAAAATAAAACTTTTAAAATTTATCGGGTCCGGGCCGGACTTAGGCCAAGAATTTTAGAAAGCTTATCGGGCCGGGCCGGGCTCGGGCCGAAAATCTTCAAAACTTTTCGGGCCCAGGCTCGGCCGGGCGTAGGCACATTCGGGCTGGATTGGGCTCGGGCCGAATTTTTCGACCCGTGCAGGTCTCTACTACACATACAGCCATAAAACAAAGGTATTAAACTGATTTGTAAGTAGAGTATATTTTTATATGCTTTAACAAGTGTTTTAAAAGACATAGAGGATGGAAAATTTGGTGAGAAACAATGTTTTTATTCAATTTGGATTTCATTCGCTCTCTCTTTTATTTCTACTCAGTGTAATAAAATAATTATGTTTTTTAGTCACGAATAATAAATATTTTTGTCAGGAAACTGTAAAGAAATTAAGTGAAATTTCAAAGAAAATCAATCCTGTGTAGATAGGTTCTGTATACAATGCCTTAAATTTAAATATAAAGGTAACCAAGAAAAGTTTTGTTGCTTTTTCACCCACTACCTTTGAACATTGATATGTCACCTAACCTGGAAGATCAAAAATAGTCCCCATCAGCATCGACGACCTTCTGAAAACATTCTGCAAGGTCATGGAATCCATCGCGGTAGAATTTGATGGGCCGTGAAACGAAGAAAGTATCAGGTGCATTTTGGACTTTACTAGGGATTTGAACTGGCGTCCTCTAAGGTGATTGTTCAAAGAATGAAACAGGTGATAATCGGACGGTGCAATACCCGGGGAATATAGTGGTTGCAATATTGTTTCCCATCCAAGGCGGAAAATGGTGTCCTGAGTCATCTTAGCCACGTAGAACTTAGCGTTGTCCCGTAAACGAGGACCCATTTGCAATTCAGAAGTGATGGCTCCAGAGTTTTGAGTTTTTGTTGAGCACAGCTCAACTGCTGACACTACACAATTGCATTGATACTCTGACCAGTTGGTAGCAGTTCTCGATGCACGATGCACCAAACACACAGAAGGACCTTATTCTGGTACAGTGCTGGTTACGGCTGTTCTGAAATCGGTTCATGGGATGCTAACCAATGACGACGGCGCCGTGGAGGTTCGTATAGGACACACTTTTTATCACATGTCAACGACTTGTCCAGAAATGGCTCCGAAAGTAAATAAACACAGGCGACTGCCGCGTTGCCTTCTGGCCCGGAGTCAAAATATGTGAGACCCATTAACCCAACTTGTAGTGCTTTACAAGTTGATGGATGTGCTGCCGAATGGTTTCTCCACACACTGAATTGTAGTCCCAGTTCCTCTTTGTACATGTGTGGGTCTTCTGGCACGTGGTGTTTTCGGGTGTTTCGTCATCGTTCTTAAACTTGTTAAACCATCGCTGCAATGTCGGCGTCGTCACGACACCCTCATCAAAGGCCTGGCAAATCTTCTGTCCCGCTACAGCGGCGTTTGACCTCCATTTGAACTCGTTCAGCATACATGCTCTTATGAGGCTCTGTGGATGTCCCATGTTCCCTCTGTCTTTACGCAAGTTCACGGTGTGTCTGAATTGCCACAACCAGGTAGTATGTTGGATATATCCACACCAACAACTGACGTTCGCCTTATCTCCACTCGCATTCAACTCACGGTGTGAGGTCTAATTGAACACAGACATCCACGAAAAGGGATAGAACTCTCTTGGTTACCTTTATAGTTATACACAAAAGTATAGCGTTTGATCCCAGGCAGTAGTTCTTGATTAAGCATAATAAAAACTATCTTGAATATAATTTATGGATCATAATAATAATAATAATAATAATAATAATAATAATAATAATAATAATAATAATAATAATAATAATAATAATAATAATAATAATAATAATAATAAGTAGTTTTCCAGAAGAAAACCAAAATTTTCATTTCTTTCAGGCCTCAAAAACACTAGCAGCAACACTTTTTTTGGCTTTGTACATTGTAGCTGGTCCCCCTCATAAACGACGGGCCCCCCCTACACAAACCTGCTGGCTACACCCCTGTACTTAAGGAACCGGTTTTACGCTTCTCCTATAAAATTACGAAATTATGACTTTCTTTAGTTTACCTCTGAGGCCCAGATATAATAAAATCATACCCATAATTATAATCAACCATTACCAATCCCCTGCTGGATGAAGGTCTTTCCAAGTCTTCTCCACAACTGCCTATCTTTTGCTCTTGATTTCAAACCTTCTTGTACAAGGACGTTTCCTAGGCTGTTTTTATCTCGTGGTATCCTGTCTAGAATTGTTTTTGTCCATCGACCATAATTTCTTGCAATATGTCCAGCACATTTTCTAGCCCATGTTAAAAAATATTTCATTAGTACCAGTCATTAGTTGCCAAATAATTCATTTCTACTGTATATATTTGGCCTACAAATGGTTCAAATCCACTGCTTTTGGAGCATAGACACGCTAGTTTTTCATCTTCGAATCTGACAACACTGACTCGATGATTTAAATCAACACAATGTGAAGACCTCTATTTGGTCTAGCGGCTAGCACGCTTGACTTCGGTTCGCGTGGTCCCGAGTTCGATTTCCGGTGGGGGTACAGTTGAACGACCAAAGTGGTTCAGATTCCATTATAATCATTAGCTCCATGTCTCCTTTAGATGCCCTAGCATAATCATGGGACGTTAAATTAAAACAAACCAAACTAAAAATCAACAATGTGTATTACTAACTGTAAGTCTTTGAATAATTACATATAGCTATAAAATACATAATAATAATTACATATAATTACTTTGAATAATTACATATAATTACATATAGCTCGTATGGATCGAGCCTGAGGTGATCGGTGTTCAAACTAAAACAAGTGAAATGTAACTAGGGTGTAATTAGAACTTTTAAATAAGCATGGATTTGTGTACATCATTCCTAAGGCTTAAGGGAACAACTAGTGTTACTGAAAAGTTATCAGTTACATTTAATTTCAGTTACAATTTGCATTTGCATGTATTGCTGTAACCAAAACTTTAATATTTACATTAACATTATAAAGACTATGAAAAACATTGTCTTTTGAAAACATTCTTGCACCATAAAACAAATTACGAATAATTTTAAAATATTTTGCAGTTTAGCTACGTTATTTGCACTATATTTAGAATAATATTTACCAATTTATTTAAGTTGGCAACACTGCTTAAAATAATGGAACTGCGCTTTGTAATTAAAACCACCAAAAACTATTGTTGTAATGTTATAGCAGCAAACGAAAGCAATAATCATTACAAAAAAATTAACACAAATACGTTATTTTAAGCAGTATAACAATCACTATCCATGTGTTTGGTATCTCTGAAACAGTTTGAAATAACAATTGTTGTAAATGACATTATGATCACTTAAGTCTTTTGGAAGCATCTACATGATGAGACGTGATATATCAGCACGTTTCCGAAGTAGAGTCTTTAGAAAAAAGTTAAATTTTCCATTTTTTGTAACCTTGTTCCTTCATTTATTCGAAATACATTATACCATGATCATAGTATTTGACGGTAAGATATAATTAATGCGCATTGCACCGCCCATGCCATTTGAGTTATTAGAGATCTCCAAAATGTTGATATTAGTGATACTGTATTGTCCTTTGTTACACTGAATAATGTATGTGGTATTGTGGTGTTATTTAATATCAAAATTAGAAATAGGTAATACCTTACATAGTGCAATTTGAGAAAATACAACTTTATTTTGCGTTGGCAACACTGCATGTTTATCTAGTGGTATTGCAGAGTATCTAGAAAGAGAGAGAGAGAGAGAGAGAGAGAGAGAGAAAAGATTATATACAACAGCAGTGGATTTTGTTTCGGGAGAAGCTGGAGGAACGGGTAGGAAACATTTGTGTTGTACGTGCAATGCGAAAAAATTATCACAAATTTATTTTGGGAGGGGTTTGAGCCCGATACCTACCCCCTAAATACGCCACTGTACATCAGTCAACCGTTCTCATATTATCTCACACAGCAACGAAACAAATTTTGAGTAAAGGCAAAATTGCTATCAATATTCGAGACGAGACCGAGACTTTAGAGATTGACCAAGGTCTCGTCTCGATCTCGTTTCGATTTATAGAGGTCTGTCTCGGTCTCGTCTCGATATGTAAAAGTTCGTCTCGATCTCGGTCTCGTCTCGGTATATAAAAGTCCGTCTCGGTATCATCCCTAAAAACACCAAACTAATTAGTATTTGATTGTCAAATAATCTGAAAGTAGCATGCTTGTCACATTCTTTTGGTCTTAGCATATCACAATGATTTTCGAATTATATCAGGATCTCTTAAATCAATGTAATTAAATGAAAACACAAAAAACTGGAACTAAAACTTAACTTTGCGGGCTCTATGGCTACAAAAGCTTTTACAGTGTCCTCAAAAGATACGTAGCTTTGAAGCTAACTTATGCTCTATGGATATGATCCTAAGGTTGGTGAGTCGTTGTCTGTTAAGTTTCTGAGGTATTTTTTTTATGGTCTTTAGTTTGTTAAAAGTCCTTTAGTGAAAATAAATATTTGCCCAGTTATGCGCTCCCTCAATCCAGCAACCAGGGCACAAGCCCCGTTTGCCACCCCCCTTAGTTACGCCACTTATCACAACTGACGTTAGCTCACTCTCAGTAATCATATACGGAGTGAGTCAAAAGTCATGTTAAATAGCATGTCTTTCGTTTCTCCGCTGAAATCACTCTGTACAAAGATGACCGAATGATGTAAGTCATTTTTGTTGTCTTCTTTTTTTGTTGTCTTCTTTTTAAAGAAAGTAATTATTCTGTTTTACCAATATATTTATACATCAAAATAAATATAATTATTCGCGTTTATGAAATTAGGTTTTAGTTTAATAAGTATAATAATATGCATTCAAAATACTACTTGCGCGTGCAGAGCACGTGCATGGGATAAAGTGTGTTAATAACATGATACATAGGTTACAATAACGTCATTTCAAGTTTTGCTGGGAGAGGGGAAGAGTTAAAGTTTTGTTTTTCGTGAGTATTCAAATATCAAACTCAAGGGCAACCGCCTCCCCTGACTCCCTAAAGTATGCCCCTGATAGCTAGCAAATTTAATGGAGTATGTAACGAAACTGACATACCAATTTATTTCATAGAAACAGCGTAACCAATTTTGGCCAACACATTGGTATGAAGATTGGTAATGGTCTAGTTCATAGGCCTATGTCGAGGCCATGAGTCAATTTTGGCCATGACCAAAAAGTGAAACTATAAATGTTTATTTCAACGAAAATTGATATAAAAGCCATTGATAGGTAACTTAGAAAATGGTGATACATCAGATTAGATTCGATACTGACAGGCGCGACGGTTCAGTTTTGAAGATCAAAGCAGTGGCACAAGGTGTCATGGTTTCACTACAGATCACATGAAATTACGGTGAACAGCATAGCTTTCGTTGGTTTTATCCTGCTCTACCGATCTTTCCTCCACATTTTCGTTCTACTGATTCTTTCATTATCATTACGTTTATCATTATTATTATCATTATTATTATCATTATCATTATCATTACCGTACCTTTAACCACTTATTTGTTTTATCATAACGAGTATAATCGTGGAACGATAAACTAACGATTCCGTTTATTTCCGTTTAGATTCGCCACTCTTAACAATAGCAATGAAAATAGATTGATTTGATTTTCAGTTTGCGTCCCTTTTCAGCAGCGAGGGTATACGAGACGTGGACCTACAGCCAGGCCCGTATCCAGGGGGTCTAGGGGTGCAGGCCCCCTAAATTTTTACTGGCCCCCTCTAAAATTTTCACAGGCTTGCAAATGAACTATAATATGGTGATGAACTAAAATATTTATGGATCGGGCCCCCCTAACTATCACCGGACCCCCCTACATTTTCGGGCATGCTATGGGCCTGCCTACAGCTTAAGCTGGGATCCGACCCACATAAGCTTTCGCCGGGAATCGAACCCAGGTATCCCACGGTACAGGCACTACGATAACCGCTTACCCACGAGAAAGCTCCCAACGAAAATAGAGTATAAAACTATTTGACATATTTGGAATACTTGTGAGTAGTTTCAAGTATTCGAGTTATGTGTATAATGGATAAAGGTCTTGATTTAAAAAGATTAATGTATCAGTAAAGCGAGAATAGTTCTTTAAAAGTAATTACATTAAATAGCATAATTCTTTTAAGTGTTGATTATGAAATTGTAATTTATTGTTTCATTATCTACAAGTGGATTTAAACCGAGTACGATAGGTACGTATCAAGAGCACTTAACCCCTTTTTTTCAACAACGAATTTGTAATTTAATTATTTTATATTTGATATGGAACGATTGTAATTGGAAGTGGTATAAAAAGATGTGTTTCCTCTGTGTGTTGTTAATATCTAAATAATGTGATAATACGTAATTTCAACACGTAAATTGTAATGTACGCTTCGCATAAAAGCTATGACGTGTATAAAAGAAATAAATTCATCCATTATTTTTATTAAATGGAAAGATTTTTTCAATGAACATTTTTGATGTAATGTGTAATATTCGAGCTATGTAACAACTATATTACGTAGTTTCAATTCTCAATTTGAAAAATAATTGATATAAAGAGGGAAAGTAGCAAGGGCGGCGGCACCTGCCCATCAGGGGGGGCAAGGTGACGCGCTCTTCCCAGGAAATTGTACTTGAGAATATTGAAAACCCAATAGAATTTTTACATTAGTTACAGCAAAATTTGAAACTATATTTGAAACGTCGCTTATACTTGTCCCCCTTGGAAACCACAACATGGGCGCCCTTGGAAAGTGGATCGAGATATTGCAACTATAATGTTTATGCATATTTATTTATAAGGGGAACAAGAATAATAGTCCGGTACCTTATGATAACAAACCTGGTGGCCAGACTTGTTTAAACTTGTTTTATTTCTGTTCAATGTTGCCACACTTGGCACAATTGTACCAAATTCAGATCGGCCCGTTGGTACCACGCTCGCATTTTCAGTCCCTTTTGTGAAAAAAATGGTACAATTGTACCCAATTCAGCACCTTTAACAAATACTATTTATATGTTTATTATGTATATGTGTGCTTCATTAGTTAGAAATAATATATACTATTGTGACTTACAATTATTAAGAAAAAAATATAGGTGGCAAACTTAAAAAGGTAGGTAACATGCGTAATTCCTGTAGTTTTTTGACAACGTACAGCAGACGTATAACTGAAAACGCATGTTTTATAATACTTTCCGTATAAGTGTTCCATCTATACGTACTTTGCGTATGAAACAATATAGGTGGTCAAGATCTCACATACAAATGGACGTATATAACATATAGATGACGAAGGTAACATAAGTATTTGCATGCGATATACAGAAAACTGTTAGACGTCAGACATCCTGCAACGGCATGATGTAACATATAAAGGCAGTGCCTATGTAGCATACGGATAACGTATGTTCATCTGATTTCTGTAGTAAACAAGAGGATACCGCATATTTATACAATATACAGCTGTCTGGCAGGGGCGGATCCAGGACGGAGTTCTGGGGGGGGGGGCGGTGGTTGTAATACTGCTACTTAGAGCTACTTTTAAGAGCTCCAAACTCTGAGATGGGTTTTATTTATATATAAAATTTAAAAAACGTTTCTTCTTCTGGGGTGGGGGTGGGAGATTGCCCTGATCGCCCCCTGGATCCGCCACTGCTGTCTGGAGAACGCATTTTTCTTAGTGTAACAATATGTTGTGATATGTTTCAGGGAAGGTTCTAGGACCCTGGACCGGTTATATATATATATATATTTTACAATTGTCAGTTTACCTACTTTATATTATTCTTACATTCTATTCGGTTATGAAATAAGCGGGAATAACGTGGAATAGTTTATATTTTAATATTTTATTATAACGTACTGTTTACACACGAACTCAGAGATGATTGATTTGTTGCTCGTTTTATATATATTTTTCATATATGACAATAAAACCGTTTTGGTTTATTGGTCACTTTGAAATAGAAACCATACAATACATACCGTAGATGATAACTGTTTTCTCTTTTAATTTGGTTGTTTTTAAAAAGTAATTTTTACAAAGAGCACTTTCTTGATTTGGACTCTTGTAAGAGGCTAGGGACTCTTCTAGAACTTCACCTCTTTTAGTTTCGTGTTATAGAGACATGTTATTACAGTGGTATAAAATAATGAATTCAGTCCTTTTTGTTTCAATTTGGTACTATTATTCATTTTTCAGCCCGCTCCAGAGCTAGGACTATGGCAACACTGTTTCTGTTGTTATAAGCGAGGAAGCCGCCATAAGTGATTGGAGTGTATTTTTTAATTTCTACGAAATGAATGATAAGTATTAAGGAAACGCAAAGTTTGAAAGGAATAAAAATAGTTTAATTTATTGAAATAACTATCGCGGTAAGTTTTGGTGATAATTAAAGTAATTTTAATCGAACTGGAACCACAATATTTAACTATATATGTGTGTTACAATGGGATTAAGCTATAAAACTTTTCATTTTATACGGTGCGTTCAGTGCACAAGGAAATGAAGTAAACTATTCCTTATTTTTGATATACTTAATCTTTATGACCTCTTCCTGAATAGGGTTGAAAATTGGCCGGTTTTTCACCGGCCTGGCCGGAAATATTGCTGTTATTTTGATTAAAGCATGTGACCGGTGCAAACTTCTTACCAGCCCATTTATGACCGTTTTTTTTCAAACTTGTATATAGTTTGAAGTATAGACTTAAATAGTAAGTTTCATTCTGTAAATTCAAAGCTGTCACCTTTCACCATCTATCAACGATTAATATATTTTGTTTATCTGTTTACATAATTTCAAAGAGATGACAGGGACTGTATCACGGACAATTTGAAATTTATTTGGAAAAGGAATTTTACACATTTATTGAGAGTAAAAAAGGACTTCTTAATGCAATTTCCTGTAGTTGAAGTACAAGCTTAAAGAATAAATTTCATTTTCAAAATTCAAAATTTTCACGTAAACGTTAATTTGTTCTTTGTTTCGATAATTTTAAAGAGGTGGTGATAAATACAATAAAATGATCAATGCCGATTTCAGTTTCTTATTTATAGTAGGGATGGCCAATTCCGGTAAGTGAAATTTCCGGAATCTGGATTCCGAAAAATTTTGGCCATCGCTAATTTATAGCACATTGTATCTATTAAGCTTATTAGTGAATGTAGTAAGGATATGCAGAATATAGATGCTAATGCACTTTTGTTTACGATAGTATTTTCCTTCCCATGGGGGGGGGGGGAGCGAACAGAGATACTTCACACTTAGACCTATATCTTAGGGAATATTCAGGGGACGCCGGTTTTTCTATTTTCCATAGTTGGCAACCCTATTCCTGAAGCTCATTTTCGAGCTTAAAAGATTCATCTCGAGATATTGTAAATAACTTTTAATGTTAAAACAAATACTGTTAACTTTTCCATGTAATGAAATGAAGTTTCCAGTTCAAGGTCCACGATTATGCACCAAGGATAAGGAAAACAGTGGTAATGATAATTAATGAAATACTGGAGTGAAGAAAATGAGAGGAAACGGACGATTCCAGAGAAAATCCACTATACCGTGTTTGCCCACCACTAAGTTCGCTTAGTGAGAGCTGGGATCGAACTTGGGATCCGCAGATACTTTCATGTACGTAAGAATACCGTAGAAACTTTCTCTGTTTTCTCTAGAACTTTTCTGATTGGATTTCTATTCAAATGTGCTATCAACACCTCATATCTCGGGTATATGAAGTTCTTGAGAAAAACGGCTCAATAGATCAATGTAAATAAGAAGGAATACTAACGTTACAATTTATTATATTAATAAGCAAAACCTCCATGAAGAAATCAATTCTAAATATAATAATTTACAGTTTAATTACACATGAATATTCCATTGGTACAGCTACAGTAGGGTGGCTGACTGTACACTGAGAAAAAATCCGTTATTCGGACAGCGGTATATTGTACAAATATACGGATTCCATAAGTTTACTACGGAAATTCGAAATTCGTACATTATCTATATGTTATATAGGTGCTACCTTTTCCCGCTTAGATGATACATCAGGTCGTTAGAGGATGTCTGACATCTAATAGTCTTTCGTATATTATATACGTATATATATGTTACGTACGTCACCTACAATGTTATATACGTCCATCTGTATATGAGATTCTAACAGCCTATATACAGTTCTTTCTTTCAAACAGAAAGTACGTATAGATGGAACACTTATACGGAAAGTATTATAAAATATCGTTTTCAGTTATACATTTACTGCAGGATGTTAGCTATAGTCGTACGTTTTCAGTTATACGTTTGGTCCAGGATGTTACATATAGTCGTACGTTAAGTCATACGTTTTCAGTTATACGTTTGGCCCAGGATGTTACATATAGTCGTACGTTAAGTCATGCGTTTTCAGTTATACGTTTGGTTTAGGATGTTACATATAGTCGTACGTTAAGTCATACGTTTTCAGTTATACGTTTGGTTCAGGATGTTACATATAGTCGTACGTTAAGTCATACGTTTTCAGTTATACGTTTGGTTCAGGATGTTACATATAGTCGTACGTTAAGTCCAAAACCCCAGGATTTACGCATGTTTTTAGTACCCCACATACATGTTTTCTCTGTCTACATCTCTTTTTTAATGGGATTTTCTTCCCCTATTTTAGAAAGTCGTACGGTATGCCGAAAAAAAGGCAAACCGGACACAAAATATCCCTTTTTTGGCGTGTACTCACGTAGTATAATAGTAATTTCTTGTATGGACGTCAACAATGTTTTGAAAGAAAATCCAACCCTTTAACATGAAATCGAATCATGAAGAAATGACTCTAATTCTGATACTGCTAAAACTGGTAAATGTCAAAAGATAATGGAACAAGTAAAATTGCAATAAACTTAATTAATTTTTTTTTTTGAAAAGCTAAAGCTTTCTTTCTCATTGACACGAACAATGACAATATCTACGTGGACTGTCAAATTATGACAATTTGCCCTGTTTTACTTTCTAAATCTCGTTACTCTAAACTGCAGTATTCGTATTTGTCATTTTCACTGAACTATTATTCAATATATGAAAGAGAGATTTCATAGACTAGAGATATTACATATTGCAATATCCCCGCACATGGCTCTGATTACTAACAAGCAAAACGTAGTTATATTTATAAAAAAAAACATTAATCCTGTGAGTCCTACTACGAATTACTACAGTAGCACACGACAGAGACACCAGCGCCACCGCTACACTCGAGCAGCAATAAAACCAGGAGGATCTCAGCAACTACTATCATTCTTCGGCTGGTCATCTCCACTCTCCCAGCTTACCGAGAGCTTTGAGAGGAATGTAACCCAAAGCCTTTAGCTTGCTCGGAGCTCTAGGCCTTCTTTATTGCCCACTTAGTTTGCTCGGAACTCTTTGGGACTCCTAACCTCAGTCATTCAGCTTGCGTGAAGCTTTGTGGCTTTCAAATCCCCCTCTGCTTGCTTGGAGCATGGGGATCCTAAATACAGTCCTTTAGCTTGCTTGGAGCTCTAGGACTAATTTCCTGCCCGCTTAGTTTGCTTAGAACTCTGTGGAACTCCTAACCTCAGCCAACCAGCTTGCGTGGAGCTTTGTGGCATTCAAATCCCCCTCTGCTTGCTTGGAGCTTTGGGGATCCTAAATCGACTCCACCTAGCTTGCTTGGAGCTATATGACTCCTTTCCTGCCCGCTTAGTTTGCTTAGAACTCTGTGGGACTCCTAAATTCAGTCACTCAGCTTGCGAACTTTGTGGCTTTCAAATTCCCTTCTGTTTGTTTGGAGCTTTGGGGATCCTAAATCGACTCCACCTAGCTTGCTTGGAGCTATATGACTCCTTTCCTGCCCGCTTAGTTTGCTTAGAACTCTGTGGTACTCCTAACCTCAGCCAACCAGCTTGCGTGGAGCTTTGTGGCATTCAAATCCCCATCTGCTTGCTTGGAGCTTTGGGGATCCTAAATCGACTCCACCTAGCTTGCTCGGAGCTCTGTGAAGATCATTCCCCTAGGCTGCTTGGACGTTGGGATACCTTTCTTTATCCAGTATTAGGGAAATATTTATATTAGCGTGATATTGTATTACACTATTTATAATAAAGAGATATTTATAATAAAATTTGATAGTGGGAGAAACGTTCCCTATAATTTAGCTCCCTATATCTGCATAAGCAAAACTTTACAACATGTAAGAATGAAAAGTGTTTAAGGTTGCACTCTACTTCGTCTTAATTTTGATAATTACGAGATACATAACTGCATACACTTTAACTGAGCTGCAAAATAAAAAATAAAATATGTAATGTAATGTACTACGATCACGAAAGATAGGTGACTTTCAAACAAAGTTTGACCTCGTGCCCCTCCGTTGTTCTTGTATAAATTATTCAATTTTTACAAAACATTTGTTAGCTAATTTAAATCTTAAAGTGAAATTTCCTTCGAACCCTCGTCTAATATTATAATAATAGTTTACGTTGTGAAACCCTTAATAAAGTCCAATAGAAGTTTTCGAATTGTACCTTTCTTTTCGCTTTGATGGCATCCAACTGCCTCTGGGTGATTTCTCCTATGTGCTTTGTGCTCCAGAGAGTCGTTCCCATCTTAATGTAGCAGACAGCCATTGCAGACATTGGGACCAAGTAAGTCAGTCCAAGAAATATAATATTGTAGCTGAAACAAGGAATAACAAAGAGTTACTAGGGCACAAATAGATAATAAACGTAGAACACTAATAAGCATTTGTCAAAACTCATTGAATGCGAAACGGAAAGCAAATTCATTAAATTCAGATGTGATCAACCTCTCAAGGTTCAATCTCAACTCATTCACACAATATTTGAGGTTGAAGAAGCAGATGACAATGGGTGTTTGCATGGAAAACGTAGTAGAACATTATTTTCATTCCATATTTCTTTTCAGAGTTTTCAATTCTCAAATCTGTGGTGGATACTTTTATGACCTGTAATAAATGGCACCGTGCTGATATCCAATTTTAAGTTCATCAATTTTTTATTATCCATATCTTAAGACCTAACTCGTTGTCTAGCAGTTCTTTTAAAATTCTGGACCCAGAAACGATTTGTGGTTGATAAGTAACGCAAGATTTAGATTGAATAATGAAATGAAATTTTTGAGTTTTACGTCCCACGGTTATGCCGGCTAGGCTAAAGGAGACGGTGATGATGAGAGATGAATGAAATGGTGGAATGAAGGAAGTGGGAGGAAATGGGAGAGCCCCGAGGAAACCCACGCACACGGTGTTTACCCACCATAAGGTTCACTTGGCGGGAGCAGGGTTTGAACCCGGGAACCCAAGCACCAGAGGTGAATGCTCTACCACTTTTTTATTTTTAAAACTTCCTGACTTATTTTTTTCTATTTCCATTACTCTTCAGGACTACTAGACTCGACAGGAACACGAACACAGAAACATCGCGGACAGTTAAAATTCCACCCTTGCTACTACAGAGGGACTCGAACCCCCAATGGGCTTCACCTCACGATAATCAGCCTAACGCCTCAGACCGCTCGGCTAACTACTGAGCCACCGCGGCTCTCCAAGATTTAGATTGAGTTTCATACGGAGAACACGATTACTCTGACTAGAATTAAGGTTTGAAAGTTACCTGGTGGACATAAAAGAATATTCTGGAGTGGGGATATATCTAAGAAAAACAGAAAGTATTACCGGAAGAACTTAGGAGCAATATGAGAAAGTTCTATTTGATTCCGTGAAGATTGGATTCGATTGGATTTGAATATAGTGTCTCTTTCAGCAACGAGAAATATGAGCTTACAGCTTAACGTGGTATCCAATTCACAAGAACCACCACCAAGAATCAAACCATGTTCATCTTATGAAGAATTGAAACTTCCTTAGGAATTCTGATCTCAAACAAGTCCCTCAATACAACCTTCAAAAATCAAATCATCCTTATTTTCTCACTTATCAGACTAACTTCGGTTCTCATTTCCATTCCAATAGAAAATATCCGTTCACAGAGATAAAATTTGATATTTAACTGCTTTAGAGTCTACTTAGAAAATGGACGCATTTATGTATTTACTCTAGAGTCTGCCAATTTGTTCTCTAAAACTTAATTACTCAGAGTCAATATATTCGACTACTAATTTTTTTGCATATCTTAATTTAAATAATTCCTTATGCAATCATATTATGAGTGAAGTCCGGAATTAATGAGAAAAGTGCTATATATTGCAATTTTCGTGATATTATCAGGAAGAGTGCAATTTCACAATTTAGAAAAAAATTGTTGCCATTTTCTATTTTCTCTTTCACTGCTTTTTTATCCGTTCATGAATGACAGCATATCAAATATTTGTTCGCTTTTATCTGGCCAAGCGTCGCGGTGCCTGATAATCAATGCAGTCTGTTGCTGTTAGAATGTTGCAAGGGGAGGGGTGATGCTAGTGCGTCTTCAATTCTTGAAATTTTGAATGACAAAGATAAACGAAAAAGCTTACTTTCTTATTGTGAGTAACTGGCGTGATAACACAGATTGGTTCTGCATTTCAGTATTTTCGAGATGCTGAAAGTTGGCTTTCTAGGAAAGAGAACTGGTGAAAAGGTTCTGAATATTCTTGGAACTTACAGGAACCCTGATTTGCATACTAATAGTTTTGTGAGTGATCTGTGTGAAGCTGTAATTAATGTGCGCATTTCTTCATGGAAGTTAGAAAACATTTCCTTTAGAAACTTTCTCGAGAAACAGATAAAACAAAAAGTTGATAGCGCGTACAACGGAACTATTTACGATATCTGTAAAAGTGTTGGAGACAAAAAATTATGGATTTCAGTTGATAAAACATTCGATATTCTAGGCCATTTAATTGCTACTGTTGTAATTGGAACTTTAGAAGGAAGAGAAAGCAGAGGAGGAAACGTATTTGATTACTTCAGAAGATCTGGAAAAATAAATGGTACGACAAGAACACAGTCTTTTACAAGATCACTGACTAATATGTGTCCAGAGTACGTAAAACACGATAGAATTCTTTTTGGTTATAGATGGAGTTGACGCCGCAAAAGCCTTTAAGGTTTTATTCCCAAGTATACTGGATGCCACCTGTCGGGCACACACACTACATAGAATTGCAGAGGAAGTACGTTCTTATTTTCCCAACGCTGATCTTCTCGTGTCACATGTGAAAGTATTTTTGAAAGCTCTCCCGTGAACCAGCGCCTTTTGTAAATTGGTTCCTGGACTTCTGCTTCTAGCACAGCCCGTTTTAACGAAATGGGGAAGTGGATCATAGCTGTTCTCTATTATGCTAAGAACTTCGAATCCATCAAAAGAAGACATTAATTAACTTGATAAGGATAATGCGTTTTCAATTAAGATTCCTCAAAGTTTGCTGAGGAACAGTTTCTTGAAAAAGAAGCTAACTTTCATTGCAATACATTTTGCAACGTTGTCAGCAGGTTGAAAAGCTTGAAAACAAGAACAAACTTTGACTAGTTCTCTGAAAAAGAGACGGCGTGGTTCAATGAAAATTTGACCCATGACTCACTAACCAATCACCCACCATGACCCACCACCCACCATGAACCACTGACCCACCAAAACACATCGTCATCAACTCTGATCCATGATCCACGTCCTCCTCTCCACTGACTAAACGGTTTACACTTGTAATAAAAGAAGACTGTGAAATTACTACTAATCGGAGTTTGAATTTCTACGATCAATCGCTCAAGAACCTCTCTGTTACAATACCGGTAGATCTGATCTTTATGATATAAAATGGTAAAGTGTTTGTCATAGGCTATATTACGATGAATTTCAATTTATGTTTCCTTGTTGAATCACAATATACTCATCTCACGTAAGTAAATAGTAGAAACAAATGAAAAAGAAAGAAAGATGGAAGCCTTGAAAGTAAATCGTAGACAAATTCACCAGTGTTCAGAACATGCTGTCTGCAATGCACTGAGCAGGGTGGATAAGTGAGTCACATCCTGTTGATTTACGACCCACTGACCCAATCACAAATCTTCACCCACTCCATCTCTGCTCTGAAAATCTTGAAAAATGCTGCCATTGATTTGAGTGTTGTAGCTGGTGACAAGGTCGTGCACATTCGGCTAATCCAGATTTGGAAAGATTGGAGAACATTGCTAGTGTTATGGAGGGTGATGCTGATATTGGTGTTGACAATGACATGAATCCTTCTCAAATTACTTCTTTCCAGTTTACTCTAGTGACATCTGTAGATATGGAAAAACTATTTTCAAAACTAAAGCGAATTCTTTCTGACAGATACATTCTTTCGTTTAACCCTTATCCGGGCAACCGGGGCCTCCCAGGCCCAGTAGCTTCATATTTTTCTTCGAATTTCTTAATAACCATAAATATTCGATGTCATAAAATTCTTCTATCTTTAGTCGAAGTTAAAGTTACGAACATATCGAGTTGGTAAGGCTAATAGAGTTGGTAAGGCCCCAGTTGCAGTCTACGTTACAAAAATAGCTTGCCCGGATAAGGGTTAAAAATCTTAAGAAGTTGTTGATAATGTCAGAGAACAAAAATATGAAATAACTTTCTTAAGTGAAAATAAACTGCTAGTGCAGTGTAAAACGACTTCGTTTGAGCAATTCTTATCCTTAGAGTGTTTTCTAAACCGATAACGGAACCGCGTGTAAGTAAAGTGTGTTAGTGTTTTTATGTTTATCACTTTGTGTCATTGTTAGTATTGAAGAATGACGAATGGATCGTTAGACATCGTCCCTTACGGGTTGCACAATTTGCAAGTTTTCACAAAATTTAAATTGAAAGCACTAACTGCAAAATGAAACGTTTATTTCTCAGTATCCGTATTTTTTATTTGATTAGTTGACTATTATAGGTTTTAAATATGATAGTACCTACTATTTCAAAGGCCATTATTTTTTGTTTTATTTTGCCATTCTATGTGCTATTTTTGGGTTTTATATTTCGCAATTTTGTAAGGCATTTCGGGCTTTTTATTTTGTCATTAATTGCGAGAGAATAAAAAAGAGAAATGGTAAGAAAATATTGTATATTGTAGTGGTAACAAAAGCGGAAACCATTGGAGATCTTTTAAAATTTCAGGCAAATCGTATCGAGTGGTGATTTCAGAAGATCTCCCTAGGGGACCTACTAATAAACGGGAGGCGTAAAGTAGTACTGCAGAAATCCTGCACTATACATTGAGCACGAACAGAGATATGGACCTAGGGGAATTTCGTAACTCCAGGGGGGAATTTTCCCCCAATACACCTGAACTCATCATTGACTGTACCAGTGAAGAAACGACCAAGTAGAGGTAATTGTATGAGGATGAAAGAATGATGTAAAGAAGGGATTTAGAGGCTAATAAGAAATTGTGTACTGAGCTCCTCCGTGGCTAAGCGGTTAGCGTACGCGCCTTTGGCGTGGGAGGCCCGGGTTCGATTCCCGGGGGGAGCTCATGTGGTTCGAATTCCACGAATTCCACGTCTCATATAGCCTCGCTGCTGAACGGGACGTTAAACTCAAAATCAACTCAACTCAAGAAATTGTGTAGTTGGAAACAGCTTCATAATTTCGTGAACTAGCTCCTGCTCATGTTTCAGCGCTTTCCCAGGTGTCATTCCATGATGCTTCTTTCCTATTCAGATACACTTTATAGCCAGTTCTAATAGTCATCTACCAATGCTAGGCTAGGATAATAATTTAAACTTCTAGTAACAGCAGCGAACTTAACACATAAGAGTCTTTTAAAAATTCGAACATTAACTTTATCATAGGTTGTCGCAGAGAGAGGAAAGAAGAAAAATATGTCTTCTACCACGTGTCTCTATAAATGATGTATACAACTTCCTCTCCCAGTAGAATGAAAACTACATTACAAATATGTTTTCTGTTGTAAGTAAAGTGACTATCAACTGTTAAAGTATGGAAACGTTGCGGTAATTTGATACTTTTGTAAGTGGTGACAATAGTTGGCTGAATAATCATAGGTGGCGTCTACGCAGGAGGAAGCTATTGTTCAAAGTGGTTTAATACAATGGCCACCTAGTTCTTCCGATATAACTCCATGTGATTTCTTTCTATGGAAACACTCAAGCATTTCATGTCCAAAACAAACGTGAGGTGCATCATTGGTCTCCAAGAAAGCATTACGTAACACCATGCATTCTTGAGCTTTTAAGGGTGAAACTGGCATTCTACAAGCAGCCAACGGTGTTCATGTGGAGACAATCACGTGGAGAGTATGTTGTAGTGGACATTCACTTTTGCTATATGTTTGAGGAAACTAAGTTCTTTATTCTGCCTCTGTGTATCGTAGTTTCATTTTACAAGCAAGATGAAAGTGCTACACTATTTCCGGACACTTGGAACTCCAACATGTTTCATCTGAAATGGTTAACATAAAGAAGTTTTACCGCTTCATCCTTCATAATTCGGAGGTCTACAAGCTTATAACTTCAATAATTTTATTTTTAAATAAAATTTAAAGTATTACAACAGATTAAATATTCTCCTTCGTTCTTCCCTTTGAAATCATATTTTCATGTCTGTGTATCAAAGCAAACAGTTGAAAGTGGGGAAGCAGTTAAAATTCCCAGTGTTCGGCCTGTGAACAGGAAGTTGTTATACTTACAGGTAATCCAGCAGCGAATGTGTAGAGTCACCGTCAGGCCATAACATGTAACATCTGGTTGCTGTCTCTCCGTTGGGGTATCTGTAATAATAATAATAATAATAATAATAATAATAATAAATATTGGTTTCATAAACTATAGGTATACCAGAATTTTGTTCGTTGGCAATGAATTATCGGACTTCGTAAGCCATGAAGTTAATACAATATAACAGCTTTGACCTCTAATGTCCTGTAATCACGGAAGACGCTATGAGTTTCTTACGGAGCAACAATTTCTCTGGAATTTTTCATCGCCCCTGTTTTAGTTTCCCGCTTGGTAGGCAGCTTTAGAGTTGCGCAAGTGACAAGAATTGAAGCTGTCTCGTCGCGAAAAACTGTATCTGTTTGTACTCGAAGGGCCCTGTCTCGTCTTAGAAAAACTTATCTGTTGTATTAGGAGAGCCCTGCCTCGTCTCGGAAAACGTATCTGTTTGTATTAGGAGAGCCTTGTCTCGTCTCAGAAATTTATCTGTTTGTATTGGAAGAGCCTATCTCGTCTCGGAAAACTTACCTGTTTGTACTGGGAGAGCCCTGTTTCGTCTTGGAAAATGTATTTGTTTGTATTGGGAGAGCCTATCTCGTCTCGGAAAAGCGTACCTTTTGTATGAGGAAAGCCCTGCCTCTTGTCGTGAAAATTCTGTCCCGTCCGATGTATAATGAAAGGCAGCTTATGTACAGCATGCGGCAAAAGAAAATAACATTTTATGTGTACAGTCTTTCTTTGAAATAATGTGTCTTTCTTGCCTTCATCGCTGGTCTAGTGGCACGTACGGGCTTGGTACATGGGGTCCCAGCTTCGATTTCAGGTAGGCAAACATTGAAATTTGAAGGTAAGGTGGTTCGGTTTCCATCTTAAGCTGTAAGTCCACGTTACATATAGTTTGAGTGCTCGAAAGGGACTCCAGTAGAGACCTGCACGGGCCGAATTTTTCGGCCCGAGCCCAATCCAGCCCGAACGTACCTAGGCCCGGCCCAGCCCGGGCCCGAAAAGTTTTAGAGATTTTCGGCCCGAGCCCGGCCCGGCCCGATAAGTTTTTCAAAATTCTTGGCCCAAGCCCGGCCCGGGCCCGATAAATTTTAAAAGTTTTTGGCCCGACCCCGGCCCGATAAATTTTTTAAAAAATTAGCTCGAGCCCCAATCTTTCTCAAAATTTAGTACTAAATTTGACCGAACCCTCAGAAACATTTTCTAAACTTTGGTTCACAACCTGACGCTTGCCTCCCGAATGGTACCATTGCCTCCTAGAACTTTGCCTGTCATCGAGAGAACAAAAACTCCATTTCCTGTAACAAAAATCTAACCTTATTGATTTTTAACATAAAGTGAAGATGGCAATATTGTTTAGCGACAGGCAAAACATTCCCACCTCTTCTTTTTATATTTTGAGTTCAGTGATGGTCATGGTCAGAGCTCAATTACCGCATAATGCCTGCATTCCTCTATATAGTCCAGGAACTTTAGCATTTTTCTTAGGAAAAATTAGAAGCCAAGGTTTTTCTTCACAAAAACGTTCATTAGGTCATTCTAAATGACATATCAAAAGTCCCCGACTTTCTGCTGTACGCTTCCCCTTTTTTCGGGGTGGAAGTGGGGGAGGAAAATGCAATTTAAAATACAATCAAATTCAGCTTATTTGCATGTTAACCTAAATATTCCGAATAAAAAAACAAAATTTACCGGGAACGCTTAGCACATGTGCTCGTAAATGTTTCACAGGAAGTCCCAAAGAATATCGGGTAGGGTTTCGGAAATATGACGTCATCAAAATGGCCGACACCAAAATTTGTAGTGTTTTGTGGGAATGGTTATAACTTCCCGCAGAATAGTGGTAAAACCGTCGTTTTTGTTTCAGATTGAAGATAAATAATTACCAAATGTACGGAATGAAACGTGGTTCTGTATCATTAATTTCTTTCGAGATACAATAACAAAAAAACTAGTTTTTGAGTACCTGGTTTTAAGTGTAAATGCAAATAACTCAGTAATCATAAAATATTTCAAAATATATCTTCAAACAATAGTTGTAGGGCATTATAAAACCTTTCCAACGGTACCTGTACCTGCATTTTTTTTTTTTTTGTATTTTGAAATGTAAGGAAGATATGTTGTTTTGTTTAATATACCGACTCTTGTAAAGACAATATAAGCCTACTTTTTTGAAAAAAAATATAAAAAATATTGGATATAAGATTCAATATCGCATTAGAATCCGTAAGTCACATACACCCCAGACATAGATACAAAAATGAGGATTTACAACGTTCGGCGATAGATTCTTATCGTTTATAGAATGAGAAATGTAAAATTCAGAGTAATAACGAATAAGAAATGTAAACTATTCAACTTACCTGTAATGGTTTACTTATTGAGTTCCTTTGCTGATTGATAAATAATAATTGTAATTATAGCATGTCCACCCGGTTTGGGACATGCTATAATTATTACAATTATTATTTATCAATCAGCAAAGGAACTCGGTAAGTATTCGGCCTCTATTTCTTCGGCGTCCATGAATATTTCACGTTCAGATATTCCTTCCGTTGGAGTGACATTCAAACAGGATTGTCCGTGACAATTTGCACAAGCAAGAGAACAGAACAGACCCAGCTTTCGACATCCACACACATTGCCGCATCCTTTAAATCATGAACAGAAAATCATTTTAAAGGGACGGTGGAGCAGGTGGCTGCGTTGATCGAATTGGTACTAACAAATTGTCTTTCATAACCCAACCCCACTCCTCAGGATTTAGTTGGTTTCCAAGCCATGTTTGTACGTGGTAATAAACCCGAAACAAATGTTGTGCTGCAGCTGAAGTCGGTGGTATGGCTTTTAAATCGACAGACTTATTTCTCTTCACGGATTTGGTGAAATAATGGTAACGCTAATCATTTAGTGAAATGTCATTTGCAGATGCACTGTATAATCCCCCCCCCCCAAAAAAAAAGTGTATGCCATTTTCAGTTATTTCTGGATGGGAAACATTACTTCGATTAAAAATTTCTACGACATGTTTTAAATCTGGACGTTTTTGTAATAATTTCAAACAAGCTGATTTCCCCTTCTGAAAAATGGCAGATGTTCCATCACAGCCTAAAAAAGCATGTAGAAATAAAATGTGATTTTTGAATACACCTTCTAAACTCCTTGATGAGTAAATCTTCTGTTCTGTCTTTCCTTTTCCTGGCTTCAAGAAAAAAATTTCTAAATTCGGCGAAGTTCGGGCTGTTGTGATTACTAACAAATGAATATCCCCATCAACAATAACTGTAGAATTACAATTAATTTTTGATATCGTGAGTGCGGTTTCTACAATGCGGACATCAGAATCATTCTCTGCTTGTTTGACATCAATATTGACAGCCTTGAATTTATCAGTGAGCAAAGCAATCAACCTACTTTTGTTGTTTGTATTGGCGAAAAAGTTTTCTTGGCTCGTAGTCGCAACCATGTTTCCATCAAATATAATTGTTTTTGATGCTGCTTTCGAGTACCGTCGAAGTTGCTCCGTGCCTTTTACATTTTTCTGAGGATTGCCATACCCATCAAATACGATGACAGTGTTTTGACCGAAGTGTTTTTCCACATATGCCACATATTTATCACAAATTTCCATGAAAGAATCGTTTTGACGCCACACCACTCGATGAAGAAGGAACCCTCCATCAAGGACGTAGTTTGCGTTTCCGAGATCAGGATGAACATTGGTTGGGTTGAAGATGTTGAATAAGGATGATTTTTTCGTTTTTCTCATTCCAGTTGCATCGAAAGGAGTCATTGGGTAAGGATCCAGTTCGAAATTTAAACATGCTCGAAGGTCATCATCTGATCTTTTGATTATGCTGAATCGTTGAAACAACAGCAGTGGATCGACAGGCATAGTAACATCATGTACCGTAAGGTGACTGTTCACTGTTTGAAGAGAAAGAACCCTATCAGTGCGAGAATATTTTATGTCATGAAAATTGTCACCAACTTTTCTTTCCATCATAGTTCTCCAATGTTCAGTGCATCGTAGCAGTTTATCTTCTCCATATTACCTGTAACCCCTGTTGCTATAGACATGATCACTTGTATATTTGGGAAAGGGTTGTGGGAACTCAACCACTCTGATACTTTCCTAACATCTTGGTCCCATTTGATTCGAGATTCTCGTGCATCTACGTGCTGTTCTGCACTTGCAAACGAAATCCCACAAAAGTTTTCTAGTCCTTCAGAAATGTTACTCGCCCTTAAAAAACCAACAACAAACTTAGTTAAAACATTCTCTCTTGTACTTCTTCCATGCACAAAGCCTCCTCGTATCTTTGAAGACTTCATGAGTGACTGTTCTATTACCATATCTGTTGGAGTTCCACTAACAAATTTGTCTGATCGCTTAACAGTGAAAAAGTCTGCAGTAAATTTTCTATAGATTTCTCCATCCATTATGTACTCCAACTTTACCATGTCTTGTATATACAAACAAGTTGGCACTTTTAGCGTACAAAAAATGTCCTGCGGCGTGAAAATACGGAATCATCCTCTTCACTGCAGATAGATATGCCTTCCAGTCACACCATCCTCTCTGCCCTAATAAACTCTTTACGGATTAACACCAAATCTAAATACTGGTCCCATAATTGTGCAGTTGGACCTCTGCCATTTAGTTGGTTTTAGTTACAAAAAATGCAGGTACAGATACCGTTGGAAAGGCTTTATAATGTTCTACAACCTTTATTTGAAGATATATTTTGAAATATTTTATGATTACTGAGTTACTTGAATTTACACTTAAAACCAAGTACTCAAAAACTAGTTTTTTTGTTATTGTATCTCGAAAGAAATTAACAATGCAGAATCACGCTTCATTCCGTACATTTGCTAATTAATTATCTTCAATCTGAAACAAAAACGACGGTTTTACCACTATTCTGCGGGAAGTTATAACCATTCCCACAAAACACTACAAATTTTGGTGTCGGCCATATTGATGACGTCATATTTCCGAAACCCTACCCGATATTCTTTGGGACTTCCTGTGAAACATTTACGAGCACATATGCTAAGTGTTCCCGAAAAATTTTGTTTTTTTATTCAGAATATTTAGGTTAACATGCAAATAAGCTGAATTTGATTGTATTTTAAATTGCATTTTCCTCCCCCACTTCCACCCCCGAAAAAAGGGGAAGCGTACAGCAGAAAGTCGGGGACTTTTGATATGTCATTTAGAATTACCTAATGAACGTTTTTGTGAAGAAAAACCTTGGCTTCTAATTTTTCCGAAGAAACACCCATTTTTTGACTAAAGTTCCTGGACTAATAGTAGAAGTGGAGCCGCTAAGCAACACAAAATGTAAATAGCTATTGCATTCTTTGTAACATTTTTCACGGACACACTTCTTCAACGTTTGGCTTTATTCCAATTATCGTTTAACGAAAGTCAATGATTATTAAAGAATTGCAATTGATCGGCCCCAGCCCGGCCCGACCTGAAGAGAAATCAATGTCGGCCAGCCCAAGCCCAACCCGGCCCAAAGAAATAACAGTGTCGGCCCGCCCAAGCCCGGCCCGGCCCAAAGAAATAACAGTGTCGGCCCGCCCAAGCCCGGCCCGCGGGCCGGGCCGGGCTTCGGGCCTCGGGCCAGGCCCGGCCCGTGCAGGTCTCTAGACTCCAGGCACTCATCCAACCAAACCCTACTCTTTTTTTAGCCATAACTTAACAACATTAAGTTATTTTCTAGCCATAAGTAAACTTATCTATATTTTATATTTTATTATTTATTTTTTATTATATATATAAGTGTTGATGGCAATAAAAGTGTTCGAGTGTTTCATAAATGTAATTATCATTCCTGGCCTTGCAATTAAACCTTCGAATGATATGAGTACAAAATTTTGTTGCTTGTTTCTTTCAGGAAACTGTAAACTGTACTAGCTGTTGTCAGATGCGTCGCGGGAGTAATTACATTTGTTGGTAATAACAAATTTCTTTGGTATAAAGGTGCAAATTACCAAATTCATAAATTGACATATCTAAGGAAGTCTGAAAGAGTTAACCAAAATATAAAAATGGAAATCACACATACAGAAATGTCAGTTGAACAAATAATTAGCGATTTGACTCTACCGATAAAAGTTAATAATGCATTATTTTTATATTTAGCTTGTTGAAATTCTAAGTAGTTAGTAGAAGATTAAACAATTTGTATAAATGAGATTGAATATTTTGTAGGCAAGTTTATTTGGATATTTTTTGCATATAATTATCTCTCTTTATCCCTGCTTTTTACATAACCGATGCAGATGGCTCTGACAATTGTATTATAGACGTATCTTAGCAGAATGCGAGCTATAAGGCATAACACTTATTATATAAGTAGATAAAATTCTGATATCAGAAAGAAATGACATTGTTAGAATTAAAGAAAAACTTAATTGTCTTTGTATGCACTCACCTGATGATCTGTGTAGTGGAATACAAGAGACAGGGGACTGCCAACGCCATACTACAAAGCCAGATCAACAGAACAGAGATTCTCGCCTTAGCCTTCGTCATGTGATGCTGGAGGGGACGTACAATCGCCACGTACCTGGAACATTTAACAATACCTTTTGTAAACAAATAGTTATTTACTTCACATATATAGAAATACCTTGTTTAGAGCAAATTTACCTTGGAGTCATTAACAACTGAACACAAGGACAACAACCACGATGAGAAATTTACTCTGGAGTCATTAACCACTAGAAACAATTTAACATTCCTATCCATCAAGTACTGTCGAATCAAAGATAAGCAGTCAACAAAGAGAAAAAAAAAAAACAATAGCAAAATATTGACTGGTCACCTCAGACTCAATCTGAAAAGCAAACCCTACAACAGACGGAACTACGGGACCCAAAATGCCTGGTCATTGCTCAACTCAGACAATTCAATATTCATTCATAAGGATAAGGAATATATATATATATATATATATATATATATATATATATATATATATATATCACAATAATTTCAATTGAAAACAATTTTGTTATCAAATAATAAACCATGCTCTGAATATGTACTTATTCTTAGATAAATACATATACAGGCAACAACAACAACAATAATTAAAACATAATAAAGAATAATCACTTGTGAATGTAACCAGGAATAAGAATGATCTAATCGAATTAAAAAATATCAACCAATTCGTCCTGATTCTTCAATATCTCAAATACGAACCGATTTCAGGAGTCTATTTTGAGTTAATTCAATAAATTCCAAAATTCGGGAAGAAACACACAATCGTAAGTTCATAATAATCCGGGCCCTAATTTACAATTTTCTTAAATATCTTCAAAAAATCAAAAAATTAAGTCTTTTTGTTCAGAGCAGTCCACAACATTTCTTCACGCAATATGCTCCTAAAATACCATCGAGCATATCAAATTAATACACATAAGTATTCCTAATTTCTTCCTTCAATTCGTCTATTCATTTAACAATATAATCGTATCCATTTATATTTTTCAACAAATACATTAGTCAAAATGATCAATATTCATGCAACAGGTAAATTATATCTAATCATTTCGTTCAGCGTAATCAAAATTCTAATTTATCATCCACCCTACAATTTTTCAAACTTCTGGAATTTAAATACCATAATAAATAACTGCTCTCAACCAATCCGCAAATCAATAATAATCTAATTCAATTCTCAAGTCATCACAAACCTCAATCTTTCCGTTTAAAAATTAAGCAAGGCAATGATACTCGGATAAAGAGAATAAACGAAACAACGAAATCCTGAAGGCAGAAATGATAAATCATAACTAATATAACAAATTATAATGAACATTGAATTGTTTGTCTTAAAAAAAATAGTCCAACTTGTAAAGCAAGGTGGAGTTGAAACTTTATTTGGGGGAGATTACTATTTGGGAAGTTGGAGATTACTATTTTTCTTTAAAAAATTCAGAGAACTGGTACGAGTATTGATTTCGCTCATATGTAATTCTCTTCACATACTCCCAACTATCTCGCTAAAGGACCATCACCTTAGGTCAAATAAACCCATACAACCCAGGGGCGGATCCAGGACGGACTTCTGGGGGGGGGGCGGTGGGTTGTAATAATACTACTTAGGCTACTTTTAAGAGATCCAAACTCTGGAATGGGTTTTATTTATATATAAAATATGAAAGTTTCCTCTTCTGGGGGTGGGTGATTGTCCCGATCTCCCCCTCCCCCTTGATCCGTTCCTGCTACAACCACTTTTGATAAAATGCTTCACTTACCAATTTTACTTTTCTCTATTCTTCCACGTATTACTTTTGCTCAAAAAGATTACCTTTTAATCCTCTCGTCTTGGTGGATTCCATTCCTCCAATCGGATTGACTTATTTATAATTAAATTTATACAAGATGAAGTGAGTCGATTTGAACTCGCATCAAACCTTAACACGTTCGCTGCGGCGATGTAAAACTGAGTTTGGATCTCAGTGCTATACGAATCACCGTCTGTCTCGTCCTGCTTTGATGTCATGTAGCTTCAGGTTTTGTGAACAGATGGCTGAAGTGTAAATTTGAAATACCGTTTCGTCATCTGTGGAGAGAAGCTCAAAGTAAGACCGCACGAGCTATCGGTGACTTGTAACGCAGGGAACGTGTTAAGTTAAACAGAGCTCTGTCACAACTTCCACAGAATGTAGAAGGAAACAAGATATTACCTTTAAAATATTCTAAAGACAAAAAAAAAAAAAAAAAACGGATTTACTTCAACTTTCCACAATCAATTTTCACAAAATCACTCAAATTGATGAAATTGAGAAAATTTAGCACTAAGTAAGTATAAATACACCATGCATATTGCGTTTGAATGCTTTCAAACAACCTCATTTCACCTTCTCTCGCTAATCTCTCCAATTAAGTTACACCACCACTCAACTCATCCATAAGAAAGAGGGAAACCAACACACTACTCGAGCAACTACTCAGCCGTCCCCTACTCCACCGATCTATAAGGGAAAGAACTTGCAATCACAACTCCAGGGATGTTATAAAATAGAGGATCTGGCCATATGTATCTTCATCCTATTAACTCAATGAAGCGTCATGATTGATGGCTCAAAACATTGCGATATTATTGGATGGAGTGGGCAGAGTATGGGTGGGTAAACTGTGACGTATGGCTTCAAGATTTTATTCTAAGGGCAGATCCTCTATTTTATAACATCCTTGCACAACTCGCACAACAGTGTTGCCACGATCTACAACCCGTGTCATTGCCTTCCTTACTCTTACTTTTCTTCTTTTTTTTCTTAAAAAAAATAGAAACTAAAATAACTTTACGATGGAATTCAACATTCTTTCTAGTAATAAAAATAGTCTATATAAAAATATATTCACCTTATAACTTTATCTTTAGATTCTTTATATCTTTTATCTTTATATTTTCATTGTTCTACTTTTTTTTTAAAAAAAAAATAGGTTTCATTCGCAATTTACACAGGTAAATGAATGAGGGGGATGTGGATAGCTGATGTATGTTCGTACTTGCGATCTCGGTGCGAAATCTAAACAGTGAAAGGGGAGACAGAAGTGTAAATAAATAAATAAATAAATAATAAAACCTTCGCAGTGGAATATTTCGACATAGAAAGAAAATGAAATGAAATTTTAAGTTTTACGTCCCACGGCTATGCCGGTGAGGTTAAAGGAGACGGTGATGATGAGAAATGAATGAAAATAGTGGAATGAAGAGAGTGGGAGGAAACGGGAGAACCCCGAGAAAACCCACGAGCACGATGATGGTTCACCACAAAGTCCACACGGTGCGAGCTGGGATCGAATCAGGGACCCCAAGCACCGGATAGTTCGACATAGGGAATTCACATATTTGAAGAGCCATAAATTATTAAACTATGTAAGATTACGGATATAGTTATCACTAGTTCACCCATTAATTACGTGTCAAATACACATTAATTATTTACCGTAATTACTTTCAAACTTATGAAAATAGTGTCACTTTATTTACTCCACTATGGTTTTAGTGGAGAGGTTTTTTTTTTTTAATATTAAGTAGGGGAATTCCCTTCAATCTCCTACAGGATTTCACATCTTGCTTGCTATTATCTGTGGTTTAACTAAGTCAGTTTTGACGGAACTTTTACAGAATTGGCCGGAGTAACGTAAATAATATTACTGGCGGAATATTGTGTGCGTTGTTTTTCTCCGGTTGATGATATGTTAAAAACTTTTACATGTTAATTACAGATGATAAGATCTATCCAGAGAGAAACCGAATCTAAAAGGAACGTTCAAATATCAATAGCCTAAAAGAAAATATATGGAAACGTTGAGGGTGGCAAGAAGTCATTGCTTAAGCTTCTGACAGTCAAAAGGACCGTGTCCAGGTACTATTCAAGGGAAATATTGCTACGTGTTGTCAGTTTCGCAACAGGAAATTACCCGTCCAAAGCAATTAAATTTTCAGATTGCATGTCAAATTTTACACGAACTAAAATAGATACAATGAATAATTCCATTCCTAAAAAATAAAAGTAACTATTTGTGATTTTGCATGACCAAGTTCATAAAGATACGAGGGGGTATCATAAATTATCATAAAGCAGTTATACAGATATTTACATGACACTTTTGTGCATTATTTATTTATTTATTTAAAGTGTTATTTCTATGTATACTTGTGAAAAATATCGAATATGTGTCTAAAGTATTTTTCTTTCCACAGCCTGTAGAAGACATCAACCTGCATGATGAACAAAATTGAAGCCCGAAGTGTCATTAAGTTCCTCCATTTGAAGGGCAACAACGCACGCCAAATCCACGACGAAATGAAAGCTGTCTATGAGGGTAAAAGCTCATCATATGACACGGTTGTAAGATGGAAGCGGAACTTTCAAAGTGGCTACATGTCCCTCACAGACGAGCCACGAGCGAAGAGACCCTCAATCAATGATGATCCTTGCCATGGTAAATAAAGTGAGGGTCATTATTCTCAAAGACATGAGATCGACCTAGGAAACAGTAATGGCGGAGACTGGTCTAAGTTACGGAAATGTGTGGAGGACTATTCATGAGGAACGACACATGAATAAGGTGTCCGCATGCTAGATTCCTCGCTTGTTGACCTCTTCAAACTCGCCATGACTTTGCCACGACCCACCGGTTAGGCTATACACTTTTACCACATCCATCTTATTCGCCTGATCTTGCGCCAAGTGACTTCTTCCTCTTTCCCGAGATGAAGAAATCACTTCCTGGTGGGCGATTTGACGATAGAAAGGATGCCATTTCCGAAGTGGAACAGTGGTTTGCGAGAATCGCAGGACTTCTACAAAGAGGGATTGAAAAAATTGAAGAAACGCTGGGGGAAAATGTGTGACTCTACAGGGACACTAAGTTTAGAAGAACTAACTTTGACCAATTACAGCGAATATTGAATGTTTTTATTCTTTCATGGTGATATTTAAAACTTTTGGATACCCCTCGTACATGCGCACTAAACAGTAACAAAATGATTTATGATTAACTATACTCGAAAAAAATAGCAGTTTTTAATGAACATGATGAAGCTGTTGGGGGATCCGTATCGCTTTATGAGGGACAAAGTGTAGCTGAATGATGAGAAAAGTGATCTGGAGTAGCTCTAAATATTGAGCTTTGGCGTACAGACTGCCTGGTCCAATAACATTTATTTTGCGTTGACGTTAGATGCTACTGAAAACTGATCTCTGCTGATATTAGTCCATGAACTTTGAGATCGATTAATAAGTGGTTTCCTGTTATGTATATGAGAAACAAACAAAGAAAGTAAGAATTAATGAAAAAAAGTGCCAAAATCATGAGAATATCTGGTTATGATTTTATTTATGGTTTTCAGCTTATTTTAGAGGAAAATTCCCACATTCCCGCCATTTTACGGAAAATTTCCCGCCAACTGACAAGACTGAATTGTTCGTTGCTATCGAAAGGTTTCACAATAATAACCCATTGTTCTTCCACATCACGCTAGATGACTATGAATCGTGTATTGTTGTACATCCTCAAATATGGAGTTTCAGGGGAAATATTTGACAAATTTTACTCAAATAACTCTCTGATACAAGTCACATGCTAAGTTTAGTTTAGAGAGTATTCATTGTTCTTTCTTGTTGTCAACACTTCTAATCAAGGATGTTATAAAATAAAGGATCTGCCCATACTACAAAATAATAAAGCCATACGTATCCTATGATTGGTGATTTTCTTACCTGTGAAAGGATATTCCGGGTAATTTCTTCTCACTCCTATTTGTACAGCCATATGTGCAGCATGCAGGGGCGGATCCAGGATGGACTTCCTCGGGGGGGGGGCGGTTGGTTGTAATACTGCTACTTAGAGCTACTTTTAAGAGCTCCAAACTCTAGGATGGGTTTTATTTATATATAAAATAAGAGAGTTTCCTCTTCTGGGGGAGAGATCGCCTCGATCGCCCCCTGGATCCGCCACTGACAGCATGTAACTATTGTATAATGGAGAGCAACGACTTAAATACTGTAAAAAGAAACGACAGACACACTACATGTTTACATGACGATCGTAATGTTTTAAGCCAACGTATATGGCGGAAACGAGAGTAGCCAACAAGACGCACCGATACTCGTTTTTTGGGGGAGAGGGCGGAGGGCTTCACTCAGTTAATAGGATGAAGATACATATAGGCAATTCCACAATTTTATAACATCTTTGGTTCTAATTGAGTAATAAATTGAATCACCTTTTCCTTATCCCTTTGAACAGATAAAATAATGATTTCCTGGTATAACAAGTTCCTTCGTCATTCCGAAGCAAACTTCCTTATTGCTATTTCAACTCTTACAACGGAAAAACAAAAGACACTCGGACAAAAAACAATCTCGCAGTGTTGTCAACATCAGCGGTTTCACGCTAAATCTAGAGGTTTTGCAATCGTGTATAATTAGTGAAAATTGATCATCAGAGGGTAGGGAAACCAGATTTCAAAATACTATTGGTAACGTATTTCGGTAACACATGTTTCTGTACATCTTTGTTTTCGTCTGGAATAGATAGGACAAATATATTGCAGTCAGTGTTGAATTCAGACATTTTCACCCGGGGGGAATGCGAACTCCTCGCGGGGAGGGGAGGGTTGCTTTTCTTTATTTTTGCAAGAAAGCAGCATATTTAACAATTCCATTCACATGCACATCTTACCTAATATTGAGATTAATTACTGATAAATATTCAATGTGAGGTTACAATTAAAAAAAAAAAACAATCGTTTAATTTTTATCTAAAACATTAAATAAAGACTGGCAAAAATATTTTAGACTAAACTTTAACTGCTATTTATAGTAGCTATTTTTGTTATTATTTCCTATATTCAGTACTTACTGTTTGTTACTAATGTAGAAGTTTTAAAAAAAGATTTAAATTCACTCAAATATTTTTTGTCCTAAAACAAATATACATAGGAATATCTTAACAAAAAGTTATCATTCTTTCTCAACTTCTGATTCTAAATCAAGCATATTAGCCTTGGTTTCTTCACTGCATACACATCAATAGTTTAGTTTACGAAATCTTCAGTATGATTAGTGCCCGTGTCGTGGAAAATCAGCGCTTGGGGCGAGAGTATACGACGGCACCCCCGTACATATGACTGAGGTAAACAGACCAGCCGCGAAAGGTGAGAACATTTTAAAAAGTAAACCCTGCTTTTCCTTGATTTTAAGCACTTTTTATTACTTTTTTCCTTTCATTTTATATATGTGCACATGTGTTTCATTCCTCTCTTTTTCTTTCCTTCTTTTCTTTTTCCTCTCCCGAATTTTGCGCCCCTTACTTCGGCTCCCGGGGCCGTCGCCCCGCTTGCCCCTCCCCCATGGCACGGCACTGAGCAGGATCTTCGTAACCTTCAATAGCAATCTTTCACTTAGGTGTATATACTATTATTATATTGATAAATTCTATATAAATCTCTAACCCAGGAGGGATAACTGTTCCTCCCTGATCCCTCTAAATTACGCCCTCTGAATCTCACCCTTTAAGTGATATATTTTTAGTTAAAGAAAGGTGTGTTTACTTTAACAATCGTAAAACACATTTACGTCTGTTACTTCCGATGCGAGAAATGGGATTTAGGCGCTTTATTTCAAATAATGCAAGAACTGTACATTTTCAAGAACTGAAGTCTGCTGACATCAGATATCATATGGAATGATCGAAAGATCTTCCCTAACTTTCCTTTCCTATCTCAATCTGTGCTAGTGGTACCTACTAATATATAATATAGGGCGAGAGTATAGTACCTACTAAAATACAAACCTTTCTTCAACAATTAGCAATTTCATGTTCTGCCAAACTCGGTCATAGCGTTAAGAAATACAAGTTTTCTTGACTATTTGGTATGGGTCTGCGTCATTTATATGTATATTGAGAGATCGAATTTCGTCTGTACGTGCACGGAAAGAAAAGCAAATAATTGGGTGAAGTAATTTCTACATTTTGTGACTGAAATTTTGGGAGTTTCTCGGGGGGAATGAATTTTCTTCGGGGGGGAAGGGTTGATTCCCCCCGGGCTACCCCCTGAATTTATCTCTGATTGCAGTGCAGATGATTGCTGAGAAAAGTGGCTACGTTACTGTTACAAGAACTATCAATGTCATATGACCCTTTTGATTTTCCGTACCTATGTGTCGATTTCTATTACTTGCTTAATACCTCGTTTCTTTCGTAAGCGCGTGGTTCCGCGTAGCGTAGTTGCTAACGCTCTCGCCTTCGGTGTGAGTGGTCCCGGGTTAGATTCCCGGTTGAGGTATTGGATCAAAAAAGCGTAAAACGCTTTTTCAGGCCAGCCACCCTGAATGAGGTTTCCCTCATTCACACCAGGCAAATGCCGGAATAGTTCCTAACTTATAGGTTGCAGGCTGCTTCCTTCCTTTCCTAATCCTTTTTTCCTTCCCTTTCCCTGGACAGTGTGCTCGCCGAGGGACGTCATCCCTTAAAAAACGTGACGGGCTAAATGGCCTTAGATGCCGAAAGCCCAGAAATCTAAATCCTAAATCCTTCTTTCGTAAGCTTCAATTTATTTCGTGTTTTGGTATTTTTTTTCCCCATACGTTTGTTATTAAATAGAGGAGAAAAAAGCAGCAAATTATCCGAAATTTAGCAAAGACTGCTCATGTGACACAAATTTAAAGTACTGACTGCAGAGTCGATTGGGAAATATTCCTGAGGATTTGCTCATTTTCGTCTTTTCAAGTATTGATACAATGACAAGATTAACTCATTCGACTTTACAGGTTATGTGCTAGTAGAAAGCACGAGCGTTGCTAGATAGAGACCAAGGGGCAGACCCCAGCAGAATACCGTTGAGCCCTAGGTAAGGTTCCTTTAAATGTCAGAAGTAAGGGTCGATGCCCACCCTAGGAAATTATGCTAAACATATAGCACATTCACTTGATCCCTAGTCTTCCATTGCAAGCGCTGCTCAAGGAATTCCACTCACTTTCTCTCACTTAGCAGCAGCTGAACCCTTATTGGCTCAGCGTGTGGGTGCGTGAGGGTCTCAGCTGTAGTTCGCATTTTTGCCACGGCTCAAGACATTTTGGCAGCACAATAGTTACGCCAATAGTAGGAAATACTTTTTTTAAAAAAATATATTGTTTATTAAGTATATATACTATAGTAAGTATATAGACTAAAGTATTATGCATCTTTCATAGCATTAGCAGGATTTTGACGATATTTCCAAAGTGCCATACTTTTCAGTGAAATTCTAGCGGTTTTGTATACGAGTCTGGCAGAATTTTCAGTTATTTCGTTGGTAACACTACAATTTCGAGCAGCCAATCTGAGGTCGTTCATAGAGAGCATTTATTTTTAGCCAATCTACGAAACCAGCCTGATGGCACTTTTAATTAGTGAAGAAGGTCGATGAGGCTGTTAGAAGATGTTCTAATTGTCGGTAATTAAAGATTATCGAAGTTACGTTTTTTTTTTCAAACTTATAAACTTCTTACTCAAGAGTTATTTCCAGACTCAAACTAAGATAAATAAGTCGCTACGTCGTTTGTAAGAGTTTCCTGTTTAACCTACCATGTTCTAATGAACTCCATAAGCTCTATCAAATTAGTATAACTTTCTATCATTTTAATCATGAGCTACGCCTTTGTATGGCAATTTTAAGTAATGATATTGCTGTACGCAACATTTTGGTTGAAGCTAGGTACGCTCATGTCCAAAATTATTGTCGCATGTCTATAAATATGTTGTTGTAGGAATATAATTTGATTACGAATTCGCTTGATATTTCTTATAATGTTAGTATGTGTATAATCGCCAAACACATGTATGTGGCAAATTTCATGTCAAAAGAGCAGTAAATAAGAACAACAAAACGAAAATAAAACTTTCTTCTTTCCATTTAGCAAGATTTTGTTTTACTCATTCTAATTTTCGTAATTATAATTCTTTTCCTATGAAATTTCCCACCAATATACATTTTCCGATTATACACATAGTATCAGTATTAAAAGTACCATGCAAAATCATTATCAAATTATATTCGTACAAGAAGACAGCTATAGATATGCGACAATCATTTTGGACATGAATGTACATGATGGAGTGGATTTTGCAGTAGGTCTATCACCAAAACAAACACAACGAAAGTACCACTCTTATTGAAACACTGCTTGGAGATTCTAGAAGTATTTTCGCATTTGTTTGAACTATCTTGTTTCTGGAATTTAGTCTATTTATGTATAATGATAAGTAATTCTACTAAAATATAAGCATGAAATTTCATTAAAACTACAGGATAAAAAATTAAATTAACAAAAAAACTGAAATTGATGTACAGTCAGCGACGAAAGTTTTTTTCGTTTGGTAAAATTTATTTTAGGAATAAGTGGTACGGCTTGAACGTACAGAAAATTATGTTCTTTTTAATTCACTGAAAACTTTATTTTAATTGTCCTGGATTATACTTGTCTTGCGAAACTAATTTCATCAAACGGGGAAAAAACTTTTGTCGCTGGCTGTACAATACAATACTTACTTTATTAGGTTAGAAGTTACCCAGTTTCAATCTTTAGACTTCTATTTTACTTTGGATGTTACTCCTCAACAATGTATTTTACATATGACTAAAACAAATCTCATTTCCAAATAGTATTTGGATAAAAAAAAAAATAGGTGATTGATTTGTAAATTTACGTCATTTTTCAGCACCGAAGCTCTATGTACCTACCATTCACCGAGTATTCTGACTATATAGTCACGAAGGAACTCACATTAAGTAAGGAGTTACGAAAAACTTATAAATACAATAATCATATATATATAATCCTGACATAAATACATATATTTCCAAATAGGATCTGTGGCCATTGCTATGTACTAATGTTGAGTTGAGTTGATTTTGAATTTAACGTCCCGTTCAGCAGCGAGGCTATATGAGACGTGGACCTAATATAATACTAATGGTACACTAGCATAACAACATGCCAATGAATACCTCATTATGCGACCCCGGATAACTCCGTCAGTTCCTCACCTCCATGTCCGCGTTCCCTTGAGGGCACTTACTATACTATATTATCACATCATCATTTACGTCATATTCAGCGGCAGTTCACATTTGTTCGGCATGTTTCCATGAAATCATGTTGGCCTCCAGACGCTTATTTACTTACGTAAGGGTACTGTACTTCCTGTGAAGAACTTTGCTGTAATACAAGGAGATATCAATATCACGAAAGTGAAATAAAAACATCCATAAATGTTAGAAATTCGCGTATGGGGGAGAATGGAGAAAATAAAAACATCCGTAAATGTTAGAAATTCGCATATGGGGGAGAATGAAGAAAATAAAAAGATCCGTAAATGTTAGAAATTCGCATATGGGGGAGAATGGAGAAAATAAAAACATCCGTAAATGTTAGAAATTCGCAAATGGGGGAGAATGGAGAAAATAAAAACATCCGTAAATGTTAGAAATTCGCATATGGGGGAGAATGGAGAAAATAATCTGGGTAGAACAAAAAGAATCAAACAATCAGGAGTAATTAGCAAATATTTGGGAGAGGAAAACAAGGAAAAGAATCAAACAGAGAAAATGGAATTGACTAGGAGAGTAATAAGGAGAAATTATATTCTGAAAGGCATGATGGAACATATGGTGGAAGGAAAGTGACGGAGGAGAACGGGAGAAGCTGAATAAAACCCACATATACAATATTTGTCCACCACAAAGCCCATGTAGCGAAAGCTGGAATTGAACCAGGAACCACACGCACTAGAGATGAACGCTATACCAGTTTTTAAAAAATAACTATTCAACTCAACATTTCTCAATTACTTATTTTCCAAATTATCTAATTACTGTTTTCACTTTAGACCATTAATCTCAACGACAAGGAGATGAACACAGAAATATCGAGAACAGTTAACGTTTTAAAGGCTCTCTACCAGGAATCAAACCCGGGACCGTACCAAAGGCGTACGCGTTAGCTGGTACAACAGCTAGAAGGGCTTCCCTATTACCCACCACAGCCCAATAAGACTATTCAAATTTCTCTATCTATTTTGCATTATTTACTAGAGGCCCTAGTAGCAGATACAACTTGCAAACCACTTGCTCCAGGCTTGAATTGCAAATCGGCCAAGCTTGCATCCAGCTTGATTGGAAAAAGTACAAGCATGCCGCAAGCTAGATTCCTGTAACCAAGTTACATGGGAACAAACTTGCATTTAGTGTTCCATTCAAGCTTGACGCAAGCGTTTTACAAGTCAAATCGTACAAGTCAAGCATACTCGCAGACTTCAGTCTTGGTTCTGACCCCACATAGAAGGTCCCGTCCTTCATAACCTGAGTGTGGTGAATGGCCTATACTCTGAGGGTTGACCTTACATAATGGCCTGTGTACTCTTAGACTCCAGTCGTGGTTCAGACCTAATATAAAGGTCCTGTCCTTCATAACCTTGGTGTGGTGGAGAACAGCCTATGCTATGTGGTTTGATCTTACATAATGACCCGTGCACTCGTAGACTCCATTCGTGGTTCAGACCTCATATAAAAGGACCCGTCCTTCATAACCTCGGTGTGATGAGGAACGGCCTATACTCTGAGGGTTGACCTTACCTAATGGCTTGTGTACTCGTAGACTCCAGTCGTGGTTCAGATCCGTCATAGAAGGTCTCGTCCTTCATAGCCTGGGTGTGTGGTGGGGAACGGCCTATACTCTGAGAATTGACATTAAAATGAAACAGTTAAAATTTAATGTAATCATATACCGCTCGGTTGAACCATCTTTACAATCAATAAAATAAATGTACTTTTTAGTAAAATAGCGAAACGGAAGGAATCATGGAATGAGGCAAATGTATACGGACCCTAATTTAGATTCAATACTCTGTGTAACACGAACAAATGATACATAAAAATTTAGGGAAAATATACAAACATAAAGAGAGGGAAATATAAAAAATTAGGGAAAATATTCAAACATAAAGAGAGGGAAGTAAATAGATAAATAAAAGGTGAGAAGTAAAGAGAAAGGAAAAGAAAGAGAAGAGAAAATAAGCAAGAAAAAGAGTGAGAAAAGGAGAGAAAGAGAGAGACAAAGAGGCTAAAATAGATTAAACAAAGTGAACGAATTGGAGCAAAATAGTAGGAGCTAATGGCCTTTTCCTGTATTCCAGTTTTCTCGGCGGAAAGAGAGTGTGGTGGGGAACGGCCTTACTCTGAGGGTTGACCTTACATAATGGCTTGTGTACTCGTAGACTCCATTCGTGGTAGAGGCCCCATATAGAAGGTCCGTCCTTCATAACCTCGGTGTGGTGGGGAGCGGTCTATACTCTGAGAGTTGACCTTACATAATGGTCCGTGTACTCGTAGACTCCAGTCGTGGTTCAGACCCCATGTAGAAAGTCCCGGTCTTCATAACCTCGGCGTTGCACAAAGGTTAATACAAAGAAACTCAAACAATTGATAATTATGACAATTCTTTAATACTTTGACTTTTTCTTTCAAAAAATACAGTCATAAGACAAAAATATTTTTATGTAATACAAGGGTGACTCATAAGTCTTACAATATTACCACAACTTAAACATCGTGCAGGTGTATACTCCGTAATCGACAGCAAGTATAAGGTCAAGTTGGCTCAAGAAATAATGTGGCAAGCGTACTATTTAACAGGGAGGCCGCTACTCTGTCAATATCTTCAGTCAGCTGTTATTTGCAGTGACGATGAGCACTCATTTACGTCTTCTACGTCAGCTTTTACTGCATGAGTTCAAACTCGGGCATAACGCTGCAGCAGCAACCTAAAACATTTGTTATGAGAAAGGGGAGGGTTGAATGTACCACAGCAAGCACCTCGTTGGTTCCAGAAATTTCAAGCATGTTGCAACAATGTCGAAGTTCAGCTAAGATCCGGCCGCCCGAGGATAATAGATTCTGAGGTCATGCAACACCCCACTTAAAAAAATCTATCCACCAGCGCATGACGATTCTCAAGCGAACTCTATATGTTCCAGTCCACTGTACTGCGTCACCTTCACGAACTCAGGAAAACCATCAGAATTTGTCGTATTGTGCCACATGAGTCGACTCTAGCTCAGGTTCAGAGGAGATTGGATGTGTGTCGACAACTACTGGAAAATACGTATAATATGCGTTTCCTGAAAGGATTTGCCACATGCGACGAAGATAAAAAGTGCGTATTCTTTCAAAATCCGAATGTGCAAAAACAGTGGTTGAGCAACGATCAACTTCGAGAACTGGTCGTCAAACAGTGCCGTTTCGAGCATAACGTTATACTCTGCGTGTAGTGGAACTACGTGGGGATACTTAAATTGGAGTTCGTTCGATAACAGTCGTATTATCAATGTTGACTTTTATTGCAAACAGTTGAAGAGAAAGTATATTCACTGCGCCAGAAAAATATCCTGCATTAGTGAATCAAAAGCGACTCTGCTGGAACAGACTAACGAAAAAATAGTCTGGTAGGAAAAGCAAACAAAAAATTTATGAAGTTGGTGACATAGAATTTATCCCACATTCGCATATAGTCCTGACCTTGCCCCTTTAGATTACTACCTGTTTCGGTCTATAGTACACTTCCTGAAATCACTATGCTTCACCAACCAGCACAAGGTGAAAACAGGGATCTTTGCCTTTAAGAGGCTCCATCATGGCGAAATTAAAATACTGCTAATTTTACAGTAATTATGTGATATCTTCAAATAGATAAATGATAAAGTCGAACAAGAGCTCGGGAGACAATATTATTTTACATGTAATACCGTTATCATGACTCACTTATCTGCTTTCGATTTCTAGCCATTTAGAAAATCGGCATTTATTTTCGCGTTTCTAAATGGCTGCAAACGGAAAGCTACTAGGTGAGTCATGATATCGGTACCTAATGCAAAATAATATTGTCTAGCGCTCTTGTTCCACATTTCAATTAATTTTTTTTATCTATTTGAAGATATCATATAATTACTGTAAAATTAGCGGTATTTTAATTTCGCAGCGATTAGGTTTCTTTTAAGGAGAAGACATGGTAGCAGACAGTAAGGTGTCTGCAGACAGCCCAACACGAGGCACTATACTTTAAATGTTAACTTCCTTCCATTGTACCGTAATAAACAAGGATCTTATAAAATAGAGGATCTGCCCTTACAACAAAATCTTGAAGCCATACGTCACAATTTCGCCACTCCCACTCTGCTCACTCCGCCCAAAGTATCGCAATGTTTTGAGCCAACAATCATGGCGGAAACGAAAGTAGCCAACCAGACGATGGCAGAAACGAGAGTAGCCAATCAGACGTGCCGATGCTCGGCTATTTTTTTGGCCCCATAGATTTAATAGAATGAAGATACATATGGGCAGATCCTCTATTTATAACATCGTTGGTAATAAATGCAGGTATTGTATGCCAGAATATTGAAAGATTTATGACACCCTTGTAACCATATTCTTTTGTACTGATATCATAATGTTCTCTTATTTGTAACTAGCAAAATCAGCCACGCGTGTCTGCGCCGAATATTTTGTATTCCTCCTTCGTTGACTTTCATATGGAATTCGTCTCTCTTGCACGAAATTCGAACAGCTCGTATTAGCATCTAAGCTGCCGTGACCTTTTTTTCTTTCCATTTTACGTCAACTATCTAAAAACGCTGAAACATGCATTTCATTATTTTAAATGAAAACCCTAAATACCAAATTCCATGTCTCTTGCTCAAATATGAATATCTTATTGCAAAAATTGAGCCCCATTCCTTTTTCTTCCCATCTCCCTTTACAATTCTCCTAAAACAAATATTAAATACAAAGGACTGAACGCGACTGACTAAGGACTTTATGTTAAGTGATGTCTTGAGCACTAAGGGATTACTAGATATGGACATCTTACTATACATACAATAATGTCCAAAATGATTGTCGCATATCTATAACTGTATTCTTGTAAGAATATAATTTGATAATGATTTTGCAGAGTACTTTTAATACTGATACTAAGTGTACAATCGGGAAATGTAAATTTGTGGTAAATTTCATAAGAAAATAATTATAAATACTAAAATTAGAATGAGTAAAACAAAGTTGCTAAATGGACAAGAAAGTTTTATTTTCGTTTTATTGTTCTTATTTACTGCTCTTTTCTCATGAAATTTCCCACATACATGTCTTTGGCGATTATACACATACTAACATTATAAGAAATACCGGACAAATTCGTTATCAAAGTATATTCCTACAATAACATATTTATAGACATGCGACAATAATTTTAAATTAAAAATATTCACTTTTGGCAATTTCCCTGTCGATTAGTCCCGGAAGGCTACAATCATGCCAAATTTCATCATTCTAATCCTGCCGGATGTGCCTAAACATTTTGGGGTGTAAAAGACGTCCCAATATTCCAGAACCCAACCGAATAGAAGCAGAAACCGCTATAAAGAATTTAAAGAAACACAAATCTCCGGGTGTAGATGAAATTCCGGCTGAGTTAATTTTAGCTGGAGGCGGGAAATTGTGGAACAAGATACACAAACTCATTCTCCTTATCTGGAACAAGGAAGAATTGCCACAGGAGTGGGAAGAAACAATCATTGTTCCAATTCACAAGAAAGGCGACAAAACTGACTGTAATAACTATCGAGGCATTTCTCTTCTGTCAACATCCTATAAAATCCTTTCAAATATTCTGTTAGCAAGACTGACCCCATACGCAGATGAAATTATTGGAGATTATCAGTGCGGATTTAGACGAAATCAATCAAATATTGCCATTCGCCAATTACTCGAAAAAAAGTGGGAATACAATACCCCAGTACATCAACTATTTATTGATTTTAGAAAGGCGTACAACTCGGTTAGGAGAGAAACATTATACAACGTTCTTACAGAACTTGGAATACCGAGAAAGCTAATTAGATTAATTAAGATATGTTTAAATGAATCCCAAAGTCCGGTTAGGAAAATTTTTGGCCACGAGCTTTCACGTCGAGTATGGCCTGAAACAAGGAGATGCGTTGTCGCCATTATTATTTAACTTCGTTCTGGAATACGCTATAAGGAAAATCAAAGATAGCAACCAGGGCCTAGCGTTGAACGGTATTCACCAGGTTATGGCATATGCTGATGATGTAAATTTAATAGGGGATGGTAGGAGAACAATAGAAAGAAATGCAGAGATTTTGTTAAGCGCTTGCAGGGACATGGGTTTAGAAGTAAATGCAGAGAAAATTAAATACATGGAAGTGCGTCGGGACCGGAATAGAGCAAATTATGGATGCGTTAAAATATTAAATAATACTTTTGATAAAGTGCATAGCTTCAAATATCTAGGATCAATATTAACAGACGAAAATCATATTCACGAAGAAATTAAATGTCGACTAAAAGCAGGGAATTCGTGTTACTATTCGGTTCAAAATCTCTTGTCGTCGCGAATTCTGTCGAGGAATTTGAAGCTTAAAATATACAAAACGATAATTATGCCTGTTGTTCTGTATGGCTGCGAAACATGGTCACTTACTCTGAGGGAAGAACATAGACTGAAAGTATTTGAGAACAAGATCCTGAGACGAATATTCGGACCCAAGAGGAACGGGAATAGGGAATGGCGGAAACTTCATAATGAGGAACTACATAAGTTATATGGTTTACCCAACATTGTTAGGATCGTCAAGTCTAGAAGGCTTAGGTGGGCGGGTCATGTAGCTAGAATGGAAGAAAGTAGAAACGCTTTCAAAGTCTTGACTGGAAAACCAATCGGAAAACGACCATTAGGAAGACCTAGGCGCAGATGGGAGGACAATATTAAGATGGATCTCGCAGAGATTGGAATACAAAGTAGAAAGTGGATCCAATTGGCTAAGGATAGAAGTCAGTGGAGAGCTTTTGTGAACGCGGCATTGAACCTCCGGGTTCCATAGGCCATAGAGTTAGTTAGTTAGAAGACGTCCCATGTAAATAACATGGGAAAGATTTTTCAGTTCACCATAAGACCACTCTAAAGTTAGAAACTTTTATTTTTACTGATTTACTTAGGTAATGATAACAAAAACGTACAAGCATACTGAATTTCACGTGTTTATTCCAATTACAAATACCTAAGATATATTATAGGTCCAAAAAATGACCCATTTAAACAACATACGGAATTTCTTCATCTCCCCTTTAGACCATCTAAAAATTAAATATTTTCACTTTTGGTAATTTTTCTATCGGTTAGTCCCGGAAACCTACAATCGTGTCAAATTTAGTCATTGTAGCCCTACAGGAAGTGCTCAATAATTTTGGGGTGTAAAACATGTCCCATATAAATAACATGGGAAATATCTTTCACTTCCCCATAAAGACACACTAAAGTTGGAAATTTTTATTTTTGTTGGTTTCCTTAGATAATGCTATCGAAAACGTACAAGTATACCGAATTTCAAGTTTTTATTCTAATTCTAAGTACCTAAAACATGAGATTATATGTCAAAAAAAGACATTTTAAATAACATGGGGAAATTCTTCATCCCATCTTTAGACACCCTAAAAATTTTAAAAAAATGGCAATTTTTCTGTCGGTTAGTCCAGGAAAGCTACAATCATGCCAAATTTCATCCTTCCACGTCAACAAGAAGCAAGGGCGCCGATCCTGGGGGAAGGGCCGATCCCCCAAAGCTCATGTGAGCCCCCCTATTGTATTTATGAATATACATTATTTGGCATAATTTGAATACAATTTGTCTTAATATTCTCATATATATACCTTCTGCATCTGAATGGGCGCCCTCAAATTTACAGAAACATCGGCGCCCTTGACCAGAAGTACCCTTTTATTTTATGTCAGTTCATGTAGTATTATATATAGTTAAGATTAAGATTTATAGTGTATTTTGACACTGAGAAATTGAAGCAATACAAAATGAAATCTTTAAATTTTACGTCACACGATTATGCTGGCTAGACTAAAGGAGACAATGATGATAAGAAATGAATGAAATGGTAGAATGAAGAAAGTGGGAGGAAAAGGGAGAACCGCGAGGAAACCCGCACACTGTGTGAGTGTTTGTCCACCACAAAGTTCACTTGGCGCGAGCTGGGATCGAACCAGCGACCCCTAGCATCAGACATGAACGCTCTATTTTTTAAAAGTTAATTGACTCACCGAACATGTTTCATTAACTTACTTAAACTACTTATTACTAATCTTACTTGTTTCGCTCGTTTAACTAGCTTTTCCAATCACCTAGAACGACAGGGGCACGACACGAACACAGAAACATCGAAGACAATTAAAATCACAAATGCTCTCTCACTGGAAATTGAACCCGAGACCATGTACACCAAATGCACACGTGCTAACCAGTAGACCAGCGGGGAGGGCATTACTGAGCCACCGCGGTCCCAAAAAATCAATTTAAAGTAAACAGTACTTTTAATATTTATATGATGGGGACGTATTGCACTCCAAGGTGGCATTATAAGTTTTAATTTTTTAAAAAAAGTCTTCGGAGAGTGACTTAATTTTTTTAAAAAAAGTGAGTAGCCATGGTATTTGACAATAAGAGAGAATGCAGAAATTTACTTGAAAGAATGTAAAGACAATGAATATTGGCGTAATAAACATTTTTCGATCTTCTATTGTTTATTTTATAATTAGAAGCAAGCAAGGTTGTTTAATAGGATTTTATTTTTCATTCTTCAAAGCGAATACATTTGCTGCTGACATTTTTCATTATTTTTCTTTCAATTTCTTTTTTAAACTTAAGTCTCCTCTCTTATTTTTAATTTTAGAGAGAGCACCTCATTTTTTTTAAAAAAAGTGACATTTTAATCAGTCGTACTGTTTCTCAACAAAGCGTGTATTGTTTGCTCTCAAATAAGGACACGTATCATAAAAGAAGAAATTAATTACATTTTCATAAAAGATAGGATAAGGAAAAATGTATAACTCTCATTCTTCTCTCAAGGTTGTCAAGTTTTCCTTAAAATATCTGACACTAAATGCTGTCCGTCTTAGAATAAACACAAAACATATAAAGCAGCCAATGAAGTTGAGTATCTAAGCCATGTGGGATTTGTCGATGTATAAGGTCTATCAACGCCTTCCGCATCGATGGTGAAGATTTGTGGGAATCGTGGAAAACTGTCTAAAGGGTGTTAAATGTATGTTCATTTTTGTGTACCTTTGTTCCCTTGCGTCCTTTTGTATTGAAGCCTGAATTCTATGTCCATCTCTTAAAATCCCTTCGTGAAGGTTTCGACTTAGGGTTATCAGATACCCTCTTTCATCAAGACATGTCCTCTTTTTCGGTCCCAAAGGCGGTCCAGAAGAGATTTTGGATATAGTATACATGAAGCTGCATCAGTTCCCGAAGGAGCAGGACGCTCATACTTTTAGGGATTATTCATTGAGTATGTACGAACTTACAAAGGGGGTAACAAAGCGACTTTTATTTACTTATCGACTGATACGAAAATAAAAAAGTACGTATCTGTACTTTATATCTGCATGTGTAGTGCCCTTGTACTTTATCTATGACTATGTGTGTGTGTGGGGGGGGGGGATTTAACGCATATCGCATGTCTTGTGCACATGGATACTTCTAATTATTGCACTACGTAGAAAATTTATGGTATTTCATGTAGAAGTGGTAATAGAACACAGAAGAAACGCAGATCAGGGGGTTCTCATGTATACTATTACCGAGATTTTTTTAAAGGATGTTTTGGTGAGGTGAGGTGAGGTGACTTGGAGTTTGACGTCCTTTTCAGCAGCGAGGCTATTTGTTACGGGAACTCTGATTAACTTGGAATCCGAGCCACATGAGCTCCCACCGAGAGTCAAACCCGGGTCTCCCACGCCAAAGGTGTGTACGCTACCCGCTTAATCACGAAGGAACTCAATACGGTTTTTTGGAGGACTACAGAATACATATGCAGGGTATTCCGGAATTAAACTGACAAACTTCGCATACATGCTCAGGACCTGAACACAAGAAAAATAATTTATCTACGACTTTGGTTGGAAACGACCAAGTACAGAGACTTGGCTAATTAAAAATGATTAGTGGGAAAGGTCGTATAATAGCTACATTGAAACAAACAACCGATAAATCTTGCATACGTGTGTAGGATCCTTCATACAAGAAAATCGATCATTAATACAGAGATGAGGCCAATTCATTCTAACCACTCTTCGACCAATTGCACTAATAACCTTAAATTGATTCCATTTCCAGACTTACGTGTTTCCGACCAACATCCCACATAAACATTTTTCTTGTATTCAGATCTGTGTTGTGGTAGGTGCATAATTCAGTCCTAGGCCAAGTAAGTTTGTGGTGGACAACATCGTGTCCGTGAGTTTTCTTGGACTACTCCCGTTTCCTCCCACTTTCTCATTCCACCAATTCTTCCATTAACATTCAATTGCCTTAGTTATTCGTCTCCCTTAGCCTCAAGAGCGCAATCGTGGGACGTTAAACTGACAGATTTCATTTCATTCCATTTCTCAATGATCGAGGAAGTTATATAACTAATATAAAACAAAAACGTCTGACGCAGAATATAAAAAGTACTTTATATTCTGGTGTTTCTTTATATAACTTTAGCAACAAGTGCTTCTATAGTTACTGCGGTCAATATATTGCGTTCTTTCTTTTGCATCTTTCATATCGAATTCGCTTGAACTGCATGCCTAAGATGAAATTAGAATTCCTCGTGTGGGAAACTTTGTGAATAATCATCACCCTTCTTGTTCCTTTCTAGGTCAAACACACGCAAAATATATTCGAATCTCAGAAAGTAATTATTTTAATGGAAAGTCCAAGTACCATACTTAATATGTCTAACTGTAAAGGATCACAAAGGTAATGAACATGATTACAGTAATTGCCATATTTGCTCTTTCTCTTCCCATTTGTTTTCTTCCCTTCTAAGTCAAGGATCAAGAAACACTTGAAGACCTGTTCAATTATTTTAAATAAAATCTAAATAATAGGTTTGAGACTGTATTGGTTCAAGATTTTATTATTACTCCTTTTACTCTACTCTATTCCTCCATTATTTAAAGTTCTTAAATTGAGCATCAAAGTTACACAAGACACATAACAATTACACAACTAAGTTGAGTTCAGTTTTGTCTGAGTTTAACGTCCCTTTCAGCAGCGAGGCTATATGATACGAGACCTACTGATTAACCTAGAATCCGAACCACATGAGCTCCCACCAGGAATTGAACCCGGGTCTCCCACGCTAAAGACGCGTACGCTAACCACTTAGCCACGAAGGAGTATCACAACTAAGCACATATACTCAATACAATTACACAACATAATACAGGTCTGTGCGAAAGGAATATTTCGTTATATGATGCAGCTGATTATGTAGGAAAATAACCTCAGATTTTTTAAACATGCTTTTTCTTATAGTTATTCCGACATATGAACAACTTTTATAATGTATGGAATCCCACCCCTTTTCCCTCACAACCTCTTTTCTTAACTTCTACCTAAAATATCAAGAAACTCTGAAAGAAGTGTAAATTATTTTAAGTGAGAAAATCTATTACTGCAAATTATGGATCGTCGAAATATCAAATAATACTTTCGACAAAATAGATACTTTCAAATATCCTGGATAAGTGTTAACAAACAAAAATTATTTCGACGAAGAAATTAAATGTCGACTGAAAGCAGGAAATTCATGTTATCAGTCAGTTCAAACTCTTCTCTCGTCGAGAACTCTGAAGAGGAAATTGAAGCTTAAAGTATACAAAACGATAATAATGCCTGTTGTGATAGCTGCGATGGATGGTCGTTTGCTCTGAGGGTAGACTCAAAGTATTTGAGACAAAGATCCTAGAGCGAATATTCGGACCTAAGAGAAACAGGTATGGGGAATCTTCGTAATAAGGAACTGCATAATTTATACCGCTTACCAAACATTGTTAGTGTCATCAAGTCTAGAAGATCATATAGCCAGAATGGAGGAAAGTGGGAACACTTTCAAAGTTTTAACTGGAAATTAATCAGAAAACAACCATTAGGAAGACCTAGGTGTAGATGATAGAACAATATTAGGATGGATCTCGCAGAAATAGGAATACAAAGTAGAAACTAGATCTAGTTGGCTGAAGACAGAAGTCAATGGAGAGATTTTGTGAACGCAGCGTTGAACCTCCGGGTTTCCACAATTCATAGAGTTAGTTAAGTGAAAAATCCAAATATTAAATTTCACGTCTCTAAGCTTAAGTGATTCTGAGATATGAGCACTTTATAGCAGTTGGAACCTCGATCCAATTTTTAATTTTCTACGTCAAATTTCCAGATATCCTTCCTTAGTGGTATTTTACGTCACAAATCCTATGTACTATGTAAATTTGAAGTTTCTTAAGCAGTTTGACTTTGGCGTTAATCAGTCAATTATGTAGGACTTTTTTCTTTGTTTTACACCAAATACATATAAATATTAACTTGCAAATGGAACTAATGCATAAATAGGATAATTAAATATGTAAAAACTGTTATTGGAAAGAGTCCATTATTCAAAGTCATATACATTGAATTGAACATTTCTCTTTCATGATGTGTTAATCATGAATGATATTGTTCTATATTTGTTGTGGGTGATATCTCATTCTATATCTGAACGCAAGTCAATGAATATTAAATGAGCAGCTGAAATAACAAACGGATTCACACAGTCCATTAACATTGGTGTTGTAATGTACTTTTGAGTTAATATAAAATATAAATTGCTATAAATCATTATACTTCTGTAAAGGGAAAATCATTTTCCAATTTTTTTTTTAGGAAGTTTGATGTAGCATTGCAGAACGGAATGGTTTGGTAACATCAAATGTAGTATTCATAACTGATTCTTTGTTACTACAGTGAAATCTCCCATAACGGACACATTTCATTAGCGTTTCCCTTCATAATAGGAACAGATTTTTTTCTGGCAACAGCGTATATATATTTTCATAGAAGAGGACCATCCATTTTACGAACATGCTTAGATCAGTTTTATTTTATCTCTGATGTTTTAGTAATTCTTCATAACACGCAGAAATTAGTCTTAGTTCATTCGTATTTCGCTGAGAAAATTTATATGTAATTTGAAAATAAGTCTTCAATACAGGGTGGCCCAAAAGTAGATATACACCCCTGCATTGATCAAGTATAACAATGTAGCTTATAGGTTTGTTTGCTTCGGCTGTTCCGAGCTTAAGGTATAACTAAAAGTACATTAAGAACAAATAATAAAGAAACTAAGTCTACCTGGTGGATAACAAAAAGAAATTATATAAAATGCAATGAGTTTATCAGTACAAGACTGTATAGCCTACTTTTGGGCCACCCTGTATATTTTTTCCACTGGCCAAACAGTTATAAAGAAGCTTTAATCATAAAATTGACATCCACTCCATCTTTTTGGCAAGTAATTCATAAATTATCACAATTAGTTTCTTCTGTCTACATTTCAGTATCTAATAAAGATGTTGCATGCTCTTATTGGGTTACATTTACTTTTAAAATAGTCAATAAGAGTGTTAAGGAACTTCCATACAGGTATAACTTGTACTTAATAAGGAAATTATCACACAAATATTATATTTTCCATGTCACGTTCATTATAAACACATTCCTCAACGACATTTTTCTTTCTTTATGGTGGGGAATTTTCACAGTGATTACGCTGAAATTGGGTTATGTCTGTCTAACGGTACACCTCTGATTTACAGGGAAATAATTATGTCTCGTCGGTGCCTGTTTGTAGAGATTTCACTGCATTATTATTATTATTATTATTATTATTATTATTATTATTATTATTATTATTATTACAAGTACTATGGGCATTACTATTAAGAGTATATGTGTTAGTATTGGGACCTTCCTTCCTTCGTGATGTACTGCTTGAACTATTGTAGACTGTACTTTTAGATATCCGTGCGAGAGTGTGGGTGCAACATGACAGTGCACCTGCCCACTTCGCTGTGGATGTTCGCCATTATTCGGATACAAAATTACGTAATCGTTGGATTGAAAGAGGAGGCCCCATCCGGTGGTCAACACACTCCCAGAATCTTAACTCTCTCGACTCTTTCCTTTGAGGACACATCAAGTCCTTGGTGTGTGAATCGCAGGAGGACTTGCTTGCAAGAGTCTTAACTGCCTGCTTAATTGTGCAAGAGACGCCGGGAATATTTGAGTGAGTGAAACAAAATTTCCTTACGCGTTGTGATACATCCATTCAGGTTGTAGGCACATCTATCGTGGTTGGTGGTCGTCATTTTGTGCAGTCTCTGTGGGTTTTTGGTACGTACAGTGCAGCAGTACTTTGTTTGTACTGAACCTTACATACTCAGATGTAGTGTTATGCACAATAAAGCAGGTTATATTGACTTGATAATACATTTTTATTAATATTTCGAACTTGTTCCCACAAATTGCTGTAACTTCAAGATGGCGTGATGCTTGAACTGGCCATTTTCGACCTTCGGTTTCCTATCTCTAAATACGTATATTGGATCCCTTTATCACCTGTGTAAATTTGACCCAAGTGGTCAAGTAAATTTTTTATCATAATTTTGGGCTACATTTTCTTAACCATATAATATACTGTTATCTTTCTAGCGTGTCACATTGAAAACCTTGATGATGGCATACTTCAGGTTCATTTACATCGTAATAGGTGACGTAGCTATCGCACACCATATACATTTTTAGGTGTACAAAAATAAGTTTTTCTAGACTTGTTCAAAAACTACGCATGAGGATGCACACTTACCTATTTCATTTCGTTCAGCTTAGTATGATATATCAATTAGTACATCTCATCTTTGCACATGTTTTCCATTATACGCTTACCTGTCAAATTAATTATATATCTTTATGTTACATGATCAGAAATATGGTGGGATCGCGGTGGTTCAGTGGTAGAGCGTTCAACTGTGGTGCTTGGGAACCCGGGTTCAATCCTAGCCCCCGCCAAGTGAACTTTGTGGTGGACAAACAACGTGTGCGTGGATTTTCTCGGGGTTCTCCCGTTTCCTCCCACTTTTTTCATTCCACCATTTCATTCATTACTCATCATCGCCGTCTCCTTTAGCCTAACCGACATAAGCGTGGGACGTAAAACTCAAAGATTTCATTTTTTTCAGAGATATGGTCTCGAAAGTCCGTCGTTCGATTCTTGTGTATGTCACAATTTTTTTAATTATTTTTTTTCAAGAAGATTTGAACTCATGTGGGCTCAAGCTTCTTTCAAGCAGTTTGTAAAACTTGTTCGGTTCATTAAGGTAGATGCAATGGCAGAAGTCCTTTACCTGGCACATGTCTATATCTTTTTCCTTATCCTGACATTTTCCCTTACTTGCTACTTTTACACAATATACATCTTGTCAAATGTCAGCTATACTTTGTCATGTTATTTTGTTGAGTCAATATTTTGATATTGACTAACATGCCAGACAATGCTTTCTACAGAGTGAAGTGATTTATATCCGCAAACATAAACATTATTTTATTGTGGAAATTCTTATTTTCGACTTCATCAGCTATATTGGTAAGTTCACGGTGGACGATGTCACCTCCTGTGAGGTCAATTGAGGGTAACGCTTGTGATATTGATCATTGGAGGTTTATGTCCTAAACCTTCTAAAACTTTCGATTTACATCAAGACAATGTGATTGTGGGTGTTTCCTAACATTTAAAGTTTGTTACCTTTTATGGATAAGAGAAGAAAGGGGGTTGGGTTTCGTAAAACCAGCCTTTGAATAAAACCACGAACACCGAGTTTGTGAGGGGAGTGTGCATAAGATTTTGACAGAGAAACTTCGTTGGACGAAAGGTCATGGAGCTACCTCAATACTTAAATGTATTGCAATCAGCTGATATATTGAAGGGACTTTACATTACAAACCATTACATTTTACGAACCAAAGATTTTATTTTACCTACCCAAATTCTGCTGCATTTTTTTAAAAAATATGTATTTTGTGTATTTCATTTATAATTACAATATTAGCTCTGTTAAAGCTACATCCCGAATTTAGTATTCATGTATTTTCATGAAAGAACTATACAATTTAAATATTGATGTTACCAGCTTTTCATAAAGCTGGTGGTGGAGACGACATCCCCAATCTGTTGGGCAACAATTTTCTTACATTTTCTAGGTTGCCCTCAGTGCTTTGTTGATACTATTTACAGTGACAAAACACTTATAAAAAATTTTTTGTTCTATTAATCACCTGTCGCGCTTCACCTTGGCATTGACACTAACCTTTTATACCTTCCTTGAATGTTTATGGTTTGTATGAAGTCATATATGCGGTGTTCAGAGTACAAGGAAATTATATTTAATTGTGAAAGTTGTCAGAAACAGAGACGAAAAGTTTGTATGACAAGTTTAACTAAATGTAAAAGCTAACACTGTTTCACTATTATAAGAGCTATTTACAATATTTGGACATCAACATTTCAAGCTTTCAAATAAGCTTCAGAGCCCAGGTACATCAACTATTTATTGATTTTAGAAAGGCTCACAACTCGCTTAGAAGAGAAACATTGTACAACGTTCTTACAGAATTTGAAATACCGAAAAAGCTAATCAGATTAAGAAAGATAGGTTTAAATGAATCCCAAAGTAAAGTCCGGGTAGGAAAACTTTTGTCTACGAGCTTTCACATCGAGAATGGCCTGAAACAAGGAGATGCGTTGTCGCCATTATTATTTAACTTCGTTCTGGAATACGCTATAAGGAAAATCAAAGATAGCAACCAGGGCCTACAGTTGAACGGTATTCACCAGGTTATGGCGTATGCTGATGATGTAAATTTAATAATGGATGATAGGAGAACAATAGAAAGAAATGCAGAGATCTTATTAAACGCTTGCAGAGACATGGGTTTAGAAGTAAATGCGGAGACAACTAAATACATGGAAGTGCATCGGGACCGGTATACAGCAAATTGTGGATGTGTCAAAATATTAAATAATACTTTAGAAAAGTAGATACTATCAGATATCTAGGATCAATATTAACAGAGGAAAATCATATTCACGAAGAAATTAAACGTCGATTAAAGATAGGGAATTTGTGTTATTATTCAGTTCAAAATCTCTTGTCGTCGCGAATTCTGTCGAGGAAGCTTAAAATGTATAAAACGATAATCATGTCTGTTGTTCTGTATGGTTGCGAAACATGGTTGCTTACTCTGAAAGAAGAATTAAACTGAAAGTATTTGAGAACAGGATTCTGAGAAGAATATTCGGACCCAAGAGGAATGTGAATGGGGAATTGCGTAATCTTCATAACGAGGAACTACATAATTTATATGGTTTGCCAAACATTATTAGGGTCATCAAGTCTATAAGGCTTAGGTGGGCAGGTCATGTAGCTAAGATGGAAGAAAGTAGGAACACTTTCAAAATGTAAACTGGTAATCCAACGGGAATAAACCCATTAGGATGACCTAGGCGCAGATGAGAGGACAATATTAAGATTGATCTTGCAGAAATAAAAATACAAAGTAGAAACCGAATCCAGTTAGCTAAGGATAGAAGTCAGTGGAGAGCTTTTGTGAACACGGCATTGAACCTCCGGGTTCCATAGACCATAGAATTAGTTAGTTAGTTAGTTAATAAGCTTCAGATAAAGATCTTAAAGATCAAACATGTTCAAAATGGCCACAAAGTTCATTATTATTCCATTGTGCACTCAACGTGTCATATAAGTGTAAAGAAACTTGTATGTAGCGCCAGCTGTGGGAAGTAAACAAATTCAAATTGTAATTAGCATGATTGATTGAATGGTTTGGGTGTTTAATAAAGACAATAGCGATGAGACTTTTGACCTTGTCACGAATGGTCAATGCTGTTCAGTAAAACAATTCGAAAATAAAAACAATGATAAAAATTGTAATTTCCAAAGAAGTCTAAATTGAATAGAAGCTTGATGAAATATAGACGAGAGAATATAAAGATAAATTAGACAACAAAAGTAATAAAAAGGTAAAACAATAACAAAATACGAGGGCTATCCAGAAAGTAGATTACGTTTTGGAATAAAAAATCAACAAAGTATAGGAAACAAATCTATATATATAAAAGAGAACGTACAAATCCTTTGTTAGCTCATCACGCTAATACGGCTGAACCAATTTCTTTCATTTTTGGGGGGTTATTAAGATTTGGACCCTAGATGGTTTTTATCATATCACTTTAATTTTCAATTACCAGTGTCTTGAGATAATTGACCATTCAAGTGTCCATAACGTAGAAATCCTTTGTTAGCTCATCATAGCTAAATCTAACCGTATTTATATGCAACCCACATGACCGTGTCACTCGGCGGGTTAACATAAATGACAGGCGATATAATGTTAACATTTACTGCAATCTTCTATGGTTTTTATCATATCACTTGAAAGCGAAAAAGTAAAAATTATCTAAGTAACAAAGTTTATTGCGTTCCGGGGTGACCCCAGCGAAGCGGGGTGAACGCTGCTAGTTTTATTATATACAGATGAAAGCCACACACAAATACTACTTTTCGACATAGTCACCATTCAAATTAAGGCATTTATCGTAGCGATGTACGAGCTTGGAAATTCCTTCGTCGAAAAATTCGGCCGCCTGCGACTTCAACCACTTCGTTACCTCTTCTTGCAGCTGTTCGTCGTCATCAAAACGCTGCATAGCCAGCCACTTCTTCATTGCTGGGAATAGGTGGAAGTCGCTCGGTGCCAGGTCGGGACTGTACGGCGGATGAGGAAACAACTCCCACTGAAAAGATTCAAGAACTTCACGCGTGACATTTGCCGGGCGTTGTCGTGAATCAACAAGATCTTAGAGCTCAACATTCCTCTGCGCTTGTTTTGAATTGCTCTTCTGAGGTTTTGCAGAGTTTGGCAATACCTTTGAGCGTTTATTGTAGTGCCTCTTTCCAGGAAGTCCACCAAAATCACACCTTTTCTGTCCCAAAAAACAGTCGCCATCATCTTCCTTGCCGACATTGTTTGCATGCATTTCTTGGGTTTTTGGGGAGAACCTGTGTGCCCCCACTGCATTGATTGCAATTTCGTTTCACAGTTCACGTGTTTCACCCATGTTTCGTCACCAGTAACGATGCGATCGAGTAAAGAGTCACCATCCTTATTGTAGGCGTCCAAAAAGTGCAACGCTGCAGCCATTCGCTGATTTTTGTGGTCCTCTGTCAAGATTTTTGGAATCCATCTTGCACAAAACTTGTGGTAACCAAGCTTTTCGCTGATGATTTCGTGCAACAAACTTCGCGAAATTTGTGGAAAACTCAAAGAAAGTTCCGTTATTGTGAACTTTCGATTTTCACGGACTTTAACATCGACTTTATCGACAAGTTCGGCAGTCACTTTGCTGGGTCTCCCACTTCGATCTTCGTCGTGAACATTGGTTCGGCCATTTTTAAATCTTATGATTCACTGTCGCACTCCACCTTCAGTGATAATGTTGTCCCCATACACTTCACACAGCTGCCGATAGATTTCTATCGGTTTACAGTTTTTGTGCTGTCAGAAACCTTATTACTGCACGCACCTCGCAGCTCGCGGGATTTTCAATTAACGCAGACATTTCAAACCGTCACAGTATCTTAACGGAGCACAGCACGAACCTCTCACTAGCACGGCTAGATGCCGACTGAGCTGCGCAACGCTCTGACCCCAAGATGGCCGCGCTAGCCCCGCCCCTAGCGGACACAGACGAAAACGTAATCTACTTTCTGGATAGCCCTCGTAGATGACATAAAAATTAAGAAAAAAGAAAAGAAAAAGTTCTGGAGGGACATCGATGCAACCAGGTTAGTTGTCGCCCGGGGCAACAGCTTAGCTTAGCGTCTCCCACTCCCTGATCAAGCAAACCAAAATGCTCTCCGACTACACTTGATATTGGCATCACACAGTAATTCTCCTATTCTATTTTTCTTCAAGTAGTAAAGGTTGATTTGAAAATTGCAGTACATAATTTCATTTTTAGTATAAGATAGAACACCAACTAATTAGTATTGGATTGCCAAATGATCTGAAAGTAGCATGCTTGATATATTCTTGTAGTCTTATCATAATAACTGCAAATCCGAATGTTTTTGAAGATCTTTAGTTTGATAAATCTACTTCCCTTGCCTTATAGTAAAAATAAATATTTGCCCAGTTTTGCGCCCTTCCAATCCGGCGCCAGGGGAAGAAGCCCCGTTTCCCCCTCCCCTTTAGTTATGTCACTGGAATCACCCAAAACTTGCATTTGCCAATGAACTAACTATTTGGAAGTTGAAACACTCATTGTTCCATGTATAGGGTATGGATAGACACTGTTACTCACCGTTATCGGTTAAGGTGTTAAACGATATACTGCATTAACGAATTCGGCTGAGATAATCGATCTACATTACAAAAGACAAGATTTTTAAAAAGTAGCTTTCGATCACGATTTATTATAAAAGAAATATTTCAGTTTAACGTCCCATGATTATGGTCTTTAGGCTAAGGGAGACGGATAATTAAGGCAAGTAAGTGATGATCAATGGAATGAGAATATGAGAGGAGACGAGGGTACCACAAGAAAACCCACGGACATGATGTTGTCCACCACAAACTTACTTCGTCGGAGATCGAACCAGTGACCTCACACACCAAAGGTAAATGTTCTACCACTGAGCCACCATGCCTCCCTCAAGAGTTATTGTGTAGAGTAACGGGCGGAGGGACTAATATCACAATCTTATAAGGCCCGCCAACATTATCCTAGTAAAGTTGAAGAGAGACCATGAAAAAGTTAAAGGGATAAATAAAAGAAACTATCTAACTCCTTGGAACAAGAAGGTTCGATGCCGCGTTCACAAAAGTTCTCCACTGACTTCTATCCTTAGCCAACTGGATCCAGTTTCTATTTGAATTCCCATTTCTGCGAGATCCATCTTAATATTGTCCTCCCATCTGTGCCTAGGTTTTCCTAATGGTCGTTTTCCGGTTGGTCTTCCAGTCAAGACTTTGAAAGCGTTTCTACTTTCTTCCATTCTGGGTACATGACATGCCCATTGAAACCTCCCCGATTCGATGACCCTAACAGTGTTTCGTAAACCGTATATATTACCACGTTATGAAGTTTCCGCCATTCCCAATTCCCGTTCTTCTTGGGTCCAAATATTCGTCTCAGGATCTTGTTCTTAAATAATTTCAGTCTACGTTCTTCCCTCAGAGTAAGTGACCATGTCTTGCAACCATACAGAACAACAGGCATGATTACCGTTTTTGTATATATTAAGCTTCAAATTCCTCGCCAGAATTCGCGACGACAAGAGATTTTGAACTGAATAATAACACGAATTCCCTGCTTTTAGTCGACATTTAATTTGTTCATGAATATAATTTTCGTCTGTTAATATTGATCCTAGATATCTGAAAGTATTCACTTTATCTAAAGTATTATATAATATTTTAAAGCATCCATCATTTGCCGTACTACGATCCCAACAAACTTGCATGTATTATGAACGAAATCAAAATAGACACAACTGAAAATCATAACAAAAATTACATTAATCGTTACTGTTACAAGCATAATGTTAATACACTTATGTACAAAGAGTTACTAACAAATTTTAATCACAATTCTGGTTTGGCATCAAGTAAAAATGACCAGTTTAACAAGCAAGCTTTGCGGAAATCGCAAAGGGTATCAATCGTTCGTGCTACTTTAGTGCTCGTCAGTGCTACAAGCAGAGCGTTATAGTGTTCCTACACACGAAAAGTTATTAACAAATTAAAGTGGTGATTTCTGATTAACGTCAAGTGAAAATGGCGTATATCTTGCAAAAAATGAAACGGGTGTTAATAATTAGTGCTAGGTCTGTGCTGATTAGTGCCATAATCTCAACGTTAGTGTTCCTGAAAACGGAAAGTTATTAATACAGTAATGTGGCGATTCTGGCTTCACGTGAAGCGAAAATCGCATAAATTTTGCGGAAAAGGAAAAAAGTGCTAATCGTTAGTGCTAGGTTAGTTCAAAATATTACAGTTTTCCTTCGCCACTAAAAATTGAAAACTTCCTTTTTCCTCTGAAATATCTGTCAATCTAACTGGTTTCAGGCGATGATTCCATTTGTTTGTAGTGACTAATGTCCTTTTAGCAATAATTCCTTATATGTGGTCCGAATAACATTTTTGTGAACACCGTACCACTTACTTGTAGCAGGATTTTTGGAAGCAATATTTGCATGTTCTTTTTCAATAGAATAGCGCAGGCTAAACAAGCATTCAATAGGAAAAGAGGACTACTAACATCATGAAACGTGTCGTTGGACATTCGTAAATGATTTATTAAGATCCTGGCATGGAGCGTGGCACTTTACGGATCAGAGACGTGGACATTGAGAAAAACTGAAATATCCAAGCTGGAAGCATTTTGTGGGGTTGGCGCATATCATGGACCGAAAGGAAAAGGAATGAAGACGTACTAAAGAAAGCTAATGAAGGACGACATATCATGAAGATAATAGGAAAAAGAAGAAAGAACATGCTTGGCCCACTTATTCGACACTCCGATTGGATCACCGTACTGATAGAGGGAAAAGCCAGAAAGAAACTCATAAAGAGGAAGACCAAGGATAGAATATCTAGATGCAGTTACGAAGAAGAGACTTTATCAAAGTATAAAACAGCTCTCCCAAGGCAGAGAAAAGTTTTAAAATTTCCATATTGCCCACCAACTTATGGTTGAGGTAAACAAGAAAATCTCAGATATTGTAATTGTGGTTGAATAGCCATTTTATCAATAATTAAAAATCTTTTTTCTACTGTTGATCACCTAAAGACTAACGTAGATCTAAGGGTTGTTGCAATATGAGATCGCAGAGTTTTCTTTGGAAGGGGCCTATTTAGCATTTAATGGTAGATCTACTGAGCATAATAAGCAATTATGCCTCTTGAGTTGAATTGTAATTCGACAGGGACTTACTTTGCCGTAGTATACAGTTCCGACTATTACTCTCACTCAACATGTGTTTATTTGATCTAATTCTGTCAATAGTCATTAGTAAGTTATCACATTTTCTCGTCAGTGCTTTAGTTGTGGTTCTTAATACTCTTACTAGTAATCCCATGATTAACGCGTTTGAAAGAAAGGTTTTGTTTAGTTTCAAGTGCAAGATTTGTCATGTTTGTTTACGGCTGAAAGTGTTTGATATATGTGTGGGCTGATTAGGATTTATAATCGTGCAATTACTGACTTTATTTGAATTATTAATAACAAAAGTGGGATTGTTTTTAGTTTTTACGCATGACATTTCTTTTCAAAGATCTTCTAGTGGGACTTAGTTATTTCTTGCATGTAAAATATAACTTATGATTTTTCAAATACTCATAAAATTTGAAATCGCTCCTTTTCTGTTGTATTTTACAGTCGGTTCTATGCTCTTGTCAAAATGCCTGCTGTAAAATATACTATGACCAAATGGTTGCCAGTACTTATTATGAAATGACTAACAGTGGCGTATTTAGGGGGGTGGCTTCCGGGCTTAAGCCCCCCCCGAAATCTTACTTAGTATAGTAAAGTAAATGAAATATCTTGCAGAATTTTTACATTTCCAGGCAAAGCCCCCCCGAAAGTTAGCAAAGCCCCTCCCGAAACAAAATCGTAAATACGCCACTGATGACTAATATCGGGGTTTTGTTGTGAAATAACTTTTTAACTATTAGATCTTTAAATTTATATCATAAGAGAATTCATGACATGATACCTTTCTGTTTTTCCTCGTGGTTCCTTTGCACTAGTTTACGGCAAACCATATAGAGGCGATTTTTGTTGACTTGAAGCTAGAATCGCAACTTTAATTTGTTAATTCTCCATACGTATGAACACTAACCAACATTAACAATTCGGATCCTTTTCGTTTTCCGCAAAGTTAATTTGTAGAAGTGGGGATTGTGACTCGATGTCAAGCCAGAATGACAATTATAATTTGTTAATAATATTCTTTACGTAGAAGCACTAAAGTTGTGCTTGTAGTAGTAACGTAGCATTAACGATTGGCATCCTTTTAGTTTTGCGCAAACGTTATTTGTAAATGTGACGAATTTTATTTGACGTTAAGCCATAAACGCCACTTTCATTTACTAGTGGCATTCCGTGTGTAGGGGGACTAGCACTAACGATTGGCACCCTTTTTGTTTTCTGCAAAACTATTTGCAAACGCTGCGATTTTAGCTTGACGTCATACCTGAATTGCCACTTTAGTTAACTAATAACTTTCCGTATGTAGGAGCACTAACATTGAATTAGTAGCACTAGGAATTGACATTCTTTTCGTTTCTCTTAAAGCTTATTTGTAGAAGTGGTGATTTTGGCTTGACGCCATTTTAATTTGTTAATAACTTTCCGTACGTACGAGCATAGCCAGGAATAACGTAGTATTAATGATTGTCAACTTTTTTGTTGTGCAGAAGGATTATTTGTAAATGTGACGGGTTTTGCTTCACGTTAAGCTAGAATCGTCACTTTAATTTATAAATAGCTTTCCGTACGTAGGAGTACTAATGCTGTGTTTGCAGGACTAACTAGCACTAACAATTGACACCCTTTTCGTTTTCCGCAAAGTGTATTTGCGGAAGTGTCGATTTTGACTTGACGTTAGAGGTCTGCATGGACCGCTAATTTTTGCCTGGGCCCGGCCAGGCCCGTGAATTTATAATGTGAGGCCCGACCCAAATCCGAAATATGTTTCAGCATTTAGGCCCGAGCTCGGGTGATAATCAAATGAGTCCGAAATGAGCCCGAATTACAGAAACATAATAATTAAGGCAAAATTGTTTTTATTTACAGCAATTAGAGATTTAAGTTTGCAGTTGTGTTTTAAAAGTTCTCCAGAAAGAATGTCCAATAAATATCATTATACAATGTAGTTACAAAGTTAGGCCCGAAAATGGCCGAAAAATATGGTTATATATTTAAAAATTTATGGCCCGGGCCCGAAGTGGTATATGTTTTGTGGGCCCGACCCCGTGCAGACCTCTAACACAAAGCCTGTATAGTTGCAAAAATGTCAGTGCTGACCCTATGCGCCTTGCTTTGTGTTCCGGAGTCAATTGCTTTGACACCAACTGGCATCCAACTTCTTGAACAACAGGCGCTCTGTGACAATTATGTGTAATAAGGAGCGGGAAATGTGCAGAAACTTCTTGCTCATGATGTTAAGCTCATAGACTTGGCACAGCTGACGATGGATTTCAATCGGCGCTATGCCCCGTGCATTCAAAAATTTTATCACCACTCACACTTCACACGCGGCTAGAGCTGGGATAGGAACGTCCGGCTTCAACCACTGCCACGACGCTACTGAGAGCACTAGGAAAGTTCCGCTGGCGCATGTGCCATGCTAGGACCTTGCTCTCTCGCGTGCACGCAGTCGCTTCACGCAACATACCGGTACGGTTTCCTAGGCTTGGAACGCGTAGGAAAGTTACTTTCTGGATGTGCCTCGTAATAGAAATATCTTCGATTGTTGTATTCAAAGGGAATGTTTTATTAAAAAATCGGTTGACAAGTAGAAGAGAAAGAACAATTAATAAGTTCTAGTCTATTCCTAAAAGCGAACTTATTCATTGCGACTACAAACATTGAAAGAGATCGAGAGACAGTGACTGCTGTTGGGTAATTTGTTTAAATATTGAAGGCATAAACTGTCAAAAACTAAGTAAATAAATATGTCAGACAAGGTTTTATTAAAAACCGTAAATTAGATCGTAACGAATGTAATGTTTGTGAATTACGACCATCAAATTTCAGTGATTTGTGTGATTCTTTGCAATAGACAAAAGTGATTGTCCAAGCAAAGCTAATAGCAGTAGTTCGAGTGTAGGTCAAAGTAGTAAAGAAAAAATTTCCGAACTCACTGGATGAAAGAATAGTGGTCATTTGATATTATTATTGGTATACGGACAAAATCTCGCGGCCGAAACATCGCCGCCCAAAATCTCGCCGGCCAAAACCTCGCGGGACAAAATCTCGCCGGGCCAAAACCTCGCGTGGCCAAAACCTCGCCGCCCAAACCCTCGCGGGACAAAATCTCGCCGGGCCAAAACCTCGCGTGGCCAAAACGTCGCCGCCCAAAACCTCGCGGGACAAAATCTCGCCGGGCCAAAACCTCGCGTGGTCAAAACCTCGCGTGGCCAAAACCTCGCCGCCCAAAACCTCGCGGGACAAAATCTCGCCGGGCCAAAACCTCGCCGCCCAAAATCTCGCCGTGCCAAAACCTCGCCGCGAATGAAACTTTTCTTTAAAATTTACCCAATGTGTTTCTTAATATGCAATTCCACATTACAAATAATAATAATAATAATAATAATAATAATAATAATAATAATAATAATAATAATAATAATAATAATAATAACAACATACAAAACATCGTGTGCGTGGGCTTTTTCGGGTTATTCCCGTTTCCTCCCACTTTCTTTATTCGATCATTTCCTTCATCCTGGTCATCTACGCCTTCTTTAACCTATAGTACATAATCAAGGGACGTCGTAAAAACTCATATATTGTTTCATATTTTCATAAATATTATTAGATTTTTGTTAAAATTTTAAGTTTTTGGATGTTCCAAAGTTCACGAAACTAACCTCGTTAGTTGTCATTACTTTCCTTATGCAGACTTTCTTTCCCTATAACCAGTTTAAAAATATCCTGTCGCCCTACCTTCACATTGAAATCCTCTAATACAGAAATAGAATTTTCATATGGTATCGCGGGACTTGGTCAAATACCCGTGATACTTCTTCTGAAACAGCGTCTTTTATACCGTCATCCTTATCATCTGTTGGAACATTTACATTTTGGTCAGGCGAGATTTTGGGTATGGCGATATTTTGGGGCGCGAGGTTTTGGCCCGGCGAGATTTTGGCCCGCGAGGTTTTGGGTGGCGAGGTTTTGGCCAGGCGAGGTTTTGGCCCCGCGAGATTTTTGCCCGCGAGGTTTTGGCCAGGCGAGATTTTGTCCCGCGAGGTTTTGGGCGGCGAGGTTTTGGCCAGGCGAGGTTTCGGCCTGGCGAGATTTTGGGCCGCGAGGTTTTGGGAGGCGAGGTTTTGGCCAGGCGAGGTTTTGGTCCACGAGGTTGTCGCCGCGAGGTTCTGGCCGCGAGGTTTTGTACCCAAACCATTATTATTATACGAGCTAGAATATTAGGGTTGCTTATTTTAATTCTAAAATCGGGCATTTTATTGGACGGTATAGATGAGTATTGAAGTACACAAATATACCCGAACTATTAATTTTCCATTTTGACTACTGTTGAAAGTACCCTTGCTTTCATATCATAGAATAAATTTACAATAAATCCCTTGTATATACAACTGTAAGTGTGTCTAACTTACCTGTCCAATGATATGGCGGTGAGAGTAAAGACATTAGCTGCCACGCTTGCGTTGGCAACGAAGTTGTTGACCACACAGTAGAAGGTGCCAAAGGGCCAGTTGGAGTTCAGCATGAAGATGAAATTGAAGACACAGTTGAGGAAGGCCATCAACAGATTACAAACGCTCAGATTCACGAGGTAGTAGTTGGTCACAGTCCGCATACGACGATGCCCTGTAAACAGGAAATAGAAACTTTATTAGGTATGCTCAAGTAAAGAGCAAACAAAGGGAAAAGTTAAGAATTTATTAAAGGCTGTTCTAGAGAGAATTGTATTCAGGTATTTTACGCCCCAGGGATCAAGAATATTTTGCACCTAGTTTATTTGTTCGTACTCAGTTTTGTGGAAGCAAAAACAACACAAAACTGACAAAAGACGAAACATTATAGTTTGTCTTTTAAAAAAATGAAAAAATCACAAAAGAAAAATACTACTACGCTTATGTGTTATCTACGATTTACATAGAACGAGATGTACGGAAGAAATATTGTAGTTATAGCAATAAACTCTTTTTTAAAAAAAGAAATTCAGACGTTGATAATTTATACACCAACATCTATGAATATTTTGTTTATGGTGGAATGAAATAATTAAAGGTTTGGAGAAATGATTTTAATGTATGTGATTTTATGTTTATTTGTGTTGTTGAAATTTCGCAGGTACTGACAAATGTGAAACGAGTACATATTATGGTTTAATAGAAGGTTAATAGATTATTCACTTTTATGTTTTCTTAATGTTGAGATTATCTTCAAAGTGTTGATAAGATGTTTCTTTTTTCTTAAGAGTCTTCATACCGGCGAAATTAATGTACCGCTAATTTTACAGTAATTATGTGATATCTTCAAATAGATAAAAGATAATTAAAATATGGAACAAGAGCGCCCTAGACAATATTATTTTGCGTGAGGTACCGTTATCACAAATCACCTAGTGGCTTTCCGTTTTCAGCTGTTCAGAAACGCGAAAATAAATGCCGATTTTCAAAATGGCTCGAAATCGAAAGCAGATAAGTAAGTCTTGATAGCGGTATCTCATGTAAAATAATATTGTCTAGGGCGCTCTTGTTTCACATTTCGATTATCTTTTATCTATTTGAAGATATCACATAATTACTGTAAAATTAGCGGTATTTTAATTTCGCCGGGATGAAGACTCTTTAAGACTTTTGTTGCAACTTAGAAAAGCGAAGTAGTTTTGATTCTTGACTAGTGCTGAGGTTACCAACTTTTTGTACTTGTGGTGAAATAGTAAGTACGTGTACTTTTAATATACTTATTTATCATACTTGTCACTGCATGAACTTACACGATAACTTCTGTAGAGTAAATGACTTGGAAACAAATTTAGACAGAATTATATAGCAGTTCTTACAGATAAAGAATTCAGAAGTTAATTACAATGTAGCTGAATTGAATTATTTGAGTTGAACAGAGTCCGTTGCAATACAATCTTTTCAGTAAGTTTCCAAGTACAGTTAAGCAGTACTCCATTGTCTGCAATTCCGCCAGGAAAATGATTTTCTTCCTGCTTTGGTACTAGCAAACAACTAACCATATTTTTAACCGACTAAACAAAGGGGGGGGAGTTTCTCGATTGTACCCATATACAGGGTGTTAATGAACTATACCGACAAACTGAAGGAGGTGATTCCTCACACCAAAATAAGAGAAAAAGTTCATATGGACCTATGGGTAAAAGTGCATAGTTTCAGAGTTAGGGCTGTCCAAAATCGCAAAAAAGTCAAATTTCCAGAGGCTCTAGTTCGAATTCCAGAAGCTGTGGATGGTGGTTATTATTAGCATAAAGGAAGTCACGCATACGCAATCCAAAAGTGTATATTTCATTCATTTTCTGTAGGTGTACAGGATATTCCCCACAGGGTGTAATTCTCAGATATGCTCTCAATAGAGTTTTTCAGATGTACCGTAATTTCAAGGAGGGTCCATAGTAGGCAGGAGGTAAGCCTTGACAACAATCGACATCCAGTGCTTCGGGAGGGGGGGGGGTCGAAAGTGTTAGGAACCGGTAGCTCCATCTATTTTTGTGTTCGGGGTGCTGTGATGTATTTTGTTATGGTATATTTCAAGTTTTATTCACTAATAAGCGTGAAAGAAAACATTGCAGCATGAGTTTTCCCGAATACGAAAGACCGTGCTCCTGACGATCCTTAACACTTCCGACACCCCGCCCAAAGATTACGTGTTCATTGCTGTCAAAGGTTATTGTTTGCCTACTTTGGACCAATCATAAAGTCAGAGTACATCTCAAAATTCGGTTGATGTCTGGAAATATCACCCTGCAGGGAATACTCTGTACACCCATTGAACATTAATGAATTATGCATTTTTGGATTTAACATGCGTGACTTCCTTTACACTGATAAGGACCACCATCCACAGTTTCTAAAATTCGAATTAGGGCCTCTGGAAATTTGGCTTTTTCGCGATTTTAAACAGCTCTAGCTCTAAAATATGCACTTTTACCCCACAGGTCGATATGAACTTTTTCTCTGGTATCAAATAAACTTCATGAGAATCTAATGATAGCCTTCGGAGCTGAACCATGAAAATTCTCCATGAATAGTTGACGCGTTCATACCATTATTGTGTACATGTTCACACGCATGACTTCAGCATAAATATTACAGGTTCCAACAAATTTTTATCAGAATCTGATTAAATCTTTGGATTTAGACCATGAAATTCATCATTTTGAAGTTAGACCATGATAGTGTTATTATCGTGTTTATGTTCACGTATAACTTCGTAACGCAAATGAAATGAAGGAAATAAAATTAAATTTTTCAGTTTTATGTCCCACGCTTATGCCGTCTAGGCTAAACGAGAAATAAATAAAATGATGGAACGAATAAAGCGGGAGAAACGGGAGAACCTCGAGAAAACTCACACACACTTTATTTGTCCACCACAAAATTCATTTAACGCGAGCTAGGATCGAACCACGGATTAACGTATGGTCATCCATGTTTCGCAAGCTGATTTACTTTCTAGGAAGTTATTGCCCTACCTTTAGTTTAGAAACCTACCTAACTACTTGAGTAAAAAGAAAAGTTAAATAAACTTACAAAGAGAAATAACGGTCTATAAAAGTGTATTTAAAACCAGAATTTTTTTAAAAAATAAAACGATATTAACCAATTTCAACAAAAGCGCTAAAAAGAGAAAAGAAAAGCGGTGAAAAGCAGAAAATAGTTCGTTACTATTATAAGTAAAAATATTTTTACGTCTGCCAAACAAATTAATGAATAATATAAAATTAGTTTCGACTATAATTTTGTCATTAATTCCTTCGGCTTGTCAAAGACTTCAAAATTTCTTATACGAGATTTTATCAAAAAGTTTCCAGACTAGTTCTTTAATACGTCAATAGATGGCAGCGCAAGGCTGCATCCACAGACAAAGGAAGCACTGTCCTTTACAAATGAGTGTGCCAAGAGACATCGTCCTATGTACATCGGGACCTATGCAGATGGTGCCATTCTGAGCACGTGCGTCACTACGTCTGCGATTTCATTATGGACAGCAAATTAGAACAAGGAGCGAACGTAAAATTCTGTGTGAACTGGTCAAATCCACCACAGAGACGCTTGACATAATTCAGCAAGTGTACAGCGATGCTGCGATGAGTCGTTCGAGGTATTTTAGTGGGACGCACGCTTCACTAAGAGTGGAAGAACATAACTGGAAAACGACGGGAGATCGGGACCTTCAACAAGTACAACACCCGAAAATGTTGAAACTCTTCGGCAACTTGTGCATGAGTATCATCGGAGAAGAACCCACACAGCATTACTACCAAAGTCGGCGTGTCATATGGAACAGTACAGGCAATTCTCAAGTGTGGTTTGAACATGCGCCGTATTGATGCGAAGTTCGTTCCCAGGCTACTGATTCAGGAGCAAAAGGAACATCGCGTCGAAGTCTGGCAGGAATTTCGTCAGCGTGTCGTGGATGACCCGTCCTTTATGTCGAGAATTATGCGGGCGACAAAACTTGGTTGCATGGGTAAGACTCTGAGACAGAACTACAGTCTTCACAGTGGAAGAGCTCATCACCTCCACGACCGAAAAAGGCGTGAGAATTCCACACAACTCAACCAAGTGCATGCGCATATTTTTTTCGACATTCGCAGCATTGTGCATCACGAATTCATCCCCAGGGGGCAACCCGTCAATAGCGAGTTCTACTGACAGATATTAAGGCGCCTGAGGGAGATCATTCGGCGAAAGAGACCGGAAATTAGCTGTTCCACTTCAACAATGCATATTGTCACCATGCTGTTCCCACACGTGAGTTTCTCACCAGAAACAAGATGATCGCACTTCCGCTCCGACCCTGCTTGCCAGATTTGGCTTCTACAGACTTCGCTATCTTCCCGAAGCTGAAATCCACGTTTCGAAAAGAATACTCTCAGGACACATTCCACCAGTGGCAGAAACGCTGGGAGCCTATATTGCTGTACAAGGTGACTATTTTGAAGGTAATAGTGTACAAGCGTAGATAAGCAGCAAGGCTGTATTAGCAGCCTCTTCTTAGGTGATGTTTTAATGGGTGATTTTAATTTGTCCATTGATTGGACATCACCTGGTATGGGGGTTGGTAAGTGTGGAAATGATGACTGGTTTTTGGATACATTTATTCACGGTCTGTCCTTACGTCAATATAACACGTTCAATACGCGCGGGGATAGTAACCTAGATTATGTTGTCTCCTCTTTAAATGAGATTGACATAACTCCACGTATGAACTTTTTTCTTCTGACCATGATTCTTTGGATATTATATTTTGTCCTAATATACGAACTTCTAACAGAAATTCTAGTCCTGTGAAACATGTTAATAGACTGTAGAAGAAGGCGCCATGGGATGATATCTGCCGTGCCTTAGATCTTTTTCCATGGTGTTTTTTTGGAAAATGGTACCATCGATGATGCTACAGCGCTCCTTACTGATACCTTTGTAGCTGCTGTCGAAGACTTTGTTCCTCAGAAACCATAAAAGTAATCTAAGTTCCCTTCTTGGTTTGATGCTGAGATTCTTTCTGCTCTGAAAAACAAGAAGCTCGCGTGATCACTCTGGAAACAACATCCCAAGCAGTTTCTTACAATAGTTTCTCGCAAAGTTATCGATACGCAAAGTTCCTACTTAGAAAAATACAATAGTTACATCTCCAATATTACAACTTCGGTTTGTTCGAAACCTAACAGCTTCTGGTCTCTAATGAATTCAGGGAGAAATAAAACTAGTATACCTATGAACGTCAACTATGTTGGGAGTACTGTCACTGGAGAACACAGCTGAATCATTCAATGACTATTTTTACAGGTATTTCTCCACCCAGACGGTACCAAATCCTCTTCCTGCTCTTGAAGCTGTATGTTCGCATTCCCTATCCTCGATTTCTACTACGCCCGCTGAAGTCAAGTCACTCTTGTCAGCTCTACCTGATCATCGTGCTCTTGGACCCGAACCTTCCTTTTCCGCAATACAGCCGCGTCAATTACCTATCCCGTGGCTTTTTTTTTTATTTAATAGATGTTCTACAGAAGGCTTTTCCCCCCAACTTTGGAAACAGGTTAACATTATTCCAATCTATAAATCTGGCACTAAAACTGATATATGTTCCTATAGACCCATTTCTCTTCTCTCTCTGTTGTCAATTCTTTGCGAGAAAATCATTAAGGACAGACTTTATAAGTTCACAGCCCCTTATTTGAACATTGCACAGCATGGCTTCCTGCAACAGAAATCATGCCTCACCAACTTATCAGAATTTCTTATTCATGCTATAAACTGTATTTCAGAAACCTCTCACTGGATGTTATATACTTGGATTTCTCCAAAGCTTTCGACAAAATTGTCACCCATATGCTTCTTTACAAGCTATCCAACAGATTTAATCTTCATGGCAAATTCCTGTCTTTACTAAAGTAGTATTTTACTAATCGTATGCAACGTGTTGTTATGCCAGATGCATCATCCAAATTTGTCCCAGTTCTTTCTGGAGTTCCCCAGGGTAGTGTTCTAGGACCACTGCTATTTCTTCTTTACATGGATGATTTCCCTCCCTTCCTCTCTTTACCATCTACGAACATTCTTCTCTTTGCTGATGATTGTAAAAGTTTCCATAAAATCTCTACCATAGATGGTGCCCTACGACTTCAACAAATTCCTACTAAACTTACGGACTGGTGTACGACTTGAAATTTAAAACTAAACCCTAAAAAATGTTGTACTCTTAGTATTTCTTTGAAGAAAAATATAATTTATCACAAATATTGTATTAATAACAGTCCTATCGAAAGAGTCGCTACACATGAAGATCTCGGAGTAGTGTTCGATTAGAAACTTACATTTGCTGATCACATCACATTTACTGTTAAGAGTGCTATGAGAATACTGGGTATGCTTTACAGATTTACTAAAATTCGAGATATCAAATCACTCAGTATTTTCTTCAAAGCTTCTGTATCTCCTAAAATCGAATATTCCTCACCGATATTAAATATGACCTGCGCTTCAAACTTATCCCGTTTTGATTCTATCCTTAACTTTTTTCTTGCCATTGTCAAACAAAGAGTTCCTTCAGTGCGTAGTCTTAATAAAACAGAGCTCCTAAACAAACTCAATATTCAGACTCCACTTACGCGACGTATGATAGCGGACTTGCTATTTCTTCATAAAATTATGAATGGGAAAATTAACTCTGAATTGTTGGTCCACGTTGTCAATTTTCGCGTACCTTCTCGCCTTACTCGCAGTCATGTTACTTACATATGTAACACCCAGATTATCAATTATACAACGTTCCGTATACTTCAGGCTGGCATCATTGTATAATAGTTTATTGTCAGATGTTGATATTTTTGACGCTGAAAATCATTTTAAAAACAAGTTAAAGTCTCTGTAAATCTGGTTCATGTTCTATGTATATAAATATATTTTTGTAACTTTTTTATTTTGTAAATTTTTCTTTCTTTTTTCTTTTTACATACACTGTAACATTGTTTCAGTGTAAAATAGACATTGATCTGCATCTGAAACATTTGTAAATAAATAAATAAGTAAGTAAAGTACTTTCTTGTAAACAGTACTAGTTTCCAAACTTTTTGATACCACCTCGTATATAATGGCAATGACTTATTTTCTGTTTTTATAAAGCTTTTACTATTTGCTACTTTCTAGCGCTTTTGTTGCTGTGAATTATGTTTTGAAGATTTTATCAAAATCCATTTTCACTGTCAAATATGCCACCCGGAACCTGTGTGCCTAATATACATGTGTAGCTGGATTTGAGATCTTATGAAACGTGTATATGAGAACTTGGCTTCCATGTTTCCTTGTACTCTTCTGTTGCTATCTAAAAGATTTTCCTGGTACATTCTCTGATGATACCTGCTAAACATATAAGCGTTATTATTGGCTTCCATCTCAATAGAATTATTCACTACAGCAAAGCACAATTTAAACTCGAGGAAGATAAACAGTAAGTTGAAAAATGAACAATAGTATTCAGGTAATAAAACTCTTAGGAAACAATCAAGTTGAGCTTAGCAAACTCTATTGTTCGTATGGATTCCCTTTACTCGATGGAGAGGGCAATTTTAGTGAAGACTAGCGCAACAAGTGGCTCAATACACATGATTGTTTCCGTTCGATGTCCCTATACAGCTTCAAAGGGAAATCAATTCGTATTACGATGTCACATACACAAATTATTGGTGATTAGTTACCCATTGCAATGTAGTCTGTAGAGAAATCATAGTGCAATTCATCCAATGCTGCTGTGTCGCATTTCAATGCTCTTCAGTTTATTATTTTCGTTTTTAATAGCATCATAATCATCATCACAGGTATTTTGCAGGTCACTTGCCGCCACTGAGAAACTTCCATGCTTCACGGTCTTCCGCTAACCTCTTCGTCTTCACATTCGATTTTTCTGCTTTGATATCATTAATTTATTTTAGTCTACTCCCGTCTCCTCTTTCCTGCCACCTCTAGTACGTCCCACATGATGCAGTTTCTTCTTAGAACATGTCTCAACTAGTTTCTCTTCCTCTTTTTAATAATATCTAAAAGTGTTCTTTTCTCCCCTACCATTTCTAACACTCTCTCGTTCGTTTTCCGCTCAACCCAGCTAATTCTTTCCATTCTCTTCCACACCCACATGTCGAAATTTTCCAGTCGTTTTTCATAATTGTTGCGTTTCTGACACATACAGTGCAATACTCTACACGAAACATCTTATGAGTCTTTTTCTCAACTCTTTATTCAAAGTTTCACAAAATATTACTTTCTTCCTCCTAAAGGCTTCTTTCGCCATTCCTATCCTTGCTTTTATTTCACGTTCACATTTCATATCATTGCTAACAATACTAGTCAAGTATCGAAAACTAGTCACCTGTTCTATTTTCTCCCCTCCTACTTCCATATTTGATGCCGATCCTTTCGTTCCAATCACCAAGGCTTTTTTTGTGTTTCTAACATTTATTTTCATCCCATTTTCTTCACAGCCCTTCCTCAAGTTTTCTTACATCTTATTCATTTTCTCTTCAGATTCTGCAACAAGCGCCATATCATCTGCAAACTGTATACACCTAATCATTCTACCTGCTACTGAAATGCTACCGTCTTCATTTCCTAGACTCTTTTTCACTATCTCTTCTAGCTATATTTTGAATAATGTAGGTAAGAGACATCATCCCATCTAACTCCCCTTCCAATTGCACTCTCCTCTGTGATTTGCCCCCTATTTTAAAACTTACTTGTTGGTTCATATAAGTTTAAAACTTGTAGTGTATAAGGGTTACAGAAATCGAAGGGCATAGGATTCTGTATATTATTTTTTAATTATTAAAAAAATAAAAGGAAACGAATTTCTCTCATTTTCGCACTGTAGGAAGTGAAAGTCTTGAATATCGGAGGAAAACTTAATTGTGTTTAGAAGTTAATATCATAAATCTCACAATAAACCTATCTGGTATAAATAGTATCCCTAATTCTAATTCTATGCTTTGCCATCACTCTATAGACTCCTAATCGTTAGTTTCCCTCATGTTATTTTGAATTACTGGGAGTGTACGCAAAACTTTGACTGAAAAAGTCACTAAACGAAGGAAAAAATGAATAAAATGTTACAGGAAAAGTCACTAAAAATTGGAACCACAATATTTCCAACACAACTAACACTATAAAGTAATTACTTTATACGATTTTAAGAAATACATAAAAATTAGAAGTCCACAAACAAGGAAAAAACTAATTCTCACTTCATATTAAGTCACGCTTCCATAACTAATTGGCTTTTTACGTATGCTTCTTAATGGAAGCACTGCAAACTAGAATCTGAAAGCTGGAATAATTCTCCGTCAGAAAGCAAAGAGGATAACAGAAAATATGGCAGAGATGTGGAAAGGTCGTACATTTGCACAACTCGCTGATCACAAGAAAAAAAGGACACATATATCAAAAGTACTTTGAACTACAGTAACGATGTTTCATTTCAGAAAGACAAGTTCTTCGTAGCACAAAAGTCGTTAGACTTATGTATATGTCGGCAAATCGTATTTTTTTAAAACAAAAATGCAAGTAGAAAGAAAAGTCGCCAATCGGAAAAAAATATATCTTGGAAGTTAAATCTCCAAGATTTAGCGATTTTCTCCCCAAATTGGCAACAATGCTACTGGAGAATGCTACTTTTCTTGTTTAGACTAAATGGCGTCATATTCGCGTTCCATCAGAATGTTCTGATAGATAAATATAAGCTCAAACATATGAATAAGAATAATATTACAACTTCTGATAGCTACGCACAAATAATACCAAAAGATATGTGGAAATAATTAGTTCACTATTTATTTCTCTATATAAAAGAAGACGTTCTGTCTGACTGACTAATCAACTCCCAGGCCAAACCGCTTAAGATAGAAATTTCAAATTTGAACACTGCACAGGATTTGTTATGTAATGTACCACATTTGGATTTTTGGAAATTTAACGGAGAAGGGGTGGATTAGGGTGGTTTTCCTTCCTATTTTTCTTTTTCTTGGACATCTCTGTATGTAAAAGAAGTCTTAAGTGACTGATCAACTCCCAGGTCAAATCGCTTAAGCTAGAAGCTTGAAATTTTGACAGGACATAGGATTTGTGACGTAAAGTACCACTAAGAGAGGATTTTCGAAAATTTGTCAGGGAAAGAGGAAAATGGAGGTGGCAGTTATTATAGTAAAATGTCGATATGTCCGAATCTCTGAAGGTAGAGATATAAGATTTGGTATATGGACTTCCCATTTGAAATAATTAGATACCTGTTTCATTGTTTTTTTTAGCCCTTTCCTGCCCGTTCATAACTTTTGGAATCACTAACTTTTTATAATCATAAATCTAATAATAATTCATGCAGTTTCCCCATGTAATCATTACACTCTTCGTTCGGGTCAATCTCATAAGTTGGTACCTCTACTTACTCGCGGTGAAGCGAAACAGGGGATCTAGGACGTGGCATCATTGCAACAGGAAATACTGTGAACAGATAGGTTGGGGATCGCAATTATTTTAATACGATGCCCATATTTCGAAATCCAGTGGTTAGAGACATGAAATTTTATTATTTATACTGGTGCAAAGCTATAGGCCTCGGGGGTGGGCCATGCTCTTTAGGCTAAGAGAGCCATTGACTAAGGCAAGTGAATGCTGATGGAAGAATTGATGGAATGCCAAAGTGGGAGGAAACATGGGTATCCGGAGAAAACCTACTGACACTGTGTTATCCACCACAAAATTACGTGGCCGGGGATCGAACGAGAGACCCCATGCACCACAGGTAGCCTAAGTGCTTTACCACTGAGCCACCGTGCCCGCCTAAAACCTTGTACTAGAACGTTACTTAATGAGATTTGGAAGTCCCGTCGACAGTATAAACTTTCTTCTCAACAGTGAATTTAAATTATGTGCTCTCCAAATATTTGTGTTAAATGAAATGCAATCTTTAAGTTTTGCGTCCCACAATTATGCCGGTTGGGCTAAAGAAGACGGTGATGATAAGAAATGAATGAAATGGTGGAATGAAAAAAGTGGGATGAAACGGGAGAACCCCGAGAAAACCCACGCGCACGGTGCTTGTCCACCACAAAGTTCACTTGGCGCGGGCTGGGATCGGACCCAGGACCCTATGCACCAGAGGTGAACGCTCTATCACTGAGCCACTGTGGTTTAGCCTAATTATTATTATGGCATGAGATTCGATATTCAGTTTCTTAAGTGCAACTGTAAAATAAACCAAATTGAACATTTATAAACCCTATATCTCATGCTATATTTTATCGAAAACTGTCTGAATTGCACATATCCCTCTCATTATACTGCACTATGTAATTTTCTTGTCATCCGTCCAGCTTACATTTCACGAATTATTACTTACCATATCGCATCCAATGGCCCATAGGGATGGATTCTATCTTCTCTTTGTTGCTGTTAATACTCTGTCATTTACCACCGCTGCTAACAAATATTTATTTGCAAATGTTGATGATATAGCTTTGCTTACTCTTGGCCAATTCATACAACATATTAAGCTTTCAGTCCAAAAAGCAATCAATGGATTTAGTTTCTAATACTGTTGGCAACGTCTCACACACAAGCCAACAAATCTCGCATTTTAGCTTTGATACTACTACGTAAGCACTTCGAAATACCAGCAGTAATCATTAGGAGTTCACGATATGCCAATACTTTATGTACTGTAATTGGTCAGCATTTAATGTGCGAACATACCCTCAATATATAAAAACTAAGGATTACAATCGATCATGTAACTCTTGTTAAAGGTTTAACAGGTCTAGGGCTTAACATTACATATTCCTAATCAGTGGTGGTATTCTAGTATTCTATAGATAGATAGATAGATAGATAGATAGAGAGAGAGAGAGAGAGAGAGAGAGAGAGAGAGAGAGAAAGTCGATGGATAGGTAGGTATAACTCTTTTTAAGGAATAAACTATGCAAAGTAGACAAAAGCAATTTTTTTACTGGATACCACAAGTGACAAGTAGAGACCTACATAGCATCCTAATACAAGGTGGTGTGACGAAATTAGGTAGCCACTGCGAATATCTTGGAAACAATAATTGTCCAAGATAGACAGTTGTCAACAAGTATTGCGAAGATCTTAATCCAGCAATGGATAGACAATAGTTGATAATGGTATGTATGCGTTTCAAATATAGATAACCCTCACCACTACACTCATGTGAACCCAGTTCTGATTTTGATGTCTGAGCATTTGAGGTTAAGAAATAAACGCTTATACCTTATTCTGAGAGATCATATGTTAACCTTCTAAGTATAAGAATTTCTAAAAACAAAGATCGTAGTTGAACTAAAATTTACTTGTTCCTTGATATAAGTGAGTAAATTTTACGAACCGGCCAGTACTGTGCTGTGGGGTGGGGGCGAGCGACGTGACGTTCCCGGACGCTGAAGTAAGAGACGCAAAATTCGGGAGAGAAAAAAGGAAAAAGGGAGGAAAAATTACTTGGAATATATGTATACGGGCGCCGTCGTACACTCTCTCCCTGAGCGCTGATTTTCCACGGCACGGCACTGGAACCAGCTGAATAGCACCACTGTTGCTGATACAAAAAAAAAAAAAAAAAAAAAAAAGTTTTGTCTAGATTTCACATTTGCTTCTACTTATAATAAACTCGTAATCCTGGAAGGACAGTGTCAGGCATATCGCTTTCCTTCCCTACACATGACCTACATTTTCATATCAATTTTTATTGTTATACTATCTCTAGTCTCGCGAAACAAAATTCCCACTGAATACCATATGCACAATCAGTTTCTACTTCTTGAATCACGCATTATCTCTCTGTCTTCTCATCTCGTCCCTTACAAATGAATCAGTCGTTTGAGAAAACCGATTTGTCCATAAAATATAAAGAGGTCGGCTCTTGGCCTCAGTAAATGAACATTAATCCTATAAATAAGCAACAAGCCAGAACCTGAGTTTGAACGAACGGTAGTCCCGATGTAGCTAGTGAGAGCGAATCCGAACGACTGAGAGTCTCATTGAGAATTGCGAGGCTAAGTCCATAGGGAATAAGAGGTTAATTAGCGTAAGACCAAGCTAAGGCAAGTCTAATTGAGGATAGAGAACACCAGCTACAGCGAGTGCAAGTCTAAGCTAACTTGAGCCTAATTGAGGGCAGTAAGTGTGAGCTTTATGTAGGGAGTATGCCTTACCTTATAATCAGACACACTAGCTCCAGCGAATGCAAGTCTAAGCTAACTTGAGCCTAATTGAGGGCAGTAAGTGTGAGCTTTATGTAGGGAGTATGCCTTACCTTATAATCAGACACACTAGCTCCAGCGAGTGCAAGTCTAAGCTAACTTGAGCCTAATTGAGGGCAGTAAGTGTGAGCTTTATGTAGGGAGTATGCCTTACCTTATAATCAGACACACTAGCTCCAGCGAATGCAAGTCTAAGCTAACTTGAGCTTAATTGAGGGCAGTAAGTGTGAGCTTTATGTAGGGAGTATGCCTTACCTTATAATCAGACACACTAGCTCCAGCGAATGCAAGTCTAAGCTAACTTGAGCCTAATTGAGGGCAGTAAGTGTGAGCTTTATGTAGGGAGTATGCCTTACCTTATAATCAGACACACTAGCTCCAGCGAGTGCAAGTCTAAGCTAACTTGAGCCTAATTGAGGGCAGTAAGTGTGAGCTTTATGTAGGGAGTATGCCTTACCTTATAATCAGACACACTAGCTCCAGCGAATGCAAGTCTAAGCTAACTTGAGCCTAATTGAGGGCAGTAAGTGTGAGCTTTATGTAGGGAGTATGCCTTACCTTATAATCAGACACACTAGCTCCAGCGAATGCAAGTCTAAGCTAACTTGAGCCTAATTGAGGGCAGTAAGTGTGAGCTTTATGTAGGGAGTATGCCTTACCTTATAATCAGACACACTAGCTCCAGCGAATGCAAGTCTAACCTAACTTGAGCCTAATTGAGGGCAGTAAGTGTGAGCTTTATGTAGGGAGTATGCCTTACCTTATAATCAGACACACTAGCTCCAGCGAATGCAAGTCTAAGCTAACTTGAGCCTAATTGAGGGCAGTAAGTGTGAGCTTTATGTAGGGAGTATGCCTTACCTTATAATCAGACACACTAGCTCCAGCGAATGCAAGTCTAAGCTAACTTGAGCCTAATTGAGGGCAGTAAGTGTGAGCTTTATGTAGGAAGTATGCCTTACCTTATAATCAGACACGTTATCCTTTAGTTGAGTGTGCAAGAGAATGTTTAACTTATAATCATCAAAGTTTTGGTTTTGAAGACTTCGAAGTTTTTTTGACTATGCATTCATTCATTTTCTTTAGAATAAAGCGTTTTAAAATTCCTATTTATCTTTTATCCCTTCCACTCATTCGTTATTTCTAACTTGCTAAGTCATACGGATTAATCAGTGTGTCCTACTTTTGTCCTTGCGAGCTACTCTATGGCTCTGCTGTGTATGTACGGCGATAGCTTTCCCGTTTTGGCCTCTAATTTGAACTTGAAGCAGTCGGTTTCACGAGTTACGTGTGGCATCGTTGAATAAAGATAATCGAAGTATACCTTTCTTCCTCCAGAAAACGTGGCCAAGTAACTCCCTTTAAACCCATAGTATGAATTTTTGAGTTGAGTTGATTCTGAGTTTAACGTCCTGTTCAGCAGCGAGGCTATATGAGACGTGAACCTACTGATTAACGTGGAATCCGAACCACATGAGCTCCCGTTGGGAATCGAACCCGGGTCTCCCACGCCAAAGGAGCGTATGCTAATCGCTTAGCCACGATCTCAATATGATTTTTGTTAATAATAATACAGAAATAATGGAATTATAATACCATTTACTTTAAAAAAAAAAGGTGATGAAGAAAAATGATTGGCACGACGAAATTCGAACCCGCAACTCCCACTTCATAGTTTCGTATATTAACATTACGGTACGAAACCTTCATTAAGAAAGCTGGTAAATTATCTACTAATTAACCTGCTTAGTTACTTACAAGTTACTATACGTTTCCGTTCATCACTTTATCCTAAAATATCTAAAAGCCAACTAATATTCATGCACGTCTTGATACAATTCAGGAAATTCAAAAATATCGTTTGCCATCCATTCTATGTTAGGCTGCACGGCTTGCTTTAAAAAACCTCAAGATCAACTTGAGGAAGGTTCCGAGACATTTTCCTCATTGAGGAAGGTATATGTAGCCTGTTTCTGAATTGAGGAAGGAAAGCACGAGCAACTCAACTAATGATCGTCCCTTCGAATCTCGTCATCTTCCCTGAAAAATTTTCAACTAGCCAACAGTGTTTGTGTAATATTAAGTACTGATCGGCTTAGGTAAGCGATTACCGCCTTGAAATTTCAGTCAAGAGGCCTGTGTTCGAATCCTGCGAGGTTCTGTAGCAGTAATCACAATTACGGTATTGTTATTACTGAAAGCTTTAGGTTCGATTGTCTTTGATGTGGAGAAATGGGCGGTATCGAATTTTGTACTAGCATGATTTGGAAAAATGTCAACAAATATTTTCGAGGACATGTTACAGTTCGAACTTTTTACCATGCTTCAAATGCAATTTCAATCCATACTTATTGTGATGTGAGAGATTTCCTGTGAAAAAATAAATAAATGTTGGATTGACGGGGAATGGGAGTCGGACTAGGAATTGAGACAAAGGTTTAGAAGCTTATTTTGTTTAATTGTTCCATATTTGATATTTCAGTTAATTTCAACCACTTTCTGACTCATGTATGATCAGCGTTTTTCTTTCTTCTTACATGTAGTGCAATTACTGTTGCCATTCGTCCGGGATCGTCACGGAATCAACATCTGCGCCCCGGCGTCCCGAAAATATTTCTCGGGAGGCTTAGATGTCCTGAATTTCAGCGAAGAAGAAAGAAAGGAAATATTATAGTTTGCTTTTTTCACATGATTAATTATATGGCCCCTAATTATTCTCTTTAACTTTTGAGTATGGCATTCGTTTCATTGGGCCAAGGACAGAAGATTTTTCTGCTCAATCTTATTGTTATCTTTAGTATTCTGTTTCAATCTGTATCTTGCTTCTGAAATATTTTAATCAATAATCCCTGATCGATATTTTGTTAATTTTCCGCTGATCATTCAAGAAGAAAAACCTATTGTTTTAATTAATAAAACTGAACAGACAACAATGGGAAAATAGAAGCTTATGAGGTGGGGGGAAAACGTATTTTGTTTGAGTTATTTGCGGCAGATTTATTTTCTCTTCTTAATTTCTCAAGCCCTTCTCACATGGACCTGAACTGAGGCATCAACTCAGATTACAACTTGACAGTGTTGTTTAACTCAAATTTCTATGCAATTTCTTTTATACTGAAGTGATGTACGAGTCTCGGACGCAGTGTTGCCAACAACCTCTGAAGAAAATAGGCTACACGCTCTTCAGAAATGAGCTTTTTTACACAAAAATAACTAGATTTTGAACTTCTAACATATAACCCACACTGTATATTTTAAACCCCTTCTTTGTGTGTAGGATTATAAGTGAGTTATAGTCAAATTTGAAATATTGAATTTTATTCGTTGAAGACTAACAAATAACATACATGACTTTAAATTATAATAAAATCCATAAACAACACTCTGATTTGTGAAAGTCAACAGCAAGGGCGCCTATCTTGTGGTTTCCAAGGGGGGAGGGCAAGTATAAGCGGCATTCCAAATATAGTTTCAAATTTTGCTGTAACTAACGTAAAAATTCTATTGGGTTTTCGATATTCCGAAGTACGATTTCCTCTAGGAGGGGGGCGAGCGCCCCACCTTGCCCCTCTGATGGGCGCCCTTGGTCAACAGCCATATTATCAGTTCAGTTGAAATAAATCATCATCGATGACGTCGCAGCTTGCCGAGGCGCTGGAACTGGTTGCACCATCCTTGGATAGTGGATTGGTTGAGTTTGTGTAGACTGCTACTGTCCCAGTTTTCAGTAGTACCTTTTCCGGCAGGTCAAAGTCCTTACAAACACTTCTTATTTCTCCGTATACCCACATGAATCATCATGATTGCATTGAGAGTTTTTCAACTTAATTTGCTATCCTATTTGTTTCCTTTAATAAACAAAAACAATCTCTGCACCTTAAAGAACCGACTACAGTTTACTAAATTTGTATTAGAAATTTTTCATTCTAGCAGTGAAATGCAAAAATTAATTATTAAAAAGTAGCAAACGGGACAGTTACCGGAGGACATTAAAATTCTTTCTGAGTCGATAAGTACTATTAATTAGCTGTAAATCGATGGGTGGGAGAAAGAAAGAGAATGAAAAACAACTGTTTGTTACGTAATAAAACACCCTCTGTCTAGAGAAATCAATTATATGTAATGATAAATGGGCTAATTTTTTTTTAAAACAAAAATATACTTTATTTTCGAAGAAAAAGTATTTTCAGAACTAATTTAACGGCTAGTAAAAAAGTCAAAAATGGCAAAAGAGTTTCATAAAATACGCTATATTTAAGGCTATAAGTATTTCTTAGATTTGTATGGCTAAAAGCCTCTCCAAATAGGCTAGATTTAGCCAAAAGTAGGCTAAATTGGCATCACTGCTCAGACGAGAAAGGTTTTACCAGCAGATCCTTTCGTGGCCGCTGTAATAAACAGACGCAAAGCACTTGTAGAATGTATTACGTACAGGGCAATCACCAGTCATAATCGTATATTAGGGTGGAGTGAAAAGAGGCCAAAAAATTTTTTTTTTTCGAAATTCGATTTTGGATAGGGGGCAAAAGTTGCATCATATTATAGTACTTTACCATGGAAAATTTCAATTTTCTAAAATAATTTTTAGCCGGGGAGCAATGGGTCTTAAGTTTGATAGATTATGCAAATAAATGAAAAGAGGCCAATTAAAAAAAATCTATATTCGAATTTGGATATGTGGCAAAAGTTGTATCATATCGTAGTACTTTACCATAGAAAATTTTAATTCTCTAAAATATTGTTAGCCGGGGGTCAATGGGCCTTAAGTTTCGTAGATTTTGTAAACAAATACACGTTTGTTGTGTATTTGTGTAATTATTAGACAGCTTTTCGCTTGAAGTAGACTGTAATTAGAGGGTGTTAAGATTCGTTGTCGTGACGAGTTGAATTTCTAACGCTACCGAAGTTCATATTTTGTGTTACAGGCTACATCAAGCCAGAATTCACCACTAAGAGGTGGCTGCCGTCGAGTTCAATCCCACCCACCCGCCAATATTAGATTGAATGTTTCATAAGTTTCGTTCACGTCTTCCTGCAAAATACTGCGACTTTGTCTCAAAAGTAGGCATGTATTTTCTCGAGTCAATTTTGGAACGAATAAAGAAATCGCTCTCTCGTGCCCCACATACTAAAAGAAGTTTCACTGATTATTTCCACTAATCTTTCCACTACTTGCATATGGTATTTCAACTCAGGGATATCAATACATGTATTTTCTGAAGCGCGAATTTCTTGCAATTTTTCATCTGTCTCATGAGTCAGTATTAGCATCCTGTTATGTTACACTCATTCCAGTTTATCATTTCTGTGTAATTATTAGTCTCGAAGTTTAATACTGGCACTTCGAAGGAACGAATTTTAGAAGGTTTACACTGCTTTCTGGATTGGAATATTTTATCAGCAGCAAGAATACGTGTAGTTGATCTGTCTACATCAATCATGGCAATGAGAATGTTTTGAGGATTCGCATAGAATGCATTTCTGGAAATTACTTTATTGACTAGAGTCTTGTATAGTTTTTGCAAACATCGCGAAAGTTTTATGGTCAGGAACAAATGTTTAGCTCCGTATTTGACAAGAGGTTTCAGTTTGATGTTGAACCACACTGGTGCATATACTTTTACCACGACCTTTGATAGAGTTTTGAACTCCTCTGAAGGATTTGGCATTGCTATATACACCATAGACGCAAAAGTTTGTAAGCCACTGTTAACCAGTGAACATGCCCAAGTTTCCCAGGTTTCTTAATCTGCTAGGCTTTTATCAGTCTCATCTTATTACAGATTGGAGTATTTCACACAAGTACCTCTGATCATAACTGAGATCAGCACATTTAGGAGTGTAGGAGGTTCTGAAGAAATCTTTTCAAAGCTGTACACTGAATTTGTTTCACAATTCACAAATGATCTACCAATAGAGCCAAAGAAAGTGTAAGGGCCAGTACTTACACCATCGATTTCTTTTAGTAAATGACGAAGTGGTAGTTCAATGAACTGCAATAAGCATACGCACCACTGCAAGGGTCTCCCTAAATGGTTTTCGAGCACTCTAATCACTCCTCCTTTTGACCCAACATTAATATTAGTGCTATCGCAGCCGATAGCTACCACATCTGATAGGTCCACATTATTTTCTTGTAATTTTCGGCAGATGAAACTAGCAATACTCTTTGCAGATGCTGATCCGGTCAAAGCATTCCGGCATAGCCGAGAAATTTGTTACCCGTTTCTACATGAATAGAATAGTGTTCTTCTATTTTCATATCTCTGACTTCCGGACATCGTGAATGCTTGGTCTTTCTTCCAATCAAAATAGATGGCACGAGGTTTCACTTTATTAATAGTCTCTTTAGTTCTTACACTTATACCATTTTTCACAACCTTTCTTTGAATTTTACTTCTATCAATTATGTTTTGCGACTGCTCTAGAATCACATATTAAAAATTTTCCAAAACCGCACTAACAATTGCTGCAATTTTTCTTCTAGTCACGCCGGTTTTCTCCTTCACTTTTGCTAATGTTGGGACGAATTTTCTAATTTGCGTGCATCCAATCTGTGCTTGCTCTCTTGTCTTCTTCAAAGGATATTTACAACTAAAACTGATCTCCTCCAGCTTCAGTGTGTTCTTTATTGCCTTCCTATCTTGTTTCCAAAGATGACAAGTAGTCTGAAGATTCGATAATGTAACCACAGTAGAGTATAATACTCTTTGGTTGAAAGCTTCACCGTAAGGTCGCTTTTTGGCTTTCCTTTCTTCTCTTTTCTTGAATTTCTTTATCCAAGTAATATCAACAATACCGAATATCATTTTTTATTCACCACCCAGCAACACAACTAGGCTAGTTATCGCCCGGGGCAAGAACTCGCCTCAGCACCCAACCAAACCAAAAGGCTCCCCAATTATACCTGATATTGGCATCAGACAGTAGTTCTCCTATTCCATTCTTTCTTCAAGTGGTAAAGCTTGATTTCAAAATTGTGGTACATGATTTAATTTTTAGTACAAGATAAAACCCTAAATTAATTAGTATTTCATTGCTAAATAATTTGAGAGTAGCATGCTTGACACATTCTTTCAGTCTTAACGAAATAACTGCAAAGCACAATGTTTTTGGAATTATATCAGGATGTGGATATGTGTAGAATGAATCAACAGTCTTTTGCATTAAAATAGAATATTTAATTATGAAAAACAATCAAGTTGTTGTTTTGAGTATACTCGAACATTTTACAAATCTCTTAAATCGATGTAAGTTAAATGAAAATACAAAAAGCTGGAACTAAAATTTAACCTTGCGGGCTCTTTGGATGCAGAGGTTTTTATAATGTCCTCAAAACATAGCTTTGAAGCTAACTTATGATCTATGGATATGATCCTAAGGTTATACGCCCCGTTTCCCCCTTAGTTACGCCACTGTCACCACCAACCAACTATTATACTATTAACAATACTGCCAAAAGTTCATTTTAGGATATCAGAAGACTTATTAAATAGCAAAAAGCTTTTTTTTTTTAAAACAAACTCGCAAAATGCTTATAGTTGATCACTTTTCGTCTTATTATTCCCAAGTTTCAGGAACATTGCGCCCCGACTAAAAATAATTTTAGAGAATTAAATTTTCATGTTGTTATCTATTGACAAAGGATGCATCTTTTGCCCTCTATCCACAATACAAATTAAAATCTACATTCAGCGAAGATTTGCTATATAGTTACATAGTAAACGGAAATTGATTTGCAAACTCTCAAACTTAAAGCCCCTTGCGCCTCGGCTAAAAATTATTTTAGAGAATTGAAATTTTCTATGGTAAAGTACTATGATGTGATGCAACTTTTGCCCCCTATCCAAATTCGAATTTCGAAAAAAAAATTTTCGCTCCACCCTAATATATATATATATATATATATATATATATATATATATATATATATATAATTTCGCATTACGAGTTCATCTGCAATATGACTTGGTCAAGTTTGTAAATGAGGGCAATTATCAGACACGGAAAGCTAAAATAAAAGAAGAAGAGCAATTTTCTAGTTTAGGTACTGAGGATGTTCGCTCAGTTCTCTATTCACATGCCCCATAAAGTAAATTTATATCGCGCCGGGGTCCCCTCTCATGCACTACACCCGGATTTTTTGTATTGCACCAGCATTCTAGAACTGTTCCCTAAAATTACACGAAGGCCACACAACAATTATGACAATTAACTCTTATTGTTTCTTTCTTTTTTAACATATTACATTATCGTTTGGTATACAAATTGTATATACAATATACTTAAATCACCTAGTTTTTAATATTTTAAAAGATGTAATTACGTTTGTTCATGCCTGTAGTGTTTGGACAGACACTCCTTGTTTCACTGCATACCTTCTCTAAAGCCTCTATTCTTGCAGTTTTTTAATAATATAAATCGTGCTTCTCGTTATACAAAAAATAATATTTTTCGTATGCCTATTAATACGATTGATGCTTCCCTTGCCTAGGTAGCCATGTTTTGAAATGACAGCAAGAAATAAAGTTGAATGTCATTAGATGCTACTTTTTTCTGATTGGTAGCTGTATGCAAGTCCAGGAGAAAATAGAAATTGCTTCTACTTATTCCAAGCCAGGATGCAAATAAGGACAGCAGAAAATTTCAATTTGGACTAAGGATAAGTTACTTCTCACACGATCGTTAAGTAAGGCCGTGAGTTTTAGATAGTGAATCGTATCCTTACTTCAGGCCCGTCTGAGCCAAGCTTCAGGAAACATAACAGATCGTGAGAAATTTTAAAAAAACGAGGGGGAGAGGTAAATAATTAGGTTACACTTGCTTAACTAGGGAAAGGTCTACTAAAATGACTAAAAATGTGATAACGTAATACTTGAACAACTCTATCTAATGGAAGAAAGTAAATTAGTATATAACATTTCTTTCCATCTTAATCATTTCAAAGATTCTCGTAATTTAGCAGAATCCCGTATTTTCATTTTTGAAATATGGCAACCCTAAGTAGAATAATTCATTATACACACAGCCGGGCCCCCCCAAAGAGGTCCGACAATGTATTTTGATACTTTGCTGTTTGTAATTTTTTAAATATATTTTTATGTTTACAATTTTTTTTGTTTGTAATTTTTCTATATGTACGTATAACAGCACTTAGCCCCCCCCCCCAAACACACATCCTGGCTACGCAACTGCAACAAGTTATATTTGATACATAGCACGTTTCAAACAATAGAGGTTAATCTTAAAGGGATTGACTTGAATCGGTAATTTATGAGAAGATAATTTCATTTTTTCGGGAAATGAGTTGTTTGTGCTCAATTGCTCCATGACGATAGCTGTATCATTTCAAGTTGAATTCACGTTAATTCTAACTTACTGATATGTCAGTAAATGTACTGTCAAATTTCCGTTTACTGCAGGAACAGCATTACTCCTGGAGTTCTGCTGTTTCTACTCTTAACATCTGCAGCTTTGTAATTATGTGATACTATCTACAATTGGCAAGATTGTATTTGTAGTCTCCCCCAATTCAACAATGAACCAACTATTTCGATTACAAGTTGTACTTAATTCTTGTATTGACGTAGGAGTGTCAAGTAGGGGTGTTCGATAAGGCTGAAGACCTATCGAACTTCGGGAGTGAAAATTCATCGAGTTGTCATCGGTTACTCCAAACCGTTCGAGTATTTGAAATTATCGAAGTTTCGGGTATTATCGAAATTTCGAGTATTATCGAAGTTTCGGGTATTATCGAAATTTCGAGTATTATCGAAGTTTCGGGTATTATCGAAATTTCGAGTATTATCGAAGTTTCGGGTATTATCGAAATTTCGAGTATTATCGAAGTTTCGGGTATTATCGAAATTTCGAGTATTATCGAAGTTTCGGGTATTATCGAAATTTCGAGTATTATCGAAGTTTCGGGTATTATCGAAATTTCGAGTATTATCGAAGTTTCGGGTATTGTCGAAGTTCCGGGTATTTATCAACATTTCGAGTATTATCGAAGTTTCGGGTATTATCAACATTTCGAGTATTATCGAAGTTTCGGGTATTATCGACATTTCGAGTATTATGGAAGTTTTGGGTATTATCAAAAGTAGTGATGAACAGTTCGGTTCCTTCACCTCTCCAATGATTTCTTCTTGCAGCCAAACTAGTCAAACAACTTTTTTCATCTGATAAGTTATTGCAAAGTTGTATTTGTCGAAATCATATGTAAAATTATTTTTCTGCCTGGCCCGTTATTGGCGCAATCGGCAAAGTGACTATTAGTAGACTAATGTTGTCTTGGATTCCAATTCCATTCGGGTGATGCATGTTTTCTCTTCCTCTTTCTCTCTTCTGACAGACTGCTTAAACCTTGTACAGATCTGTGGGGGAAAAACTTTTCCTTCACTACATTGCTAAGGAGAGAAGTTTTAAAATGAACACTCTGCATATATGTAATACATATTATATACAACTATGATAACCTCGAATACATCGTTTCTTTCGAACACTCCGATAATCCCCAACTTTTGTAAATATTCAAGCGACTCGACAAATCCGATCATATTGATATATTTCTGTATTTTCTGCTTTCAAACAATTCAAGATTCTCGAACAGTTCGAGTGTCTCGAAGTTGTCTAATGCTTTTTACATTTCGAGTGCCTCGAACACTTCGAGAGTCTCAAACATTTCGGGAGTCTCGAAAGTTCGATAATTCGATAAAATTAAAATTCTTTATCGATGAAACGGTTTTGAAATTTTATCGAATTATTATCGATTACTCGATTATCGGAACAGCCCTAGTGTCAAGACGGAAGATTCAGGCAGGAAAGGAGATTCCATTTGAAGTTGAAATGAGCAAAACGATAATTGAAAAAAAGCAGGAATCTCAACCAACCCGATCACTGTTCTATAAGTAACACATCTTCAGGAGATCGCTGAACAATGATCAGGTCTCGTATAGAAGAATTCACTATGAATAAAAGTATTCCATTATTCCCTTCATCAGCGTGGGATTTCCGACTAGGCAAATAAGGCAAACTGCCTAGGGTCGCAGAGCTCAGAGGGCAGAAAAGAAAGAAAAAAAAAAAATACTTTTCGAACAATTTCATTAATGGACAGCTTATCACGTGGAGTGTAGTAGTGGGCGAGGGACCTCCAACCATTACCTGCCTACGGCTGCAAGCTGCATAAATCCGCCGCTGTCCTCCATCTACGTACATAATCACTAATTCTGTAGCATCCTTCTAGGTAGATGGATAAAGTTATAAAATTAAATCGTATTTTATGATCAGCTTTGCGCAAGGGACACCTTTCTTTCACGGAATAGCGACGTAAAACTAAAACAATAAGTTTACTTCCCAATGCTAGTTCAGATTTCTTTGGTATATAGAGGAAGTGAATCTCTTCCGCAAGCATCTCTTGCTGACGAAATTTTCGAAACAGCTCTCCCAGCTGGTTTAGTGGGTAGCCCGTGCACCTTCGATGTACGTGATCCTATGTTCGATACCCATTGGGAAAGTGTTAACAATTTGAAGGCATTACAGTTATTGGATTCCACTTTAATCTATAGCTCAACGCCCTCGTTGCTGAAAACGGATGCTAAACTTCACAGAAATTTTCGAGGCATTTTATATAACGATTTCATAATACTGTTACGAATGTCCGCAGGATTTTTCCAAGGAGGACAGAAGGTTGATGTTTGTATTTTAAAAAATGAAGACACCTATAACAATTTGCAAAATAGCACCTATAACAATTTGCTTTCTATTAACTACATTAAATGAAAATCACGCTTGCCGTAAAAAAAAAAAAAAGTAATTATATGAGTTATTTGGAATAAATAGATCGATTTGAGGTTGTCTTCGAACAAATTCTACACATACGTAGGTAGTTCAGTTAACTGTTCGTAAAAACGAAATTAAATTAGTTTATTGTTACACGATTATGCCCTTTAAGTTGAAAGAGATCAATGATTACTAAAAGTGAATAACGATTAGGCCTAAATTAAGTTTTTGTGTTTTTCCATCTGGAATCGAACCCTACACCACGTGCGACAAATGGACAAGCGCAATCAACTAGACCAGGGGGAGGGATTACCTCTTGCTTATTAAATTCAGTTCATTCCCTCTCATTATGAAAGATTCTTGGTGTGAGTACGGAACCTAATACACCTGCTATCGTACTCTTCGTATTTTCTTCTTTTATTTAAGCTCCGCAGTAATTGGTATTGTGATAGATCAATTTCCAGAGATCCTTCTTCCCTTAACAGTATAGATGTCCGTTGTCTGCAGTATCGTATATATAAAGATATAATTATGCAGCTTGGCACACTATTTATCCTGAGAAAGGCGGACACTCACTGAAGGGACACCTATGACGTGGACCAATAAAATTGCATTTTTTTTTTCGAGAGAGAATTCAGACGGTATTTCTTTTCTGATTGCTCAAAATGTTGAAAAGTATCTAAAGAAATATTTTCTATCAATGTTTTACATTTATTTTTGAATTCAAATATTAAATCCGTATTCTTGTGCAAATGTCTATTGCAAAGCGAAGAATAGAATGTTTTACTCAGGCAAAGAATTAAAATGAGATGAAATCTTTCAGTTTAACGTCTCTCGTTTATACCCTTTTAGGCTAAAGGAGACGGGTAATCAAGGCAAGTTAATAATGGTGGAAGAGTTAGTGAAGTAAGATTGTGGGAAGAAACGGGAGTATCCCGATAAAACCCACAGATCGAACCAGGGACCCCACACACAAGTAAGCACTCTACCACTGATCTACCGTGCCTTCCTACTCAGGCAAAGAATGGTTGTAATGATGTGGGAGTAATTCTGGGTAAGCACCTTAAGGTTGCTGCAAAGGGACAAGTTTTGCCAATAGATGTCACTACAATCTTCGTATCTCTCTTATGTATTTTTTTACCTTTCACGAAAATTTACAATTTGTCTTACAAATTTCAACCTAGAGACTTCAAATTTTTGGAGAAGGAATTGATAACCTATCGAAAGCTACAATCCGTGCCGATTTCTTATTTTGAATTTTCTTCATTGTTGAAAGAGTTACATTGTTAAAGGTTTGGATATCCCTTTCAACAAACAAGCCAAGAAAAATCGTGAATTTTCGTGAAAGGTAAAAAATACATGAGAGAGATACGAAGACTGTAGTGACATCTATCGGCAAAACTTGTCCCTTTAAACTAACCTTAAAGAGAGGGTGATAATAGTACGATAAATAGAATAAATTAGATACGAATATGATCGAAAGAATTAGGAAAAATGAGAAAGACATAATTAGGCATTGGATCTAGAGGTCTGAGGCGATTGGAAAACTGATGATCACTCTGTTTACAACTGAAGGAGTAGAAGACAATTATGACAAAATGGAAGAAATAGTCATAGAATGAAATGAAGGAAAGGGGTGCATTGGTTTCAATGTTATTGATGAAAGATGTTTATGCGAAAGAGAAAGAGGGGAAAGTGACATGATCAAATCTAAAAAACATTTTGAATATATATATATATATATATGAGAGAGAGAGAGAGAGAGAGAGAGATTGAATATCTCCCCAACCTAATATATGTTCTAATCAAACTTAATGCTAACCGAAGTGAGCATCAAATTGAAAGAATGTAGTGATAAGAAAAGCCCAGTCAAGAAATAATTTTTGTTAACTGTAAAGGAAATTCTGGTGACACCATCCACCAACATAAGTCTTGGCTAGAATACCAGTTGTAATATTCCAATCTCGTATACAACAATTCACAGTGCTTTTGCATGAGACAATGTGTTTCCGTTTAGTTAAGTATGTGTACACAGTTGGTGCAACTGGTTCAAGGTTTCATAACCGATATGAACTTAATATGTTTGATCTGAATGCGCCATTCTGAGGAAATTAGAGAGCTAATTTAAGAAAAGTGAATTCCCATTCAGTTTTCTATTAAAGCCAAAAGTTGTAGAAATATGTCTCTTGCTGTTTTAATTTTCGACTTCTCATACAAAAAAAAAAAAAAAAAAAAAAAAAAGAAATAGCGAGCATTTTTTTTGGGGGGGGAATAGATTTATCATCTCAAGGGTGGGTTCCATCTCTCCCCCCTAACTGCATATTCGCTAACATCTAGTGTGACATCTAGTGTGCTAACGTCTAGTGTCTAACATCTAGTGTGCTAACATTCTAACATCTAGATAAGATGAGAGGTTCACGAGGAGTGTGGTATTACATTTAAAGCAAATTTATTATTGGAGATGACTTGTGTATTTTTAAACGTTGAAAAATGTTATTTTGTATAGATGAAAATTATCATGTTCGAATTCTCTCGAATGTCGTCTCGAATTTAAAAAGACACTTTCAGTCTTGACTCTCGTCTAGGTTTTGAGAGGAGACATCCCCATTAAATATGTAATCAATCAATCAATCAACTTATTTACCTATTGAAACGGAAACCAATAGTTCTTCTGGTCAGAATCCGAAGTTCTCAAACCTGCAACAAGGCAAATATGTTACTAATCTACAAATACACTTTCGTTAAGTTACAGTGAATAACACAAAAGTTATGTATTTTATAATCTTTATTTCCGATAATTCCTCATATATATTGTACTACATTATTATACCCATATTTGTAACAATGAAATTTATTAAAATTGAGTTTGCCCTGCTGACCTCCGACTATATTCTCAGACTTCCTTGGGTCCGCGGACGACAATTTAAGAATCCTATGATGCATAACTATCAGGAACTATGAGCGTTGGTTGTGAAGGATGAATAGAACTTCAGTAGAGGTCGGTACTTTGTAAAGCATCTGTTGCCCAAAGCATCCACGAAGATCAAAGAAATGCACCAATGTTCACAGATGGAAATTATAAATATTAATATTCTCTGAAAGCGAAAGTTATATGTACAGAATAAGCTTTTGTTAATATCCCTTTTCCTACATTTTTTTTTAGTGTCTGCAAGAGAACGAAAAAAGTAAAAGTAGCAACGAGGGCACGTCATGACATCTGGATATCTCTCCACAAATAAATGAACGTGTCCAGTACAGAAATAGTGCAGTTTATATGACTTTCATGACTCCTGTCCTACAGCATACAATACATTATCGAATTCAAATTTTATGTTGCATATCAGAAGTAAAAGTTATGTATTTTTGTTTCTAGAGTAGTTTTTCGTACCTATAATTTTTTTTTAAAAAATCATAAAAGAATTTTATGTTTCTTTAAAAAGAAAATTCAGAAAAGAATTGTAGACAAGTAAGAGAAGAAGGGAGGCTTTAAATACGAGGGCCGTTCGGAAAGTAACCTCCGATTGGTTAAAAAAGAAACACCAAAGTAAATAAGAAAAAATATTATATACATCTGAAAACTACTGCTTTGCTCTATTTTTCAGCATAGTTTCCATAAACATTCAAGAACTTATCATATCTCTGCACTAGTTTAGAAATTCCATCAGTATTAAAATCTCCCGCCTGTGCATTGAGCTAGCCTGTGACCGCATCAATCAAATTCTGTGTCCTCCTCATCATCAAAGAGCTGAGATTCAAGCCACTTCTTGTTATGCATGAAAAGATTCGATTTTCAAGAACTTTTCCATCTATTTTCTGAACGAGTTCACCAGGGACCAGTGATAGCCTGCCACTCCTCTCTTCGTCATGAATGTTTGTTCGTTCACTTTTAAACGAACGATCCCATTCACGAACAACTCCTTTACTCATCACACTTGGTCCATGCATGGTGCAAACTTCCCGATGAATAGGTGCTGCCAAATATTGTTTTGACGAAGAAAACGTACAGGTATAACAGCACGCATCTCGCACTTGGCGGTGTTTGCTATTGGAGTACACATTTTGAGACGCTACAAAAGTGGAACTAGTGGTCAGACAACCTTCATTCTACCACGGCTGGATGCAGACTGATCTACCGCGCACATCTATGCAAAGATCCTAGCGCTGTCCTTACTATTTCACGCACAGTGACCAATCGGAGGTTACTTTCCGAATGCGCCTCGTATAATAGATCTAGTTCTACGAAAAGGAATAAAAAAATAGATGTCAATTTTGAGTCAAGCTGAAGTATGCCATCTCTTCCGTTATGACAAATGATAGAAGTATGAATGAACCCCTACACAACGAATATGACCAACTAGAATTTTGGATCATTGGTTCAGTTGTGAACGATATAGGTGCAACATTTCAAAATGTGTGGGTTAAATAATTTACGTAGAAAGAAAATCTAATAATGTCAGAAAATCTATTTTTGCGGACAACATTCCTGTAAGTTAGAAATAACATAAACAATTTTAGCTTCACAACTATTTAATCTTACAAAAGAGAAACACTGCAGATAATATGCACATGCCAATCCCTTTCCCCAGGACATTTTAGGCTGTGACAGCAATTACTGCCCTTCCTGTGCCTTCGGCGAACTAAACATTTGTGAAATTCTCCTGCCTCTGTCGCCTACAACATTGTCTGTAGGTTACAGAGAGAAACCCTCAGCTCAAGGCTCCAGATGAAGAGCAAAACCATCTATTAGATCGATAGTCATTTAAAATATTATAGGAGATGATTTCTGCAAAGACACACTGTAGTAATCATTACATAGCGATCCCTGTCCATTTTATAATTTATATCAAAGTTCTAGGAGTACTATTAGGAAGTCGATAATAGAGTAAATTTGTTAAAAAGGCAGTAGATGATTTCTACAGCCTAAAATAAAATAATAAAATAATCGTTAATTGCGGTTTCCATATTGTTAAACTGCAAGGAAAGCTTTTGCTTATGATGCAGAGACTTAAGTTTAATTTCTAAGGAAGTAAAACGGAAATAACACTTTGAGTCTTCCATCTTACGTTCTGTCCTATATGTTAAAGGAGACAGACGATTAATGGAAATGAATGATAAAAGAATTCGTAGAAAGAAAAGGAAATGGAAGAATCTCGAGTGAACTCTCGGGTGTCAATGTTCTTGTCTACCACAAATGTTTAGTTTGGAGGAGGCGGTGGCTCAGTGGTAGAGCGTTACATCTGGTGCGTGAGGTACCTGGTTCGATCCCAGCTCGCGTCAAGTGAACTTCGTGGTAGAAAAACACCGTATCCATTGGATTTCTCGGGGTTCTCCTTTTTCCTCCCACTTTCTTCATTCCACATTTCATTTATTTCGCCGTCTCCTTTAGCCTAGCCTCGACATAATCGTGGGACGTAAAACTGAACGATTTCTAGTCTGGAACGGAACCAGGTTATTTCTAATACCAAAGGTGAGCATTCTACTGCTTAGATACAATGGTCCCTAGTTTAAGTTAAGCTATATGTCGGAGTAATAATCACAGTTTGAAAAATTCTAGTTAAATAGACATATTCTACTAATTTGCTTTTCCTGACCCAAGTTTTATGTTACCTTAAACACTAGAAGAAGATGACCCAGGACATCTTCAACAAAATTTTCATTGTTTCCCCTTTTTCTTTAGTTTAATACATACAGTTAACTTGACAGACAATGTTCCAGATTACAATAAAGCGGAAAACTACTGTTTCTTGGTGTTACCCCGTCGATCATGCAGTGTTGCCAACACGTTGATACAAAAAGTCGCTAAACGAAAGATGAAAACACTTAGAAGTTGCTAAGAATTATTCATGAAATTCATTGCAGGTATGTACTGTTTTAAATTTTCAGATGTAATTTATATGGTTTATCATGTTTTTAACAGGTTTAAGATCTGCCACTACTAACACTACACACAATATGCTGTAGTCACGTCTTTATCTAAAGGACGTAACCAATTCTTGAATTCTGGGTTCATTTTCCATGGTTTTCTGAAGCAGTATCGTCATTGTAGGATTTGCTTGGAAGGGAAAGGGGAAGTGAGTGAGACTTGAACGATATAAGTGGAGTTAGACTTCAGTTCATTTTGAGTTTAACGTCCCTTTCAACAGCGAGGCTATATCAGACGGGACCTACTGATTAACGTGGAATCCGAATCACATAAGGTCCCTCCGGGAATCGAACATAAGTGGAGTTAGAGTTTCACATTTTTTATTCGTATATTATTATACTAACATTTACTTCAATAAAGTTTCATTTCCACAAGAGCTTGCTAATCGCCAAAATGGTCGCCAGTCTGAAAAATGATTTTGGTCGCTATTTTGGAAATCGAATTCCCTAGATTTAGCGGCTTTTCCCCCAAATTAGCAACACTGTGTGCATGTGAACTTCTGTCCCATCCGCATTCAAAGACAATTCATTCCATTTAAGAGTCTTCATCCCGGATAAATAGATAGTCAAAACACCCTCTCTTGTTTACTTCCTCTTTACCATTGCAAAAAGGAGAAAGCAAATCACTGACCTTTTCAGGAAAGAAACCTTTTTGTAAGATACAGTATCGTGTAAAATGCAAATTTCCACCACCAAATTCACTCAGACTTGATATCCCTGAGAAGGTACTGCTGGTTCCTTTTAGCAATTGGGGTCCCTGATATAAATAAAAACTATAATATTTATTTCTTGTCTATGACAGAAGTATTGATTAATATTTATGAACTAAAGATTTTATTTTAAGTTGTATTTTTAAATTGAATTTTTGCAAACGGGGATTTATTCGTTATAAAATAAATTTTCAGTAATTGTTTCACTTAAGAGTAACGGAGAGTTTTGAAGAAAAAAAAGTCCTCTAGAGGTTCTACAATTATTTCAAATTTCAAAGAAGGTTGTATTCTATGAGATTTGTTAATCATCGAGTATTAAAGTTGAGAGAAATCGTATCGATGTAACATCTATAAAAATTATGTGAAGTGTATGTGTACGTGTGCCTTTATACGTGTTCATTCGATTTTTTTTTTTTTTTTTTTTTTGCAATAAGTAAGTTTGATCAATGGCTGGTCTTGACGGAAGTCACGTGTATAAACATTATACTTTTGTCTCTTCAAACTACAAGAAATCTTATCTAATGTACTATTTGTTGTATATCGGCCATTCCACGTAAATATGAGCCTAAGGATAGAAAATTGTTTTAAATATATTTTGCTGGTTATTTATATAAAAATGACCAGAAAGGTTCAAAATTTACTATGCAGATCGATTTCTTGTTAAAACGTTTTAGTTTTTGTCTTTTTGAACGATTGAAATTCTATGCTGTACAAAGCCAGTCGAAGGGAGAATTTACCAACAATATTGGACACCCCTAAACAACACATGATAAGCATTTGATTCAGTTGCACTGCGGTGTAGACAAGCACGTACACCTTAGGAACTGAAGCGCAGAAGTTTTAAAGCTGTTAGTACATTAAGTAGTCTACTATTTGACTACTTTTGGTACCAATGTAATTATGTAACGCCCGTTACAAAAAGATATATTTTTTTCTATACAACTTGTACTAAAAGTCAGAAGTAGTCTATCTTTTGCAAAAGGAAAAATGAGCACATGGGCAATACAACAAGAAAATGAATATCATTATATTTATAATTTAATAGGCAAAAACTGCGTAACGGGTGTTACATTGCCAATGTAACGGGTGTTACACGTGAATTGTTAGCTTGGTTTAAAAGTGTTATTTTGTGCACTTAGGCTAGCTCTAAGGCTCTAAATAGGGAATTTGAAGTTAATAAAGTTATAGAGGGTCTTCTTCTGAAGACATAAATTATGGTAAGGATGAGCAATGGGCGAAATTAAGGGACATTATACCGGAGGTGATGAAATGCACTCCAGAAAATATAATATCTAGGAGATATCGTACGATGGGGGACTCCCTCTCATTCCCCCGTTAAGTCGCATACTCAGGGTAGTGATTAAATAGCATAAAAGTGCCGTATTTTAATTGAGTACTCATTACATACCAGAAGTCTACTTCTTTATCAGAAGCCCAATACGCGGCTTTGGAAGTCTTCGTTTAGCAAATCATTAGAGGCTGCAGCGCGACAGATTTTCATTAAGTAACCAGAAAAACCCTACACTACAATGATGTGTACGCAGACTCTGAATGAAGTTGTGATCAACCCTTTGCGGAAAGATGTTTGTGTTGGAATGTTGTCTTGCTGGCAATGAAAGATGAAATAAGTAACAAAGATTATCGTCAAGTTGGAATCCGTCAAGGATTTTCGGACGAAAATTGTGATATTAGAGTTATGTTCTTGAAATCTTGTGGCGAAAAGGAATTCGAACTACGCCGAAGTTTAGAAAGTATACTAGTGACGTGCCGTAAGGGGGGTTTAGCGGGGCGACGGCCCCGGGCGCCGAAGTAAGGGGGCAAAAAATTCGATAGGAAAAGAAAAGGAAAGAAAAAAGAGGGAAAAATACTTCACATATCAGTACAAATTAGTATGCACTTAAAGCCTCTTCCTGTTTTAGAATTGGTCCTATAATGTTACTCATGTTAGGAAAATGCATGTGCACATAAAATGGAAGGAAAAAAGTAATAAAAAATCCTCGAAATCAAGGAAAAGCAGGGTTTATTTTGGAAAAGTTTCTTATGGTTTGCCCCAACCATAGTGCCGCTTCGCGGCTGGTCTGTCGACCTGACTAATATGTACGGGGGCGCCGTCGTATACTCTCGCCCCGGGCGCTGATTTTCCCAGCACGGCACAATATAATTCATTTTCATGACGTGATTGGTAAACTGCCAAATCCGATTATGAAAATTAAAGAATAACAAAGTTGTGTAGCAGTTTAATTCCAGAATTAATGTCACTGAAGCATAAGAAAAATAGACTTTTGTTGATGATCAGTGTATCAACAGACCTACATATTTAATACTGAAACTTCCTACATTCTTCTGATTTATATGTTTAATATTTTGTGTTTTTATTTCCTACACTGTACTACATGTGTATTTTTTATCTATTAACATTGTAATATTTTGTTCTTTACATAATATGTTCATTAAAAGTGAAGTTGGTTTAAGTTCATTCGCACTGTGTAACACCCGTTACAATTTGTGTAACACCCGTTACGGTATTGAACATTTTTTTAAATAAAAGCCATTACACTTATGGAATTTCTGATTCTAACATTCACAACATCATACTTTCAGAAAAGTGCACACATAATTGGAAACAAATTCTGATCTGGACATTCGCAGAGTTTGGCTTAACTTTGCATGCATCTGAAAGTGCATGTCCAATTGCTGTAACACCCGTTACGCCACATTTTTCACTCTCACTGAGTTGTGATATCATGTATATGTAACAAATTAAGTGTTTACTAAAATACACAGACAAACGGTGATGTTTCGAGACAGTTTGATATATCTTGACCCAGTAAGGACATTTCTATAACAATTTCTATTCGTCCAAATGTAACACCCGTTACGATGGAATGGCCGATATAACAATGAGAACATAACTTAGACTTTCTTCCCTTAGTTTAAAGAAAGAAAAGTATACTAGCCTCAAGAGCCGTTCCATTATGTTGTATGTCTACGTCTTATATTATCTCGACACTGAAAATCAATTTTTAACTCCAAAACAAGCAAACACCAAAACTTTTTTTTTTTTTCTATCCTACAAAATGCAAATACCTCACAGCCAAGGAGATTATATTGAATGCTTAAAATGCATGATCCACTATCAAGTTTTTCTTGGTTTACAGCGTTTTCCCTCAATACTTGCAACCCAGTGCTGGAAAAATACTTTTAAATATATACTCTGGCTGGTTTCCGTCGACTGTTTCATTATTGTTTCTGAGGGGCACGTTAGCTCAGTGCTTGAGCGCTTATCTCTGGGGTGTGGAATCGCTGGTTCGATACCTGGCCAAGTAAATTTGCGCTGAACAACACTGTAACCGTGGATTTTCTCGGGTGCTCCCGTTTTCTTCCACATTCTCATTCCATCGATTCTTCCATCATGATTCACTTCCTTTAATCATCCGTCTCCCTTAGCCTGAAGATTATTATTATTATTATTAAGTATTCTGCCTTTCGGTAGGTCCTGGGACTAATGAGGATTTTTTCTCGATCTTCAGCTTTCTCTTCTAACTCCCAATATTTTCTCCTATCTTTCAAATCATCGATCAGTTGTGTTCTTCTTCTTCCTATTCCTCGCTTCTCTTCCATCTTTCCTTCTATAGTGGTGTGAAGAAGACAATTTCTTCGCAAAATGTGTCCAATCTAATTGGCCTTTCTACGAAGCATGGTGGCTAGAAGTGTCCGAAGGTCATAATGGAACTTTAAACTGAAAGATTTCATTTCATTTTTATAATTGTTTCTGTGATAGCACGCTTCCTTTGGTGAGAAGGTCCCTAATTTGATTCCAAGGCATGAGGGATTATGGTGAACAATATCCATGAATTTTCTCGGGGTTCTCCAGTTTCCTCCCATAGTCTCATACTACCAATTATTTCAAAATCATTTCTTCATTAACAATCCGTCCTTAGCCTAAAGGGCATAAAGTAAGACGTTAAATTAAGGATTTTACTTTCATTTTACTGTTTTTTTTAGTGTGTATATCTGACTTTATAACTGTATCTGGAATAAGTTGACAAATAACCAAGCTCAATTTGAAATGTATCAATGGTTTCTCGTTACTCTATTATTCTCCTTTCGTCGATGTTTGGAATGTATAATTTCGTTTATTACTTAGAAATATAAATTATATCATAAACGCTGAACACAAGAAATAAAAGTATTATTTTCACGAGCCAAATTTTGAATAAATGTTACTGTGCAAACACTAAATATTAGTTAAGTTGCAACTTACAACTTTGATAATAGAATATGTAAATGTTAAGGTGAATGTTTAAGGACCAAGTATTTCAAGCATAATCCGAATTCACATACTAAATATGTGCATTAAAAACGTACTAACTATATTGAGTTCTAGTCCTTAGCAACTTTGTATTTAATGCTTATTATGACTGAATTTCGCTTTTGTGTAATGAGTGTTTCGTTGGGTAAACGTGGAAAAAAGCAACAAAAAGTGTTTGGTAGAACTGAAGTAGAGGAGTTTCTGTTTCAAAGTTTAATGAACAGACAAAGAGGATATGAAGTGTTCTTAACGTGTAACGAAGTGGCTGCCTTCTACAGAACACCATCACTTATGCACGTTAACTGCTGGCACTTCAGTGAAGAGAAAAACGGTATCACATTGTGCTATTATTTATACTAGTGAGTGATGTGCACAAGGAGTCTCTACTTAATTTGGTTAACATTTATTTTTAAAGATATCTCAAGTCACGAGATCTAGTGGGTAGACATCGCTATCGGTCATTCACCGCGGAAGTCCAATAGTTCCAAGCGCTAACAATAGCTTTAGTGATTCTAGTAAGTGACTATACTTTTATCCAATCAAGGTGAGAAGTTTTTTTTTTTTTTTTGCCATGATATTGCCGTGCATCCATAATAGCATCATATAGTATAACTGAGGAACTTCACTCTGGTATCAAAATTCATCCGTTAACAGTAACAGTTATGTTGGTGAAATATGTCCTGCATTTCCACCGCTAACTATAGACTTAATCTGTAATGGAAACCCATTTGCAGCGTTAACCACAGACTCAATCTGTAATGAAAAACCGTTTCCAGCATCAACTATAGGCTCAATAGATAATGGAAACCCGTTTCCAGCATTAACCACAGGCTCAATCTATAATGGAAACTAGTTTCCAGTATTAACCACAGGCTCAATCAGTAATGGAAACCAGTTTCCAGCATTAATCACAGGCTCAATCTGTAATGGAAACCCGTTTCCAGTATTAACCTCAGGCTCAATCTGTAATGGAAACTAGTTTCCAGCATTAACCTCAGGCTCAATCTGTAATGGAAACTAGTTTCCAGCATTAACCACAGGCTCAATCTGTAATGGAAACCCGTTCCAGTATTAACCACAAGCTCAATCAATCTGTAATGGACACTAGTTTCCAGTATTAACCTCAGGCTCAATCTGTAATGGAAAACAGTTTCCAGTATTAGCCACAGGCTTAATCTGTAATGGAAACTCATTTGCAGCATTAACCACAAAGTAAATCTGTAATGGAAACCAGTTTTCAGCATTAACCACAGGCTCAATCCGTAATGGAAACCCGTTTCCAGTATTAACCACAGGCTCAATCTGTAATGGAAACCCGCTTCCATTATTAACTACAGATTCAATTTGCAATAGAAGCTAGTTTCCAGTATTAAACACAGACTGAATCTGTAGTGGAAACCAGTTTCCAGTATTGACCACAGGCTCGGATTGTGATAATCTTATTGCTCACTTAGGCTCAACCCAAGCTTTCGTTCAATGCAGGTCCAGTGTTGTAAACAACAGAACTCATCCATTTACTAAATCATCATTATGTTGCAGTTCAGTAAATCTTGTCAGTGTAAAGATTTATCATTAAAGAAAAATGAAATGAAATCTTTAAGTTTTACGTCCCACAGTTATGCCGGCTAGGTTAAAGGAGACGGTGATGATGAGGGATGAGTGAAATGGTGGAATGAAGAAAGTGGAGGAAACGGGAGAACCCCGAGAAAACCCACGAGCATGGTGTTTGTCCACCACAAAGTCCACAGGGCGCGAACTGGGATCGAACCAGGGACCTCAAGCACGGGAGGTCGTAAAATCACATGACCTTGGATCGATCCAAGGACCCTTCACACCAGAGGTGAGCGCTCTAGAACTTCTATTTCAAAAGTTATCCCCAACTGGGACACCTCCACATTCATTTTTTTAAATTTATCTTATTTTATAGCTGCCTAAACGAATGCAACAGGAACAAGAATACAAAAAATCGAGGACAATGGCATACTCTTCAGTGAGATTCGAGCCCAAAATGGACTGTCACGAATCCAGTTGTACGCCATTATTGTTGTGAAGAACACACTGAGAGAAAAAAGTATGTGTCGTACGTAAAAATGTAGGTTAAATGCGTAAATCCTGTCGTTTTTTTGACTTAACGTACACCTCTATGTAACATCCTCCAGCAAACGTATAACTGGAAACGTATGTTTAATACTACTTTCCGTATAAGTGTTCGGAATAAACACTTTCCGTATGAAAGAAAGAACTGTATATATTCGGTCAAGATCTCACATACAGATGGACGTATGTAACATATAGCTGACGTATGTAATATACGGAAGACTTAGATGTCAGACATCTTGCAGCTGCACGGTGTAACATATAAACGGGAAAAGGGCAATGCGTATGTAGAATATGGATAATGAATGCTCCGTACTGATTTCGGTAGTAAATATATGGATTCCCTATATTTGTACAATATACTGGTGTCGAGATAACGGATTTTTTCCAGTGCAGAGAAGCAAATGGAATATGTCAATCGATTAGATATCATTGAAATGAACAAAGTAATATGAATGAGTGTAAAACCCGATGCGTAGTTTTTGAGAAAAAAACTTTCACCCGTATTTAAGATTAAACCAATACTGAAGTATATCTTTATCAACTTCTTTATATTATGATACTATAGCTTGACACCTGAGCTCTCTTGTGGCTAAGCGGTTACTGTACGGACCTTTGCCATGGACATCCAGGTTCAATTCCCGGAGGAAGCTGACTCGGTTCGGATACACGCCTCATATAGCTTCGTAGCTGATATGAATACTAAAATTAAGGCAAAATCAAAGATAACAAGCCGATTTAGGAGATATGAACTAATATCATGATGCATTGTAATTTCTATTTTTGTATCCCTGAAATATTGTCCAAAATAGGGGTAAAAGTGGATCTGAAAAGGTAGGGGGACGCATGACGTCACGCCGTGCCTATCTTTGCCCATTGTTACTTTTAGGAAGTAGAGATATTTTCTGGAAGTGGGAAAACGAGGTATCCCCGCGTTCCCCCTCACTGTTACCACCCTAGCCCAAGGAAACACCAAGCCACACAAAATGACATACTTGAAACATGAAAATAGATGAAGAAAACTAAATTCGAGAAAACTTTAAAAAAAAACATCGTTCGTTTCCAAAAAGTTGACGGTTTTTTGTTTGCTGGAACAAATTGTTTACTTATTGTTTACGTACTGTATATGTAACAAAATACGCTGTTAACTATCATATTTTATTTATTGTTATCTGTTTTCTCCTAACTCCCAATAATTACAGAAAACTCCTAATAGTTATGCAAATGCTCCTAACAATTACACACATACAACTTGTAAGAATTCTTACATATCTATAATAGTCATTAGAAGTTTTCTTCGTGCTGATGTAGTTTTGGCGCACCACATTTTGGAAAATTTACAGGTAAAATTCAATACTTTGCAAGGAAAGACATGTTTATAAGGAAAAAATATCTGCAGACGACAGAATTACATACAAACTAATACAACTGTATTGTAGGTTTACAAATGTAAGGTTATTAGTTTAAAATCATTACAAGTGTTTTACGAAGGATAAAATAAGTGAGTGCACATGAAAGATTAGATGCTATTTTCCACCGGCGGTATATTTCTGCACAGTGTACAGAATCTGTATTTTATGTTTACAAGTGTAGTATTCTAGTATAAAACCATGATAAGTGCTGTTGAAACTCGTATCATTGCCAAAACCCACTTCTTTACACTATCCTTGCTTTTGCGCACACCCACGATCACTGATGCTCCTGTACCCTTCGGACGCATGCCCTGACCCACCGGCTTCGCACTGCCTGAACTCGGTTACATAGCATTCGAGCTTTTAAGTGGGCACCTAGCACAGGTTGGTTTGTGTTTTTAGCACTGTAGTTTTAATGCCACACATACGGAAGCCGTATTTGTACACAAATCGTAAAACAATAAAAAATTTTCAACAATTACTTCTGGTGTCCCGCTTGAATTTTACCTATGCCAAGTAAGATATTTTCATGTCGTCCAGCGGAAAACTTTTGGGGACCAATAAGAAGGAAATAATAAAAGAATTATAATTTTTCAACAATTCTTTTTAGTGGTGCGCCAAAAGTAAATCAATACGCATTTCTTATCAGGTAAATAAACTTCTATTAGAAACAATGTTTCTCAGAGAGAGAGAGAGAGAGAGAAACGGTGAATAATATTGGAAGTTTCGATAAGTAAGACACAGAAACTAATAATAGTGTGTTTCGTGTTCTTAATCCCACATACGCTAAAATAACATAGTAGAAAATATTGCAAACTTTTCATGTTTCATGAACTTTATAACATGTATAACATTTTATACTTCATCATGAGCATTTTATATATTTTGTGTGCTTGACAATGCAGATAATAGGGTTTTAGTTGTTATGTGTGCATAACACTGCTGGAATTAAGGATATTCTGTAGTTTTAACAATAATTCATTACTGGTAGCACCAACACTGTTTGTAGTTCGTATCTTCGCTTCTGGTGTTTATTTTCCTGTTCTCCATCGCTGTTTTCCCACCGAGTTTAGCCTAGCACTAGAACAGAAAAAAAAGACAAAATGAAATTCGTTTAAGGCAAAATTAAAAAAAAAATAACACATCCATTGCACTGAAATGCCGAGAAGAATTAAATTCCTTCTATGCTTCTTCTTATATACTTCTTCCAAAGGAATCTTCTTCTTACCCTGAAAAGGCCATGTAATGGTTGTTATGCGGGTTATTACAAATGATTGATTCGATTTCGTAAGTACATTGTAACTTTATTATTAGACGTATTGTGACTAAACTTTGCAGACGTGTTGAAAAACTCAAAACTTTTTTGTGTGTGTGTTGGAGGTTTGCTTCTGATTTCTGCCGCGAGAGGGCAGCAGTGAGCAGAGGCGGATCCAGCACGAACATTCCAGAACCTAATGTTCAATCTTACGGAAACAATTGAAGCAGAATCGCTTGCAATTGCTAGAAGGCCTGACGGCTGGTGACAAAGTTAGTCGCTTCGAATTTTCCACACAGTTGGAATGGCTTATGGAAGAACATGGGTTTTGTGAGAAACCCATCTTCAGTGGTAAGGAAACATTTTTTGAGTAGTCACTAAAAAAAAAAAAAAAAAAAAAAAAAAAAAAAAAAAAAAACTTTTTGAGTTTCCCAATACGTCTGCAAAGTTTTGTGACAATCTGTCCAATAAAAAAGCTACAATGAATTTATGAAATCAGATCAACCATTTGTAATAACCCTAACTTGTAAAGGTGTTAAAGAAGTTTAACCTGTAAAGATGAAAGTTAGCAGCTTCATCTTACAAATTTCCATCTCTTCAATTGGAATTTATGAATATTCATTGTACCATCAACAGTGATATAATTACTTCATTTTGTCGTTTTCGGAAATCGAACAAAAAATTGGGAACGAAAATCCCACACACACAATAATTTTTCATACGAGTATTAAGGTTGTCAACAGGCCTGTAGCCAGCCCAAAAATATAGGGGGGGGGGGGGGCCGATATGCAACCATATTATGGTTCATCACCATATTATAGTTCATTTGCCAGCCTACCGTGACAAATGTTAGGGGGGCAGCCAAAATTTAGGGGGCCGGTCCCCCTAGACCCCCCTGGATATGGAACTGGTTGTCAACATCTGCTAACTATGATCAAAATCGGAAGGATCTGTTCAATTCGTACATTAAATGCTGTCCCTAGTTTTTCAGCTAAAAACAATTAAGGACGAAAATTATATTACTCGGATTTCACATGCTTGACCATAAATTTGATCGATTGACAGAAAATACAACTCAAGAGATTAATAACAAATTCGATCAATTGTTAAATAAATCCATGGAAGTCTAGTTTAGAGGATGAATGGTCACCCTTTAGTACCATTCGATCATAATAGGAAATTATAATATTCAAAATATTGTCTTCAAAAAATATTCTCCAAACAGTGGTCATTATGACAAGATCAGAAAATATTATTATAATGATCGATGTATAAAAATTTGGTATTTTCTTATCCCGTTTCGAGATCAAATAACAATACACTTTGATTATTTTTAATAATAATAATAATAATAATAATAATAATAATAATAATAATTTGTTGACAATCTCACATGATGTTACATAACATGCTTTTTAAGGGCATTAACTTAATCCGATGTAATTATAATTACTTTTGTAACAATAAAAAGTGCTCATGTATGCTTGCACCTACCTAATAATACAGTGAAACCTGTCTTTAGCATAATCGAGCGGGACTTTTCGCTTAGTGGAGGCAGACTTTTCCTTTCTTTCTTTCTTTCTTTCTTTTTTTTTTTTTTTTTTTTTTTAATACATGCTTATAAAGGGGCATACTGAGGAACTATATTGCTGTACGTACATTGTTCGATTACAGCACTTCTTTCTTCTACGAATAAATACACACACACAAAATAAATAAATAAATAAATAAATAAAATGAATACAAAATATGCTATGCACACGTTTTCTTTATTTTTCTAATAGCCAAGGAGAGTTTTCTGTGTACATTGCTGCTTGGCTGCTTGACTTTCCGCATACAGTTTAGCCTGAGAAATTATACTAAGTGAAGCAGAATCATTTTTTCGTAAGGCAAATTTTTGCAGTTCCTTTAAACTTCTGAGAGAATCTTGATATGTATTTATTCTACACTCTTCTTGGAACTCGGTATCGTATTCCTCTTCTTCCTCTATCTCGTTTTCTTCTTTCCGACATTCCGTATGATTCTTGATTAAGTTACGGGGATTAAGGACAATTTGTGGGGGTGAATATGGGTAGTGGTTGGGGAAGATCAACATTGTTCAGAAATATTTAACAAAAGAACGAACATTTTATCGCAGAATGTGTAATGTAAACTTCTCGCAGAATGTCTAAACATCTTCTAAACGCTGTAGTCCGGAACTCAGAATTTTCCGTTAAATGTTTATTTTTCTTTCCGTTGTCCGCGTAACACAGTTTCCGCTTAATGAAGGGAGTTTTACACGTTTTCTTCTCCAAAATTCATGGGACCGTGAAATATTTCCGTTTAAGACAGTTTTCCGTTTAATAAAGGGTCCGTTGAAGACAGGTTTTACTGTATAAGGTTCAGTCAAATGAAAAGGTGCAATTGCAAATATCCGGACAACACGTTGAGGGAGATGTTAGTCCTGTTTGATGTTTATATCCACATATGTGTAGGCCATAATAAATGTTGCATTTGTTGTGTACGGGAGCAGTGTGGCACGTTAGCAGAGATTGATTACTTATCAATGTTCCTTTCTCTACCCAAAGTAACACAACGTATGAACATGATTCATATTAAGTACGTAGTGATAACTTAGGAAAAAGATAGGTAAAAACTTTAGGTTTCTTAATAAAACTAACTTTCTGTACTGTTAGTATATATATATATATATATATATATATATATATATATATATATATATATATATATATATATATATATATATATATATACTGCAGTATACTATAGTATACTGCGTTATATATATATATATATATATATAACGCAGCAGCTGAAATATGTAGGGCAGGGGGCGTAAAACTAGTTACGCCGCTGTTCAACGCTGATGTGAATAACATGTGCACGGCCTTCATAAAAATACGAAGGTCGTTCGGAAAGTAATAATTCCTAGTTTTTTCATAGAAAGTAATGGAGATACATAAATAACAACAGCACTGCTAACAGAGCAATATTTCAGCTACTGACTGTCAAAATGAAAATGAAATCTTTAGTTTTACCTCCCACGGTTATGCCGGTTATTCTAAAGGAGACGGTGATGATGAGAAATGAATGAAATGGTGGAATGAAGAAAGTGGGAGGAAACGGAAGAACCCCGAGAAAACCCATGAGCACGGTGTTTGTCCACCACAAAGTCCATACGGCGCGAGCTGGGATCGAACCAGGGACCACAAGCATACAGACGGTCATTTTTCCACATAGTTCCCACCATTCGTTATGCACTTTTGCCAACGATGAACCAGAACCTGCATGCCGCGCTTGTAAAAATCGGAACCAGCTGAGGCTAACCACTTCCTTACAGCTTTGGCAGCAGCTTCCGAGTGACACCACGTTTCATCTCCAGTGACGATACTATCCAGAAAATTGTCATGTTCAGCTTCGTATTGGTCCAGCAGGTCCCGACAAATTTCCATTCGCTGAGTTATGAGATCTTCTGGAAGCACCCGCGGCACAAATCTAGCACAGAGTTTACGATAACCAAGATGTTCCAGTATTTTTGCAAGGCATTACAGCCGACATTCAGCTTTGTACATAATTCTCTGGTCGTTATCCGGCGATCAGCACGGATGAGTTGATCAAGACGCTCTTCATTGCGAGGGATGACAGCTGTGCAGGGTCGACCGGACAGTGGCTTGTCATGAATACCATTTTCACCACCTTGAAAATGCCGTACCCATCGCCTCACATTGCTCAAGTCTATTGTATCGTCTCCATAAACCTTTACCAAGCGTCGATGGATTTCAATCATCGCAATTCCTTCAGCAGTGAGGAATTCAATCACACATCGTTGTTATATTCACACATCAATATCAGGCTTCATTTTGGAACACTCCTATGCTGGCGCCATCTACCGCAGAACAACGGGACCAGCTGCAAATAAAAGAGGAAGGTTCAAGCATTAGCACTACATCAACGACATCTGGCACGGACATACAGTACAAAGTCAACACAAAAAAATAGGCATCAATATCGGAACGACCCTCGTATATTGTTCTTATACAGAGTCTATACTTGTTATATAAAATTTAAGTTGCTTACTGGCTTATATATTTTAACGAATGCTCTAGAATTTCTATGACAATTGCATCATAGCCTTGCATGCAGCCTAATCTTTACTAACAGTCGCTAAGAAGAAACTTCTGGAAGAAAAGAAGCATTGAATGTTTCTTGATCTTGGAATTAGGAGCACAAACAGAACTCATCAAATGTCTCGTATTGAATATGAAAAACTAACAGAGGGTTTCAATATGTGGCTATGGAGAAGAATTGATAAACCTGGGTCAAACTGAAATGGAAGGACGAAGTGTTATGTATAAGGAATAAAAGAAATATTGGAAATAACGAAACAGGAGAAGAAAAATGGTTAAGAACAAGTTATATCCTAAGGAAATGATAATAAATGTATGTGTGAAACGAAACGAGTGAGTTGAGGAGAAAGAATTCAATTAATCTATGTTGTTGGAGGAATAAAGGATTTAGGATTTAGGAATTAGATTTCTGGGCTGTCGGCATCTATGGCCATTTAGCCCGTCACGTATGAGGGATGACGCACCTCGACGAGCACACTATCCGGGGAAAGGAAAGGAAGCGGCCTGAGACCTGTGTGTTAGGTACCATCCCGCCATTTGCCTGGTGTGAATGACGTAAATCTCATTCAGGATGGCTGTGATGAAATTTTTTGTTTACACTTTTTCGACAGAGTGCCCCCACCGGGGTCTAATCCGGGATCGCTCGCACCGAAGGTGAAAGAGTTAGCGACTACGCTACGCGGAACCACTAAAGGAATACATTGGCGCGGTCCATTATACACGATAACTCTTCGATCTACAAGCAAGTGACCTTTTCGCAATGGCAGAATAATTATAATGGTGATTTATATATATATATATATATATATATATATATATATATATATATATATATATATATATATATATATATATATATATATATATATATATATATATATATAGGCCTGGATTTGGGTGTGTGTGTAAAGGTGCACGTGCATCTCCTTCGTTGTAAATATACACTGCCTAAAATCAGAGGCTAGCAGTGAAAATAGCAATACTTTTACACTTTTCGGTTTCTCGTCTGGAGACGCCAATTGCACTATGTTGCAACGTCGCAGATAAAGAGCCACAGAGAAGATGTACGAATTTGTCAAATACTTACATAGATTATTTCCAGATGGCAGTTAAAGTTGATATAGATTGACAGTAGCATCACTTATTAGTATAGCAATCGAAGTAACTCTTTGCTAGATTCATGTAGTAATGCTAATGGTTCCAAGTTAATCTGCAACGTTGCCACGTAGTGAAATTATGATTCCTCATAGCGGGTAAAGAAGATCCCGGAGGATATACCATAATTATATAACAGTTTCGTTTTATTTTGACCTGTAGAATAGTGTTCTGTGTTCCCTAGTTATATATACATTCAAAGTATTGTGGCTTGCTTTCTAGTAATAATAACTTGAAGATTTACTTTAGCAGTGGCTTTTTTACGATTTTGTTTTTGGAAAGGTTTGCTGACTTTATTCCTAGAAATGTGGAAATTCTGCAAGATATTTCATTTACTTTAATATAGTAAATAAAATTTCGGGGGGGGGGGGGTTAAGTCCAGAAACCCCTCCTTGAATACGCCACTGGCAGGAAGTCAAAACAAATTCCAAGCAGTATTCATCGTCACAGCATTCACAGGGATTACATCATTTCATTATGTAAGGAAAACATAGTTCCTGTACGTTAAAAAATAAATTACAAGGAACTACTTTCAAGATGTATAAGAATAATACTTCTTGAAATCATAGTTAACTTTTTTTAGAAACAAAAAGAAGAAAAAGAGGAATGCAATTATTGAAGAGAAACTCTACAGCTAAAAATCAACTAATTTTGTTTGCTTTGTAATGCTTCAGACAGAAATTCAAGAAGTAAAGGAAATAAGCATGAATTTTGTTTATTAAAAGAGACCGTTTATTTGCATTGGTTTGCAGAATCACAAATTTTATAATAGTGGGGCAGGATGTGTATGAAGTATTAAGAACTCAGATCCTACCTACGTATTGTTTTATAAGTTGCACGGTGTAAGTTGTATTATTGTATTGTTGTACAACTTACACCAGAAGTATTTTTGTTATTTCACTGTATGCATAACATTCGAAGTCATTGAAGCAAATAAAAGCAGAAAAAAATATACAATTACAATGTAATTTGCAAATTAGTGAATTTTTAAAACATACAAAGAAAGAATATATACGTACTCAAGATCCTTTGATATGGTCTCTATTTTCTTTTTCTTTCAGTTAGCAATCAATGTGTTATTAAACAACAAAATCCTCTTATCTATAATAAAATTTCTAGTACGAGAAGTATAAAACGAATTTATCTTATAAAAATAATTTTACATTCGAAAATCATTACGAGCTTCCTTATATCAAAAGTATCAATAACCTCTAAACAAATTTCAAACGTTGAACACCTACACAAACTAAAACGGCATTCTCTCTCCATTATTTTCGCATTTATTCGGATTAAATTCCTATTAAGTGATATTACAATTTAAATCTGATCTGATAGCTTTGAAGAGTAGATTATTCCGCATGAGATTTCAGGTGGAGATTTTTCCGCCATTTCATACACATGGCGTGGTGTACGCTTAGAATATTATTGATGAATTAGCAGTGTTGCCAAATTCTGACAATATGTAGTTTCCCTTTTTAAGATCGAAAAATTTTCTAATCCATCCCCTTTCATTAAAGAAAGTACTGATGATGTAAACATGTCACAATGGATAGTTCTTATATTATTGTTTAATTCAATATATTTCAAAGCGTGAGATGTATCTATATACAATGCCACTTGTATTTAATTCATAACTCTTGGCCGTATTTACTTCTGTCCAACTAGCTGGAAGTCCGTTCTTCGCACAGGGAAATAACGTTTACTCAAAATCGAGAGAAAAGAAACAAGTAAAAAAAAAGTACTTGAGAAACAGCAACGTTGAAGAGAATGTGGGCGAGTACGAGAGACCCCACATACATGGAAAACAAAATAGAGTTTAGCTTTATCAATGAGATGAAATATACTATTGCTGTAATTATATTTGGATATAAATGGCTATAACGCGTATTAATAAGGGATGTTTAATCATAGGGAAAAGCAACTTTGAACGGACAGTTTCTTGTATATGAGTAAACACCTGAAATCTGACAAACCAACATTACACGTTCTAGGAATACCAGTTTTTGAATCATCACAAGGTAGTTGTTGTTTTTAGCTAAGCGGTAGAGTGTTGGATATGTAATCAGGAGGTCGTAGGTCCAAATGCAAGTCAGAAAACAGTGCATTTTTCTGATGTAAAGGCTTTGAAGGGGATATGTTTCTATGTTCCGCTTATCCCTTAATTTTGGAAAAAGGAGTTAGGATCCTCAAATAAGTATAGTAAAAAACAGAGAAGTTATATTATTATATTGGCAATTTTCATCATAGTTATTCCTTTCTAGGATGTTTTCAGAAGTTAAGATATTTAAATCTCCCTTCTTCTCTCTTACCTATCTTTAAATCGGCTATTTTGATTTCAAGTGTTCTTTAGTGGATCTTAGAGATCTTAGAGAAGTTATTGTGTCTCTTTCTTTTGTCATCTATCTACTTCATTTGTGGATATAAATGTTTTGGAAAATAGACTCCAGAGGCGATTTTTTAAATTAAAGCGATCTACAGTATATTGTCACTGATACATGTTGTGGTGCTTAGTTTAATGTACCAGACAAAGAAGAAATTCGATCGAATAAATGTTTTTGAGCTAACCAAACGTCGAACTTTTTTTGTAGTCGGTTTTCCCAAAATGGTTTAATATTGGTGATCGATATTTAGGTCATTGCCGATTCATGGCTGCTTACAGGGGCGGATTCAGGTTATGATCAAGGGAGGGGCTAAACCATATTTTGCCGTTTTATCCAGTGTAAAGCAGGATTGAAGCCCATTTTATCCAGTGTATACTTGAGCGTCAAGGGGAGGGGGCTATAGCCCCTATAGCCACCCCTTGGATCCGCCACTGGCTGCTTACATGCAGAAATTGCTCGACTTTTGCCAGAATATTATCCAATTTTGCTGTGATTGCTAGGCCACTGTGAGGAACATTTTGGACTTAAAAATAACGTTCCTTGCATGTAATCATCACAAATTTATCACGGGCCTACGAAGCATTGCACCTTTATTGAAATAAAATCGTAAAACGTAGCGCAGTTCCGCGGAAAGTTGACTCATCTTCACGGCGCAATACCTTATCTCTGAATATAAGAATTTCAACACTTTTTGCAAATGTACCAGCTCCAACTCTTAAATGACGATAAGTGGTTTTCTGAATGTGTCTCAAGTTTGCATCCCATACCCATCCTTTAGTCTTTACTAAAACCGGAAGTGGTAGAAATGCACTACCACTTCCGATTTCAATATTGATCTCTACAGAGCAAAAACGATAAGACGTTGCGTGAAGCGATCTTTTAAATTTTTTTTTTTTCATTCTAAGAGTAGCTACCATTTTCTCTCTTAACTTCTTATACAAACCGAAAGTGGCAGAAATCAGCGGTTTTCTGTAATCAATTAACCGGTCCAAGAATATATTTTGTCTCCATTCTAATTACATACCTCTAAAGTCGGAAACACACTTATTTGTTTGCATACTTCCACAAAACATACAAACACCAAATTTTGCATACTTGTTCGTCATGGGATGTGAGTAATGGGAAAATTCCGATATCACGAAAAAGGCGACATTTTCCATGTAAATGAAGTGTCGAAATTTTTCGTCGTTTCGAAATGCTGGTTTTTAGAGTAGTTCCGCACACCATAGAAACGTCATATTTTGTCAGGCAGTGAAGCTAGGAACATAGTTTATGATAGAAGAAAGAGCATTAAATTTCGTTTTCGTTTCGCGGCGCAAATCGAAAAAATGTGAAATTTGTAATGGCTGTATCTAGGATGTTGAAATTTCGAGGTGATGTTATTCTGATGCGTAGTTTGCGAATCCGCCCTTAAACTTGAAAAAAATAGTCATGTTCGGTGTCAGAAAGTGCTAGGAATGTTATAAGGGGGCGTCTAATTCTACACAACTTGTAGATATGGTGGAATCACGAAATTGCGTTCAAGTGTGTAGAGTACAGCTCATGTGAGGGGAAAAATCCGACATGTTGGAAAAGTCGTCATCTTCGATTCAAAATGGCGTCTCAAAAATTTGTAACCATGAAAATTGTAAGTTGTGCTCTTGGTAGGTAAGCCAGGTTTCGCTATGTTATTAAGGACGTAGTTCAGTTTAAGCGAAGAAACAAATCATTGGAGAAGTCGCCATCTTGAATTCAAAATTGCCATATTTTTGAATTGCCTTCATTTGGCCTCTTATGTGGTATATTGAGTAGAATAGAACAAACAGAATTCAAGGTAGTAAGTTAGCTCCGCGGTAAAGTGTCTGCTTTCTGAGTAGCAGGTCTGGGTTCGAATCCCCGCAGACCATGTTTTATCTTGCATTTTTTTTCTTATCACGTTGCTTCATTTTACCAAATAGTTTCTGTTGGCATTGCGTGAACAAAATATTTTCGTTATTACAGACAGACGGAAAGGATATATTTATACGCTAACTATTAAGATGGTCTCGAAACTAGGCAGTATGTTCGTGTAAAGTTTCGAGACGATACTGAAGTATTTAAAATCAAACATATGTAGCTTTGGAAATGGAGCATCATCAGTGTCTCTATCGGAAGCAATGTTCGGGGGCGGGGGGAGTATTACCCCGGGGGCACTGCTGATAACACTCTATTTGTTATTGTATTATAAACGTATTATTTTGATCTCGCCAGGGGCGCTCTGAGGAGGCAATATCCCCCAAAAAGAGTCTGAAAGAAACATTGGGCATCATTTTCACGATATAGTGTCCATACAAGACAACAATACATTTTGTCTCGCGACAACAGTGTCTGCTTCAAACCGGAAACGATTGCAAAATATCTCTCTCCCATTTTATGTTCCTCGTTAAGATACATGCGTATACCAAATTTGAAGTGAATACCACAAACGGAAAGTATAAAATATTAATTTTAAGGAAATACACACACACACAGGGACGTACGCAGGGGGTGGGTCCTAGGGGTCCGGACCACCACCGAAATTCCAACTTTTGAGTAAATTTAGGCTAATTTTTGGGACAAGTTTAGGAATTTGAATATAAAATACACTGATATTGAGTTTGGCCTTTCCCGAAATAAATTCCTGCGTACGCAACTGCGCACGCACGCTCATACACGCACACACACACACACACAAATGGGCACCTTTGAAAATTGTCTCGTCGGCAGCGTACATAATTTTAATATATAAGATACGTGGAAAAGTGCCCCTTACGATTTAATAGTTTTAGTTGCGGGTCTGGTTGGAATGAAATGCCGTATATAATAAACTCAAGCTTATTTTCAATCACCTATGCTATAAAAATAAACTTTCAAAGAAAGAAAAAGTGAGAGAAAAACTTGTTGGGGATCGAACCCAGGTCTTTTGCACAGTAGGCTCACGTCATTCCCCTACACTACTCAATTCCTTAGATTTCGGATTTCCTACTTACTGCTCACATAGTACTGGTACGTAGCGGGCTCGCGTCCGTAGAATTATATACCTCTAAAGTCGGAAACACACTTAATTGTTTGCATACTTCCACAAAACATACAAACACCAAATTTTGCATACTTGTTCGTCATGGGATGTGAGTAATGGGAAAATTCCGATATCACGAAAAAGGCGACATTTTCCATGTAAATGAAGTGTCGAAATTTTTCGTCGTTTCGAAATGCTGGTTTTTAGAGTAGTTCCGCACACCATAGAAACGTCATATTTTGTCAGGCAGTGAAGCTAGGAACATAGTTTATGATAGAAAAAAGAGCATTAAAATTCGTTTTCGTTTCGCGGCGCAAATCGAAAAAATGTGAAATTTGTAATGGCTGTATCTAGGATGTTGAAATTTCGAGGTGATGTTTATTCTGATGCGTTGTTTGCGAATCCGCTCTTAAACTTGAAAAAAATAGTCATGTTCGGTGTCAGAAAGTGCTAGGAATGTTATAAGGGGGCGTCTAATTTTACACAACTTGTAGATATGGTGGAATCACGAAATTGCGTTCAAGTGTGTAGAGTACAGCTCATGTGAGGGAAAAAATCCGACATGTTGGAAAAGTCGTCATCTTCGATTCAAAATGGCGTCTCAAAAATTTGTAACCATGAAAATTGTAAGTTGTGCTCTTGGTAGGTAAGCCAGGTTTCGCTATGTTATTAAGGACGTAGTTCAGTTTAAGCGAAGAAACAAATCATTGGAGAAGTCGCCATCTTGAATTCAAAATTGCCATATTTTTGAATTGCCTTCATTTGGCCTCTTATGTGGTATATTGAGTAGAATAGAACAAACAGAATTCAAGGTAGTAAGTTAGCTCCGCGGTAAAGTGTCTGCTTTCTGAGTAGCAGGTCTGGGTTCGAATCCCCGCAGACCATGTTTTATCTTGCATTTTTTTTCTTATCACGTTGCTTCATTTTACCAAATAGTTTCTGTTGTCATTGCGTGAACAAAATATTTTCGTTATTACAGACAGACGGAAAGGATATATTTATACGCTAACTGTTGAGATGGTCTCGAAACTAGGCAGTATGTTCGTGTAAAGTTTCGAGACGATACTGAAGTATTTAAAATCAAACATATGTAGCTTTGGAAATGGAGCATCATCAGTGTCTCTATCGGAAGCAATGTTCGGGGGCGGGGGGAGTATTACCCCGGGGGCACTGCTGATAACACTCTATTTGTTATTGTATTATAAACGTATTATTTTGATCTCGCCAGGGGCGCTCTGAGGAGGCAATATCCCCCAAAAAGAGTCTGAAAGAAACATTGGGCATCATTTTCACGATATAGTGTCCATACAAGACAACAATACATTTTGTCTCGCGACAACAGTGTCTGCTTCAAACCGGAAACGATTGCAAAATATCTCTCTCCCATTTTATGTTCCTCGTTAAGATACATGCGTATACCAAATTTGAAGTGAATACCACAAACGGAAAGTATAAAATATTAATTTTAAGGAAATACACACACACACAGGGACGTACGCAGGGGGTGGGTCCTAGGGGTCCGGACCACCACCGAAATTCCAACTTTTGAGTAAATTTAGGCTAATTTTTGGGACAAGTTTAGGAATTTGAATATAAAATACACTGATATTGAGTTTGGCCTTTCCCGAAATAAATTCCTGCGTACGCAACTGCGCACGCACGCTCATACACGCACACACACACACACACAAATGGGCACCTTTGAAAATTGTCTCGTCGGCAGCGTACATAATTTTAATATATAAGATACGTGGAAAAGTGCCCCTTACGATTTAATAGTTTTAGTTGCGGGTCTGGTTGGAATGAAATGCCGTATATAATAAAGTCAAGCTTATTTTCAATCACCTATGCTATAAAAATAAACTTTCAAAGAAAGAAAAAGTGAGAGAAAAACTTGTTGGGGATCGAACCCAGGTCTTTTGCACAGTAGGCTCACGTCATTCCCCTACACTACTCAATTCCTTAGATTTCGGATTTCCTACTTACTGCTCACATAGTACTGGTACGTAGCGGGCTCGCGTCCGTAGAATTATATACCTCTAAAGTCGGAAACACACTTAATTGTTTGCATACTTCCACAAAACATACAAACACCAAATTTTGCATACTTGTTCGTCATGGGATGTGAGTAATGGGAAAATTCCGATATCACGAAAGAGGCGACATTTTCCATGTAAATGAAGTGTCGAAATTTTTCGTCGTTTCGAAATGCTGGTTTTTAGAGTAGTTCCGCACACCATAGAAACGTCATATTTTGTCAGGCAGTGAAGCTAGGAACATAGTTTATGATAGAAAAAAGAGCATTAAAATTCGTTTTCGTTTCGCGGCGCAAATCGAAAAAATGTGAAATTTGTAATGGCTGTATCTAGGATGTTGAAATTTCGAGGTGATGTTTATTCTGATGCGTAGTTTGCGAATCCGCTCTTAAACTTAAAAAAAATAGTCATGTTCGGTGTCAGAAAGTGCTAGGAATGTTATAAGGGGGCGTCTAATTCTACACAACTTGTAGATATGGTTGAATCACGAAATTGCGTTCAAGTGTGTAGAGTACAGCTCATGTGAGGGGAAAAATCCGACATGTTGGAAAAGTCGTCATCTTCGATTCAAAATGGCGTCTCAAAAATTTGTAACCATGAAAATTGTAAGTTGTGCTCTTGGTAGGTAAGCCAGGTTTCGCTATGTTATTAAGGACGTAGTTCAGTTTAAGTGAAGAAACAAATCATTGGAGAAGTCGCCATCTTGAATTCAAAATTGCCATATTTTTGAATTGCCTTCATTTGGCCTCTTATGTGGTATATTGAGTAGAATAGAACAAACAGAATTCAACATAGTAAGTTAGCTCCGCGGTAAAGTGTCTGTTTTCTGAGTAGCAGGTCTGGGTTCGAATCCCCGCAGACCATGTTTTATCTTGCATTTTTTTTCTTATCACGTTGCTTCATTTTACCAAATAGTTTCTGTTGGCATTGCGTGAACAAAATATTTTCGTTATTACAGACAGACGGAAAGGATATATTTATACGCTAACTGTTGAGATGGTCTCGAAACTAGGCAGTATGTTCGTGCAAAGTTTCGAGACGATACTGAAGTATTTAAAATCAAACATATGTAGCTTTGGTAATGGAGCATCACCAGTGTCTCTATCGGAAGCAATGTTCGGGGGCGGGGGGAGTATTACCCCGGGGGCACTGTTGATAACACTCTATTTGTTATTGTATTATAAACGTATTATTTTGATCTCGCCAGGGGCGCTCTGAGGAGGCAATATCCCCCAAAAAGAGTCTGAAAGAAACATTGGGCATCATTTTCACGATATAGTGTCCATACAAGACAACAATACATTTTGTCTCGCGACAACAGTGTCTGCTTCAAACCGGAAACGATTGCAAAATATCTCTCTCCCCTTTTATGTTCCTCGTTAAGATACATGCATATACCAAATTTGAAGTGAATACCACAAATGGAAAGTATAAAATATTAATTTTAAGGAAATACACACACACACAGGGACGTACGCAGGGGGTGGGTCCTGGGGGTCCGGAGCACCACCGAAATTCCAACTTTTGAGTAAATTTAGCCTAATTTTTGGGACAAGTTTAGGAATTTCAATATAAAATACACTGATATTGAGTTTGGCCCTTCCCGAAATAAATTCCTGCGTACGCAACTGCGCACACACGCTCATACACGCACACACACACACACACAAATGGGCACCTTTGAAAATTGTCTCGTCGGCAGCGTACATAATTTTAATATATAAGATACGTGGAAAAGTGCCCCTTACGATTTAATAGTTTTAGTTGCGGGTCTGGTTGGAATGAAATGCCGTATATAATAAAGTCAAGCTTATTTTCAATCACCTATGCTATAAAAATAAACTTTCAAAGAAAGAAAAAGTGAGAGAAAACTTGTTGCGGATCGAACCCAGGTCTCTTACACAGTGGGCTTACGTCGTTCCCCTACACTACTCAATTCCTTAGATTTCGGATTTCCTACTTACTGCTCACATAGTACTGGTACGTAGCGGGCTCGCGTCCGTAGAATTATATACCTCTAAAGTCGGAAACACACTTAATTGTTTGCATACTTCCACAAAACATACAAACACCAAATTTTGGATACTTGTTCGTCATGGGATGTGAGTAATGGGAAAATTCCGATATCACGAAAAAGGCGACATTTTCCATGTAAATGAAGTGTCGAAATTTTTCGTCGTTTCGAAATGCTGGTTTTTAGAGTAGTTCCGCACACCATAGAAACGTCATATTTTGTCAGGCAGTGAAGCTAGGAACATAGTTTATGATAGAAAAAAGAGCATTAAAAGTCGTTTTCGTTTCGCGGCGCAAATAGAAAAAATGTAAAATTTGTAATGGCTGTATCTAGGATGTTGAAATTTCGAGGTGATGTTTATTCTGATGCGTAGTTTGCGAATCCGCCCTTAAACTTGAAAAAAAATAGTCATGTTCGGTGTCAGAAAGTGCTAGGAATGTTATAACGGTGCGTCTAATTCTACACAACTTGTAGATATGGTGGAATCACGAAATTGCGTTCAAGTGTGTAGAGTACAGCTCATGTGAGGGGAAAAATCCGACATGTTGGAAAAGTCGTCATCTTCGATTCAAAATGGCGTCTCAAAAATTTGTAACCATGAAAATTGTAAGTTGTGCTCTTGGTAGGTAAGCCAGGTTTCGCTATGTTATTAAGGACGTAGTTCAGTTTAAGTGAAGAAACAAATCATTGGAGAAGTCGCCATCTTGAATTCAAAATTGCCATATTTTTGAATTGCCTTCATTTGGCCTCTTATGTGGTATATTGAGTAGAATAGAACAAACAGAATTCAACGTAGTAAGTTAGCTCCGCGGTAAAGTGTCTGCTTTCTGAGTAGCAGGTCTGGGTTCGAATCCCCGCAGACCATGTTTTATCTTGCAATTTTTTCTTATCACGTTGCTTCATTTTACCAAATAGTTTCTGTTGTCATTGCGTGAACAAAATATTTTCGTTATTACAGACAGACGGAAAGGATATATTTATACGCTAACTGTAGAGATGGTCTCGAAACTAGGCAGTATGTTCGTGTAAAGTTTCGATACGATACTGAAGTATTTAAAATCAAACATATGTAGCTTTGGAAATGGAGCATCACCAGTGTCTCTATCGGAAGCAATGTTCGGGGGCGGGGGGAGTATTACCCCGGGGGCACCGCTGATAACATTCTATTTGTTATTGTATTATAAACGTATTATTTTGATCTCGCCAGGGGCGCTCTGAGGAGGCAATGTCCCCCAAAAAGAGTCTGAAAGAAACATTGGGCATCATTTTCACGATATAGTGTCCATACAAGACAACAATACATTTTGTCTCGCGACAACAGTGTCTGCTTCAAACCGGAAACGATTGCAAAATATCTCTCTCCCCTTTTATGTTCCTCGTTAAGATACATGCGTATACCAAATTTGAAGTGAATACCACAAATGGAAAGTATAAAATATTAATTTTAAGGAAATACACACACACACAGGGACGTACGCAGGGGGTGGGTCCTGGGGGTCCGGACCACCACCGAAATTCCAACTTTTGAGTAAATTTAGGCTAATTTTTGGGACAAGTTTAGGAATTTGAATATAAAATACACTGATATTGAGTTTGGCCCTTCCCGAAATAAATTCCTGCGTACGCAACTGCGCACACACGCTCATACACGCACACACACACACACACAAATGGGCACCTTTGAAAATTGTCTCGTTGGAAGCGCACATAATTTTAATATATAAGATACGTGGAAAAGTGCCCCTTACGATTTAATAGTTTTAGTTGCGGGTCTGGTTGGAATGAAATGCCGTATATAATAAAGTCAAGCTTATTTTCAATCACCTATGCTATAAAAATAAACTTTCAAAGAAAGAAAAAGTGAGAGAAATATTTGTTGGGGATCGACCCCAGGTCTTTTGCACAGTAGGCTCATGTTGTTCCCCTACACTACTCAATTCCTTAGATTTCGGATTTCCTACTTACTGCTCACATAGTACTGGTACGTAGCGGGCTCGCGTCCGTAGAATTATATACCTCTAAAGTCGGAAACACACTTAATTGTTTGCATACTTCCACAAAACATACAAACACCAAATTTTGCATACTTGTTCGTCATGGGATGTGAGTAATGGGAAAATTCCGATATCACGAAAAAGGCGACATTTTCCATGTAAATGAAGTGTCGAAATTTTTCGTCGTTTCGAAATGCTGGTTTTTAGAGTAGTTCCGCACACCATAGAAACGTCATATTTTGTCACGCAGTGAAGCTAGGAACATAGTTTATGATAGAAAAAAGAGCATTAAAATTCGTTTTCGTTTCGCGGCGCAAATCGAAAAAATGTGAAATTTGTAATGGCTGTATCTAGGATGTTGAAATTTCGAGGTGATGTTTATTCTGATGCGTAGTTTGCGAATCCGCTCTTAAACTTGAAAAAAATAGTCATGTTCGGTGTCAGAAAGTGCTAGGAATGTTATAAGGGGGCGTCTAATTCTACACAACTTGTAGATATGGTGGAATCACGAAATTGCGTTCAAGTGTGTAGAGTACAGCTCATGTGAGGGGAAAAATCCGACATGTTGGAAAAGTCGTCATCTTCGATTCAAAATGGCGTCTCAAAAATTTGTAACCATGAAAATTGTAAGTTGTGCTCTTGGTAGGTAAGCCAGGTTTCGCTATGTTATTAAGGACGTAGTTCAGTTTAAGTGAAGAAACAAATCATTGGAGAAGTCGCCATCTTGAATTCAAAATTGCCATATTTTTGAATTGCCTTCATTTGGCCTCTTATGTGGTATATTGAGTAGAATAGAACAAACAGAATTCAACATAGTAAGTTAGCTCCGCGGTAAAGTGTCTGTTTTCTGAGTAGCAGGTCTGGGTTCGAATCCCCGCAGACCATGTTTTATCTTGCATTTTTTTTCTTATCACGTTGCTTCATTTTACCAAATAGTTTCTGTTGGCATTGCGTGAACAAAATATTTTCGTTATTACAGACAGACGGAAAGGATATATTTATACGCTAACTGTTGAGATGGTCTCGAAACTAGGCAGTATGTTCGTGCAAAGTTTCGAGACGATACTGAAGTATTTAAAATCAAACATATGTAGCTTTGGTAATGGAGCATCACCAGTGTCTCTATCGGAAGCAATGTTCGGGGGCGGGGGGAGTATTACCCCGGGGGCACTGTTGATAACACTCTATTTGTTATTGTATTATAAACGTATTATTTTGATCTCGCCAGGGGCGCTCTGAGGAGGCAATATCCCCCAAAAAGAGTCTGAAAGAAACATTGGGCATCATTTTCACGATATAGTGTCCATACAAGACAACAATACATTTTGTCTCGCGACAACAGTGTCTGCTTCAAACCGGAAACGATTGCAAAATATCTCTCTCCCCTTTTATGTTCCTCGTTAAGATACATGCGTATACCAAATTTGAAGTGAATACCACAAATGGAAAGTATAAAATATTAATTTTAAGGAAATACACACACACACAGGGACGTACGCAGGGGGTGGGTCCTGGGGGTCCGGACCACCACCGAAATTCCAACTTTTGAGTAAATTTAGCCTAATTTTTGGGACAAGTTTAGGAATTTCAATATAAAATACACTGATATTGAGTTTGGCCCTTCCCGAAATAAATTCCTGCGTACGCAACTGCGCACACACGCTCATACACGCACACACACACACACACAAATGGGCACCTTTGAAAATTGTCTCGTCGGCAGCGTACATAATTTTAATATATAAGATACGTGGAAAAGTGCCCCTTACGATTTAATAGTTTTAGTTGCGGGTCTGGTTGGAATGAAATGCCGTATATAATAAAGTCAAGCTTATTTTCAATCACCTATGCTATAAAAATAAACTTTCAAAGAAAGAAAAAGTGAGAGAAAACTTGTTGCGGATCGAACCCAGGTCTCTTACACAGTGGGCTTACGTCGTTCCCCTACACTACTCAATTCCTTAGATTTCGGATTTCCTACTTACTGCTCACATAGTACTGGTACGTAGCGGGCTCGCGTCCGTAGAATTATATACCTCTAAAGTCGGAAACACACTTAATTGTTTGCATACTTCCACAAAACATACAAACACCAAATTTTGGATACTTGTTCGTCATGGGATGTGAGTAATGGGAAAATTCCGATATCACGAAAAAGGCGACATTTTCCATGTAAATGAAGTGTCGAAATTTTTCGTCGTTTCGAAATGCTGGTTTTTAGAGTAGTTCCGCACACCATAGAAACGTCATATTTTGTCAGGCAGTGAAGCTAGGAACATAGTTTATGATAGAAAAAAGAGCATTAAAAGTCGTTTTCGTTTCGCGGCGCAAATAGAAAAAATGTAAAATTTGTAATGGCTGTATCTAGGATGTTGAAATTTCGAGGTGATGTTTATTCTGATGCGTAGTTTGCGAATCCGCCCTTAAACTTGAAAAAAAAATAGTCATGTTCGGTGTCAGAAAGTGCTAGGAATGTTATAAGGGGGCGTCTAATTCTACACAACTTGTAGATATGGTGGAATCACGAAATTGCGTTCAAGTGTGTAGAGTACAGCTCATGTGAGGGGAAAAATCCGACATGTTGGAAAAGTCGTCATCTTCGATTCAAAATGGCGTCTCAAAAATTTGTAACCATGAAAATTGTAAGTTGTGCTCTTGGTAGGTAAGCCAGGTTTCGCTATGTTATTAAGGACGTAGTTCAGTTTAAGCGAAGAAACAAATCATTGGAGAAGTCGCCATCTTGAATTCAAAATTGCCATATTTTTGAATTGCCTTCATTTGGCCTCTTATGTGGTATATTGAGTAGAATAGAACAAACAGAATTCAAGGTAGTAAGTTAGCTCCGCGGTAAAGTGTCTGCTTTCTGAGTAGCAGGTCTGGGTTCGAATCCCCGCAGACCATGTTTTATCTTGCATTTTTTTTCTTATCACGTTGCTTCATTTTACCAAATAGTTTCTGTTGGCATTGCGTGAACAAAATATTTTCGTTATTACAGACAGACGGAAAGGATATATTTATACGCTAACTGTTGAGATGGTCTCGAAACTAGGCAGTATGTTCGTGTAAAGTTTCGAGACGATACTGAAGTATTTAAAATCAAACATATGTAGCTTTGGAAATGGAGCATCATCAGTGTCTCTATCGGAAGCAATGTTCGGGGGCGGGGGGAGTATTACCCCGGGGGCACTGCTGATAACACTCTATTTGTTATTGTATTATAAACGTATTATTTTGATCTCGCCAGGGGCGCTCTGACGAGGCAATATCCCCCAAAAAGAGTCTGAAAGAAACATTGGGCATCATTTTCACGATATAGTGTCCATACAAGACAACAATACATTTTGTCTCGCGACAACAGTGTCTGCTTCAAACCGGAAACGATTGCAAAATATCTCTCTCCCATTTTATGTTCCTCGTTAAGATACATGCGTATACCAAATTTGAAGTGAATACCACAAATGGAAAGTATAAAATATTAATTTTAAGGAAATACACACACACACAGGGACGTACGCAGGGGGTGGGTCCTGGGGGTCCGGACCACCACCGAAATTCCAAATTTTGAGTAAATTTAGGCTAATTTTTGGGACAAGTTTAGGAATTTGAATATAAAATACACTGATATTGAGTTTGGCCCTTCCCGAAATAAATTCCTGCGTACGCAACTGCGCACACACGCTCATACACGCACACACACACACACACACAAATGGGCACCTTTGAAAATTGTCTCGTTGGAAGCGCACATAATTTTAATATATAAGATACGTGGAAAAGTGCCCCTTACGATTTAATAGTTTTAGTTGCGGGTCTGGTTGGAATGAAATGCCGTATATAATAAAGTCAAGCTTATTTTCAATCACCTATGCTATAAAAATAAACTTTCAAAGAAAGAAAAAGTGAGAGAAAAACTTGTTGGGGATCGACCCCAGGTCTTTTGCACAGTAGGCTCATGTTGTTCCCCTACACTACTCAATTCCTTAGATTTCGGATTTCCTACTTACTGCTCACATAGTACTGGTACGTAGCGGGCTCGCGTCCGTAGAATTATATACCTCTAAAGTCGGAAACACACTTAATTGTTTGCATACTTCCACAAAACATACAAACACCAAATTTTGCATACTTGTTCGTCATGGGATGTGAGTAATGGGAAAATTCCGATATCACGAAAAAGGCGACATTTTCCATGTAAATGAAGTGTCGAAATTTTTCGTCGTTTCGAAATGCTGGTTTTTAGAGTAGTTCCGCACACCATAGAAACGTCATATTTTGTCACGCAGTGAAGCTAGGAACATAGTTTATGATAGAAAAAAGAGCATTAAAATTCGTTTTCGTTTCGCGGCGCAAATCGAAAAAATGTGAAATTTGTAATGGCTGTATCTAGGATGTTGAAATTTCGAGGTGATGTTTATTCTGATGCGTTGTTTGCGAATCCGCTCTTAAACTTGAAAAAAATAGTCATGTTCGGTGTCAGAAAGTGCTAGGAATGTTATAAGGGGGCGTCTAATTTTACACAACTTGTAGATATGGTGGAATCACGAAATTGCGTTCAAGTGTGTAGAGTACAGCTCATGTGAGGGGAAAAATCCGACATGTTGGAAAAGTCGTCATCTTCGATTCAAAATGGCGTCTCAAAAATTTGTAACCATGAAAATTGTAAGTTGTGCTCTTGGTAGGTAAGCCAGGTTTCGCTATGTTATTAAGGACGTAGTTCAGTTTAAGCGAAGAAACAAATCATTGGAGAAGTCGCCATCTTGAATTCAAAATTGCCATATTTTTGAATTGCCTTCATTTGGCCTCTTATGTGGTATATTGAGTAGAATAGAACAAACAGAATTCAAGGTAGTAAGTTAGCTCCGCGGTAAAGTGTCTGCTTTCTGAGTAGCAGGTCTGGGTTCGAATCCCCGCAGACCATGTTTTATCTTGCATTTTTTTTCTTATCACGTTGCTTCATTTTACCAAATAGTTTCTGTTGGCATTGCGTGAACAAAATATTTTCGTTATTACAGACAGACGGAAAGGATATATTTATACGCTAACTGTTGAGATGGTCTCGAAACTAGGCAGTATGTTCGTGTAAAGTTTCGAGACGATACTGAAGTATTTAAAATCAAACATATGTAGCTTTGGAAATGGAGCATCATCAGTGTCTCTATCGGAAGCAATGTTCGGGGGCGGGGGGAGTATTACCCCGGGGGCACTGCTGATAACACTCTATTTGTTATTGTATTATAAACGTATTATTTTGATCTCGCCAGGGGCGCTCTGACGAGGCAATATCCCCCAAAAAGAGTCTGAAAGAAACATTGGGCATCATTTTCACGATATAGTGTCCATACAAGACAACAATACATTTTGTCTCGCGACAACAGTGTCTGCTTCAAACCGGAAACGATTGCAAAATATCTCTCTCCCATTTTATGTTCCTCGTTAAGATACATGCGTATACCAAATTTGAAGTGAATACCACAAACGGAAAGTATAAAATATTAATTTTAAGGAAATACACACACACACAGGGACGTACGCAGGGGGTGGGTCCTAGGGGTCCGGACCACCACCGAAATTCCAACTTTTGAGTAAATTTAGGCTAATTTTTGGGACAAGTTTAGGAATTTGAATATAAAATACACTGATATTGAGTTTGGCCTTTCCCGAAATAAATTCCTGCGTACGCAACTGCGCACGCACGCTCATACACGCACACACACACACACACAAATGGGCACCTTTGAAAATTGTCTCGTCGGCAGCGTACATAATTTTAATATATAAGATACGTGGAAAAGTGCCCCTTACGATTTAATAGTTTTAGTTGCGGGTCTGGTAGGAATGAAATGCCGTATATAATAAACTCAAGCTTATTTTCAATCACCTATGCTATAAAAATAAACTTTCAAAGAAAGAAAAAGTGAGAGAAAAACTTGTTGGGGATCGAACCCAGGTCTTTTGCACAGTAGGCTCACGTCGTTCCCCTACACTACTCAATTCCTTAGATTTCGGATTTCCTACTTACTGCTCACATAGTACTGGTACGTAGCGGGCTCGCGTCCGTAGAATTATATACCTCTAAAGTCGGAAACACACTTAATTGTTTGCATACTTCCACAAAACATACAAACACCAAATTTTGCATACTTGTTCGTCATGGGATGTGAGTAATGGGAAAATTCCGATATCACGAAAAAGGCGACATTTTCCATGTAAATGAAGTGTCGAAATTTTTCGTCGTTTCGAAATGCTGGTTTTTAGAGTAGTTCCGCACACCATAGAAACGTCATATTTTGTCAGGCAGTGAAGCTAGGAACATAGTTTATGATAGAAAAAAGAGCATTAAAAGTCGTTTTCGTTTCGCGGCGCAAATCGAAAAAATGTGAAATTTGTAATGGCTGTATCTAGGATGTTGAAATTTCGAGGTGATGTTTATTCTGATGCGTAGTTTGCGAATCCGCTCTTAAACTTGAAAAAAATAGTCATGTTCGGTGTCAGAAAGTGCTAGGAATGTTATAAGGGGGCGTCTAATTCTACACAACTTGTAGATATGGTGGAATCACGAAATTGCGTTCAAGTGTGTAGAGTACAGCTCATGTGAGGGGAAAAATCCGACATGTTGGAAAAGTCGTCATCTTCGATTCAAAATGGCGTCTCAAAAATTTGTAACCATGAAAATTGTAAGTTGTGCTCTTGGTAGGTAAGCCAGGTTTCGCTATGTTATTAAGGACGTAGTTCAGTTTAAGTGAAGAAACAAATCATTGGAGAAGTCGCCATCTTGAATTCAAAATTGCCATATTTTTGAATTGCCTTCATTTGGCCTCTTATGTGGTATATTGAGTAGAATAGAACAAACAGAATTCAACATGGTAAGTTAGCTCCGCGGTAAAGTGTCTGCTTTCTGAGTAGCAGGTCTGGGTTCGAATCCCCGCAGACCATGTTTTATCTTGCATTTTTTTTCTTATCACGTTGCTTCATTTTACCAAATAGTTTCTGTTGGCATTGCGTGAACAAAATATTTTCGTTATTACAGACAGACGGAAAGGATATATTTATACGCTAACTGTTGAGATGGTCTCGAAACTAGGCAGTATGTTCGTGCAAAGTTTCGAGACGATACTGAAGTATTTAAAATCAAACATATGTAGCTTTGGTAATGGAGCATCACCAGTGTCTCTATCGGAAGCAATGTTCGGGGGCGGGGGGAGTATTACCCCGGGGGCACTGCTGATAACACTCTATTTGTTATTGTATTATAAACGTATTATTTTGATCTCGCCAGGGGCGCTCTGAGGCAATATCCCCCAAAAAGAGTCTGAAAGAAACATTGGGCATCATTTTCACGATATAGTGTCCATACAAGACAACAATACATTTTGTCTCGCGACAACAGTGTCTGCTTCAAACCGGAAACGATTGCAAAATATCTCTCTCCCCTTTTATGTTCCTCGTTAAGATACATGCGTATACCAAATTTGAAGTGAATACCACAAATGGAAAGTATAAAATATTAATTTTAAGGAAATACACACACACACAGGGACGTACGCAGGGGGTGGGTCCTGGGGGTCCGGACCACCACCGAAATTCCAACTTTTGAGTAAATTTAGGCTAATTTTTGGGACAAGTTTAGGAATTTGAATATAAAATACACTGATATTGAGTTTGGCCCTTCCCGAAATAAATTCCTGCGTACGCAACTGCGCACACACGCTCATACACACACACACACACACACACAAATGGGCAACTTTGAAAATTGTCTCGTTGGAAGCGCACATAATTTTAATATATAAGATACGTGGAAAAGTGCCCCTTACGATTTAATAGTTTTAGTTGCGGGTCTGGTTGGAATGAAATGCCGTATATAATAAAGTCAAGCTTATTTTCAATCACCTATGCTATAAAAATAAACTTTCAAAGAAAGAAAAAGTGAGAGAAATATTTGTTGGGGATCGAACCCAGGTCTTTTGCACAGTAGGCTCACGTCGTTCCCCTACACTACTCAATTCCTTAGATTTTGGATTTCCTACTTACTGCTCACATAGTACTGGTACGTAGCGGGCTCGCGTCCGTAGAATTATTATATACCTCTAAAGTCGGAAACACACTTAATTGTTTGCATACTTCCACAAAACATACAAACACCAAATTTTGCATACTTGTTCGTCATGGGATGTGAGTAATGGGAAAATTCCGATATCACGAAAAAGGCGACATTTTCCATGTAAATGAAGTGTCGAAATTTTTCGTCGTTTCGAAATGCTGGTTTTTAGAGTAGTTCCGCACACCATAGAAACGTCATATTTTGTCAGGCAGTGAAGCTAGGAACATAGTTTATGATAGAAAAAAGAGCATTAAAAGTCGTTTTCGTTTCGCGGCGCAAATCGAAAAAATGTGAAATTTGTAATGGCTGTATCTAGGATGTCGAAATTTCGAGGTGATGTTTATTCTGATGCGTAGTTTGCGAATCCGCTCTTAAACTTAAAAAAAATAGTCATGTTCGGTGTCAGAAAGTGCTAGGAATGTTATAAGGGGGCGTCTAATTCTACACAACTTGTAGATATGGTGGAATCACGAAATTGCGTTCAAGTGTGTAGAGTACAGCTCATGTGAGGAGAAAAATCCGACATGTTGGAAAAGTCATCATCTTCGATTCAAAATGGCGTCTCAAAAATTTGTAACCATGAAAATTGTAAGTTGTGCTCTTGGTAGGTAAGCCAGGTTTCGCTATGTTATTAAGGACGTAGTTTTGTTTAAGTGAAGAAGCAAATCATTGGAGAAGTCGCCATCTTGAATTCAAAATTGCCATATTTTTGAATTGCCTTCATTTGGCCTCTTATGTGGTATATTGAGTAGAATAGAACAAACAGAATTCAACGTAGTAAGTTAGCTCCGCGGTAAAGTGTCTGCTTTCTGAGTAGCAGGTCTGGGTTCGAATCCCCGCAGACCATGTTTTATCTTGCATTTTTTTTCTTATCACGTTGCTTCATTTTACCAAATAGTTTCTGTTGGCATTGCGTGAACAAAATATTTTCGTTATTACAGACAGACGGAAAGGATATATTTATACGCTAACTGTAGAGATGGTCTCGAAACTAGGCAGTATGTTCGTGTAAAGTTTCGAGACGATACTGAAGTATTTAAAATCAAACATATGTAGCTTTGGAAATGGAGCATCACCAGTGTCTCTATCGGAAGCAATGTTCGGGGGCGGGGGGAGTATTACCCCGGGGGCACTGCTGATAACACTCTATTTGTTATTGTATTATAAACGTATTATTTTGATCTCGCCAGGGGCGCTCTGAGGAGGCAATATCCCCCAAAAAGAGTCTGAAAGAAACATTGGGCATCATTTTCACGATATAGTGTCCATACAAGACAACAATACATTTTGTCTCGCGACAACAGTGTCTGCTTCAAACCGGAAACGATTGCAAAATATCTCTCTCCCCTTTTATGTTCCTCGTTAAGATACATGCGTATACCAAATTTGAAGTGAATACCACAAATGGAAAGTGTAAAATATTAATTTTAAGGAAATACACACACACACAGGGACGTACGCAGGGGGTGGGTCCTGGGGGTCCGGACCACCACCGAAATTCCAACTTTTGAGTAAATTTAGGCTAATTTTTGGGACAAGTTTAGGAATTTCAATATAAAATACACTGATATTGAGTTTGGCCCTTCCCGAAATAAATTCCTGCGTACGCAACTGCGCACACACGCTCATACACGCACACACACACACACACAAATGGGCACCTTTGAAAATTGTCTCGTCGGCAGCGTACATAATTTTAATATATTTGATACGTGGAAAAGTGCCCCTTACGATTTAATAGTTTTAGTTGCGGGTCTGGTTGGAATGAAATGCCGTATATAATAAACTCAAGCTTATTTTCAATCACCTATGCTATAAAAATAAACTTTCAAAGAAAGAAAAAGTGAGAGAAAAACTTGTTGGGGATCGAACCCAGGTCTCTTGCACAGTAGGCTCACGTCGTTCCCCTACACTACTCAATTCCTTAGATTTCGGATTTCCTACTTACTGCTCACATAGTACTGGTACGTAGCGGGCTCGCGTCCGTAGAATTATATACCTCTAAAGTCGGAAACACACTTAATTGTTTGCATACTTCCACAAAACATACAAACACCAAATTTTGGATACTTGTTCGTCATGGGATGTGAGTAATGGGAAAATTCCGATATCACGAAAAAGGCGACATTTTCCATGTAAATGAAGTGTCGAAATTTTTCGTCGTTTCGAAATGCTGGTTTTTAGAGTAGTTCCGCACACCATAGAAACGTCATATTTTGTCAGGCAGTGAAGCTAGGAACATAGTTTATGATAGAAAAAAGAGCATTAAAAGTCGTTTTCGTTTCGCGGCGCAAATAGAAAAAATGTAAAATTTGTAATGGCTGTATCTAGGATGTTGAAATTTCGAGGTGATGTTTATTCTGATGCGTAGTTTGCGAATCCGCCCTTAAACTTGAAAAAAAATAGTCATGTTCGGTGTCAGAAAGTGCTAGGAATGTTATAAGGGTGCGTCTAATTCTACACAACTTGTAGATATGGTGGAATCACGAAATTGCGTTCAAGTGTGTAGAGTACAGCTCATGTGAGGGGAAAAATCCGACATGTTGGAAAAGTCGTCATCTTCGATTCAAAATGGCGTCTCAAAAATTTGTAACCATGAAAATTGTAAGTTGTGCTCTTGGTAGGTAAGCCAGGTTTCGCTATGTTATTAAGGATGTAGTTCAGTTTAAGTGAAGAAACAAATCATTGGAGAAGTCGCCATCTTGAATTCAAAATTGCCATATTTTTGAATTGCCTTCATTTGGCCTCTTATGTGGTATATTGAGTAGAATAGAACAAACAGAATTCAACGTAGTAAGTTAGCTCCGCGGTAAAGTGTCTGCTTTCTGAGTAGCAGGTCTGGGTTCGAATCCCCGCAGACCATGTTTTATCTTGCAATTTTTTCTTATCACGTTGCTTCATTTTACCAAATAGTTTCTGTTGTCATTGCGTGAACAAAATATTTTCGTTATTACAGACAGACGGAAAGGATATATTTATACGCTAACTGTTGAGATGGTCTCGAAACTAGGCAGTATGTTCGTGTAAAGTTTCGATACGATACTGAAGTATTTAAAATCAAACATATGTAGCTTTGGAAATGGAGCATCACCAGTGTCTCTATCGGAAGCAATGTTCGGGGGCGGGGGGAGTATTACCCCGGGGGCACCGCTGATAACATTCTATTTGTTATTGTATTATAAACGTATTATTTTGATCTCGCCAGGGGCGCTCTGAGGAGGCAATGTCCCCCAAAAAGAGTCTGAAAGAAACATTGGGCATCATTTTCACGATATAGTGTCCATACAAGACAACAATACATTTTGTCTCGCGACAACAGTATCTGCTTCAAACCGGAAACGATTGCAAAATATCTCTCTCCCCTTTTATGTTCCTCGTTAAGATACATGCGTATACCAAATTTGAAGTGAATACCACAAATGGAAAGTATAAAATATTAATTTTAAGGAAATACACACACACACAGGGACGTACGCAGGGGGTGGGTCCTGGGGGTCCGGAGCACCACCGAAATTCCAACTTTTGAGTAAATTTAGGCTAATTTTTGGGACAAGTTTAGGAATTTGAATATAAAATACACTGATATTGAGTTTGGCCCTTCCCGAAATAAATTCCTGCGTACGCAACTGCGCACACACGCTCATACACGCACACACACACACACACAAATGGGCACCTTTGAAAATTGTCTCGTTGGAAGCGCACATAATTTTAATATATAAGATACGTGGAAAAGTGCCCCTTACGATTTAATAGTTTTAGTTGCGGGTCTGGTTGGAATGAAATGCCGTATATAATAAAGTCAAGCTTATTTTCAATCACCTATGCTATAAAAATAAACTTTCAAAGAAAGGAAAAGTGAGAGAAATATTTGTTGGGGATCGAACCCAGGTCTTTTGCACACTAGGCTCACGTCGTTCCCCTACACTACTCAATTCCTTAGATTTCGGATTTACTACTTACTGCTCACATAGTACTGGTACGTAGCGGGCTCGCGTCCGTAGAATTATTATATACTTCTAAAGTCGGAAACACACTTAATTGTTTGCATACTTCCACAAAACATACAAACACCAAATTTTGCATACTTGTTCGTCATGGGATGTGAGTAATGGGAAAATTCCGATATCACGAAAAAGGCGACATTTTCCATGTAAATGAAGTGTCGAAATTTTTCGTCGTTTCGAAATGCTGGTTTTTAGAGTAGTTCCGTACACCATAGAAACGTCATATTTTGTCAGGCAGTGAAGCTAGGAACATAGTTTATGATAGAAAAAAGAGCATTAAAATTCGTTTTCGTTTCGCGGCGCAAATCGAAAAAATGTGAAATTTGTAATGGCTGTATCTAGGATGTCGAAATTTCGAGGTGATGTTTATTCTGATGCGTAGTTTGCGAATCCGCTCTTAAACTTAAAAAAAATAGTCATGTTCGGTGTCAGAAAGTGCTAGGAATGTTATAAGGGGGCGTCTAATTCTACACAACTTGTAGATATGGTGGAATCACGAAATTGCGTTCAAGTGTGTAGAGTACAGCTCATGTGAGGAGAAAAGTCCGACATGTTGGAAAAGTCGTCATCTTCGATTCAAAATGGCGTCTCAAAAATTTGTAACCATGAAAATTGTAAGTTGTGCTCTTGGTAGGTAAGCCAGGTTTCGCTATGTTATTAAGGACGTAGTTTTGTTTAAGTGAAGAAACAAATCATTGGAGAAGTCGCCATCTTGAATTCAAAATTGCCATATTTTTGAATTGCCTTCATTTGGCCTCTTATGTGGTATATTGAGTAGAATAGAACAAACAGAATTCAACGTAGTAAGTTAGCTCCGCAGTAAAGTGTCTGCTTTCTGAGTAGCAGGTCTGGGTTCGAATCCCCGCAGACCATGTTTTATCTTGCATTTTTTTCTTATCACGTTGCTTCATTTTACCAAATAGTTTCTGTTGGCATTGCGTGAACAAAATATTTTCGTTATTACAGACAGACGGAAAGGATATATTTATACGCTAACTGTAGAGATGGTCTCGAAACTAGGCAGTATGTTCGTGCAAAGTTTCGAGACGATACTGAAGTATTTAAAATCAAACATATGTAGCTTTGGAAATGGAGCATCACCAGTGTCTCTATCGGAAGCAATGTTCGGGGGCGGGGGGAGTATTACCCCGGGGGCACTGCTGATAACACTCTATTTGTTATTGTATTATAAACGTATTATTTTGATCTCGCCAGGGGCGCTCTGAGGAGGCAATATCCCCCAAAAAGAGTCTGAAAGAAACATTGGGCATCATTTTCACGATATAGTGTCCATACAAGACAACAATACATTTTGTCTCGCGACAACAGTGTCTGCTTCAAACCGGAAACGATTGCAAAATATCTCTCTCCCCTTTTATGTTCCTCGTTAAGATACATGCGTATACCAAATTTGAAGTGAATACCACAAATGGAAAGTATAAAATATTAATTTTAAGGAAATACACACACACACAGGGACGTACGCAGGGGGTGGGTCCTGGGGGTCCGGAGCACCACCGAAATTCCAACTTTTGAGTAAATTTAGGCTAATTTTTGGGACAAGTTTAGGAATTTCAATATAAAATACACTGATATTGAGTTTGGCCCTTCCCGAAATAAATTCCTGCGTACGCAACTGCGCACACACGCTCATACACGCACACACACACACACACAAATGGGCACCTTTGAAAATTGTCTCGTCGGCAGCGTACATAATTTTAATATATTTGATACGTGGAAAAGTGCCCCTTACGATTTAATAGTTTTAGTTGCGGGTCTGGTTGGAATGAAATGCCGTATATAATAAACTCAAGCTTATTTTCAATCACCTATGCTATAAAAATAAACTTTCAAAGAAAGAAAAAGTGAGAGAAAAACTTGTTGGGGATCGAACCCAGGTCTCTTGCACAGTAGGCTCACGTCGTTCCCCTACACTACTCAATTCCTTAGATTTCGGATTTCCTACTTACTGCTCACATAGTACTGGTACGTAGCGGGCTCGCGTCCGTAGAATTATATACCTCTAAAGTCGGAAACACACTTAATTGTTTGCATACTTCCACAAAACATACAAACACCAAATTTTGCATACTTGTTCGTCATGGAATGTGAGTAATGGGAAAATTCCGATATCACGAAAAAGGCGACATTTTCCATGTAAATGAAGTGTCGAAATTTTTCGTCGTTTCGAAATGCTGGTTTTTAGAGTAGTTCCGCACACCATAGAAACGTCATATTTTGTCAGGCAGTGAAGCTAGGAACATAGTTTATGATAGAAAAAAGAGCATTAAAATTCGTTTTCGTTTCGCGGCGCAAATCGAAAAAATGTGAAATTTGTAATGGCTGTATCTAGGATGTTGAAATTTCGAGGTGATGTTATTCTGATGCGTAGTTTGCGAATCCGCCCTTAAACTTGAAAAAAATAGTCATGTTCGGTGTCAGAAAGTGCTAGGAATGTTATAAGGGGGCGTCTAATTCTACACAACTTGTAGATATGGTGGAATCACGAAATTGCGTTCAAGTGTGTAGAGTACAGCTCATGTGAGGGGAAAAATCCGACATGTTGGAAAAGTCGTCATCTTCGATTCAAAATGGCGTCTCAAAAATTTGTAACCATGAAAATTGTAAGTTGTGCTCTTGGTAGGTAAGCCAGGTTTCGCTATGTTATTAAGGACGTAGTTCAGTTTAAGTGAAGAAACAAATCATTGGAGAAGTCGCCATCTTGAATTCAAAATTGCCATATTTTTGAATTGCCTTCATTTGGCCTCTTATGTGGTATATTGAGTAGAATAGAACAAACGGAATTCAACGTAGTAAGTTAGCTCCGCGGTAAAGTTTCTGCTTTCTGAGTAGCAGGTCTGGGTTCGAATCCCCGCAGACCATGTTTTATCTTGCATTTTTTTCTTATCACGTTGCTTCATTTTACCAAATAGTTTCTGTTGGCATTGCGTGAACAAAATATTTTCGTTATTACAGACAGACGGAAAGGATATATTTATACGCTAACTGTTGAGATGGTCTCGAAACTAAGCAGTATGTTCGTGTCAAGTTTCGAGACGATACTGAAGTATTTAAAATCAAACATATGTAGCTTTGGAAATGGAGCATCACCAGTGTCTCTATCGGAAGCAATGTTCGGGGGCGGGGGGAGTATTACCCCGGGGGCACTGCTGATAACACTCTATTTGTTATTGTATTATAAACGTATTATTTTGATCTCGCCAGGGGCGCTCTGAGGAGGCAATATCCCCCAAAAAGAGTCTGAAAGAAACATTGGGCATCATTTTCACGATATAGTGTCCATACAAGACAACAATACATTTTGTCTCGCGACAACAGTGTCTGCTTCAAACCGGAAACGATTGCAAAATATCTCTGTCCCCTTTTATGTTCCTCGTTAAGATACATGCGTATACCAAATTTGAAATGAATACCACAAATGGAAAGTATAAAATATTAATTTTAAGGAAATACACACACACACAGGGACGTACGCAGGGGGTGGGTCCTGGGGGTCCGGAGCACCACCGAAATTCCAACTTTTGAGTAAATTTAGCCTAATTTTTGGGACAAGTTTAGGAATTTCAATATAAAATACATTGATATTGAGTTTGGCCCTTCCCGAAATAAATTCCTGCGTACGCAACTGCGCACACACGCTCATACACGCACACACAAATGGGCACCTTTGAAAACTGTCTCGTCGGCAGCGTACATAATTTTAATATATAAGATACGTGGAAAAGTGCCCCTTACGATTTAATAGTTTTAGTTGCGGGTCTGGTTGGAATGAAATGCCGTATATAATAAACTCAAGCTTATTTTCAATCACCTATGCTATAAAAATAAACTTTCAAAGAAAGAAAAAGTGAGAGAAAAACTTGTTGGGGATCGAACCCAGGTCTTTTGCACAGTAGGCTCACGTCGTTCCCCTACACTACTTTTTTTTTTAAATAACTTTATTTCCATTGAAATACAGAGAAATATACAAGGATATTTACTATTCACAGCCTCACTGAAAGTGTAAAATATTATTCAAGATAAAAACATTATTCAAGAAAAAAAAAACTTACCGGTTCAGTTCATTTTTGTTTGTGGGTTACATCATAAAAAAGTGTGGGAGCTATTGCAGATAAGTAGTTGGCAAAATACTTTCTTTTACATACAGGAGAGAGCTTCATAGCCTGGTATGTTAAATACATCTCATACATTTCAAGACACAATGGTCGTGCTGTTACAAGAATAAACATGATAGTTTGTACAGTAAACCAGATCACAGCATTATGTTTATAGCTAGGAAAGTAATGAAAATCTGGAAATAATATTACATTATGTACGCTAAAAACAGTTTGTGAGGTACGACATATTCTACTAAGTATATTGCTAAAAGCTTGCCAAATGGGTGGTATGTCAAAACAGTTATGGAATCGATGTTCAAGAGTGTCTATCTGATTACAATAATAGCATACATTTGTAGAGGTGATTCCTAGATTAAAGAGTCTAGCAGACGTTTCATATATATTATTAACAATAAAATACCACATTTCTTTCTGTTTGTGAGTTAAAAACTTGGCAGTTATGTTTTTCCAGATGTTACTCCAGTTTTTGCATGGCACGTGAAGCATGACGTGTGGCGTAACAGATACCCACGTGCTCTGATAGTGCCAGTATATTTCTTTGACTGACCTAATTTCGATCTGCTGTCGTGCGACTATTGCATACTGCATATCAAGTACTACATCGCGAAGGTGAGGGAATTTAATCGCCCAAGGAAAGATAGGAATCGGAAGCACAAGGTCAATACACTGAAAACAGACATTGAAAACCGTAGCAGTAATCGAATCGGGGTGGGAACAAACCATACGACAACTTCTATGCACAAGCAGAGCACGTGACTGAATTGCAATATCCATGAACTCTATTCCTCCTTTTGCTGCAGGCAAAAGTAGTTGTTGTTGACCTACTCTTAAAGTTTTATTATGCCAGAGAAAAAACAACGACTGACTGTTTAAAGACTTATAGATAGGCTTTGGTAACGGGAAAATCTGTGCAGAATGCCATAGTAAGCTAAACACAGTAGTTTTAAGAAACAAATTTCTACTGAAAAGACTAAAATTACGTGATTTATGCGTTATTAAAAGACTTCGGATCTTAGAGGCTATGACTTCATATGTTTTCGTGATAGTCTGTTGTAAAGTAGGATACCATACAATACCAAGTATTTTGATTGATGGAACAGTGTCAAACGTTCTACCATACAGAGACTGATATTGTTCATGTAAACACAATATTTTTGTTTTTGCTTTATTAAGTTGCGCGCCTGAGGCGTGTTGATAAAGGTTTAGTAACTTCTGTATACATTCCAGATCTGCGTCATTGCGTAATATATAGTGTGTGTCATCAATGTATGATTGCACTGCTAGACTGTTGTTATACACAGGAACACCAGGGAGTAGGCGGTGTGCCGCATATACAAGAGGCGCTAAAGATAAACTAAATAAAATACTAGACATTGTGTCCCCTTGTAGAATACCATTACAAACAGAGATGGGAGCACTTAAACCTCCATTTAGCTTTAACCTGGTAATTCGTTTCGTATATATTCCTTTGATAAGAGAAATGAAAAGGTCACCAAATCCATATTTAGCTAAAACTTGGAAGAGATAATTGTGATTAATTCTGTCAAAGGCCTTGGAGTAATCGGTGGATAAAATAGCTACCGAAGAAGGATCGGCGGACTCATGAAAGGAAATAAAATCTCTGAGATTAGATAAGGCCTTATAAATAGGATTATTGTGGCCAAGACCGTATTGGCAAGGACTTAACAGCTTTTCAAGGTATGTTTTCATTCTGATCGTCAGACAACGAGTTAATAGTTTTAGGTCCGTGCACAAGAGACTTAGTGGCCTGAAATTTGTAACACTAGATGCTGATGAATGTTTGGGGACCAAAACAGTAATGCCCGTTCTGAGAGACTGGCCTAAAACAAAATGTGTGCGGTATTCATTAAAAAGGTCGGTGTTCATTAAAAAGGTCGGTGAGAAAAGGAGCTAAAATATCTATAAATGTAACATAGAATTCTAGTGGTAGAGAATCAATACCTGTGGACTTTCCTAGTTTGCCTAATCGGATGGACTGTTTGACCTCGTCTATTGTGAACGGACCCGATAGACACTCTCGATCATCATCCGTTAAAACAGAGGGAATATACTCTAGTATAGAAGAATCAGTACAACTAGTAGGAGGTTGAGCATATAATTGTTTATAATAATCAAGAAAACAAGTCATGACGTTTACGCCCTCATACACACGGCCATCTTCACCCTTAATTTTAGAAATCAATTTCTGTCTGCCCCTTGTGCGCTCCTTGCGTATTTGGTGGATACTTGCCTGTTCAGTGTCATCATATTGACGTGTTTTGCTACGAATCATAAAACCTTGCATACGTCGTTTATGCAGCGTTAATAAATGAGCTTTGATCTTGTTGCGGAGAACCACAACATACATAATTCAGTGCAACATGTAAACCTATACCTCGGTAGACCAACCCTAGCTCCTACCTTCAAAACTTTTTTTTTTCAAAGGAGGAACCACTGGACAACTCCACCGAAATACAAGTTTACTTTTGCACTACGGGTAATGGAGCAATTCTACTTTCCAAAAATAATAAATTTAATTCCTTTTATCTTATTCCTAAAAATGCTTTTTTTTTCTAAATACCCAATCAGTGGGGTAAGGATCTAATCTACTTCTTGAAATTGTGAATTCCCAAATTCAATGTAGTTAACAATTTATTATAACAAATGAATATAGAAAACAACAAGAATAAACATGAATATATAACGGTATAAATTCCGAATATTGATACTTAACTTGAGCACTTTAATAGAACAAATAAATCCAGCCTTGAACTGGGAAACGAATACTAGTTTCAATCAATCAAACGGTAATATTATACAAATGCTTACTTTTTTTTCACAAAAGTTATTTAACAACTTCTTTACCTGTTGTTGTATGAAATCCTCCTTCAAGGTTCCGATTAAGGAGAGGGCAAGCAAGAATTCTTAAAAACACTCTGACTTTTCTTCCCTTTGAAACTATCATAAAGCTTACCTTAAGAGAAACAGTGAACAGAGCCAGTGACTGAATCCTCTATAAATTTTGAATAAAAATAAAATGCCAAAAGAGATTAACATAGAGGACCCTTTCACTAACTCTCCCACCTCCTCTTTAAGTCACACATAATAATTCAGATAATGAAACAAGAATTCAATAAATTACTCGCAATGATTAGAACAAGAATTAATATATTAAATGGTCACTATTTTCACCTTTCATTTGCCATATTCAATCTTCCAAAGCACTAGTTTCAAAACAGAAGTAATTACTTTTAAAGTCAGTCACTATAACTTTACGCATTACGTTCCCATTCTTATTTAATGTAAAGAACTCATTTCGAACTACATTACCCTACCTCGGTCAGCAGTCAACAGGACGCCGCCTCGTGTTTTGCACGTAGAGGAGGCCTTCCCGATGACGTCAGCTACTCAATCGCGCAGCCTGGCTCGGGAGAGAGCCATTACGCAGTAGCTTGACAAAACAGGGTTGCCAGTCTACTTTGACGGAAACATTGAAAGGGGGTTTCATTTACAATTAGATAATAACACAATGATAATAATTAATCGTAACATATATAGTTCCCTGGGGTCAGAGGGATAAATTTTTAAACCATAACAAAGATTAATTATTAGAATTGTACATTACCCCAATTCCATTTTTTTTTCTTTTCAAACCTCATGGTCGTTCCTTCTTTACAATTCATTCCCGTTCACAGGAGTACATGGAGTTACCAGTGACGATTACAAAACGAGGACAAACACAAGGATGATGGATGATACCTTTTTCCTGCAGGAATAAAATGAAACATAAAAAAACAAACACCAAAAGTTCCAACAATCATTGTACAAATAAACAAAATATCATCACTTAACATTTTAATTGCTTATATTAACTCTATTTTCTACATTTTCAGCTGGGACATATTCTTTACAAAACCTAACATGTCGTTTAATTCTAATTTGTGGGTTCTCAATGTTTTCTAACCAAACAGTATTGGGTGTTGGCTTGCTGAGGACACGGAAAGGCCCACCATAAATTGGCGCAATTTTAGGATTAAAATGCTTTTCAGCAGACAATTTTAACATCCGTTTTACCAAAACTAAATCACAGATTTCAAGGTTTACTGGTACATGTTTTTGCGAATAAACCCTTTCGCTATGTTTCCAGGATCTTTCAATGTTATTACAGATATTCTCGAATTTCTGGTCTTTATTTTGATCTTCATCTAAAATCTCAAGATCCATCAACCATTTAGCATCCAAAGGATGAAAAAACTTCCGTCCCATAAAAGCTTCACAAGGTGCGACTCCAATACTCTCACTTTGGCTCATGTTGATAGTAAACGCTATCTTTGATAGTAAATGGGCCCAGTTCCTTTGACTCTTATCAACATATGCCTTGAGCAAATTTTTCACCGAACGCACCGTTCTCTCTGATTGATTTGGAGAAGGGTTATATGGAGAGGTCTTTATCCCCTGAATACCATACGTATACAAGAATTGGCTGAAGTATTCTGAAGAAAAATAAGAAGCGTTGTCACAAAGGATTTTCCCTGGAAATCCATAGCGCAAAAACAGTTCAAGCAATTTAGAACAAATAAGTTTCGATGTTAAACGTCTCAAAGGTTCTAACATAATAAATCTGCTGAAAGAATCAGTTACTACTAAGATATATTCGTAACCTGAACTTTTAGGAAGACGCCCCGCCGTGTCAATATGCCAAACATAATTTGGATGTTTAATTTTCCTAGAATAATAAATTCCCATTGGTTTCGAACCACTTTCTTTACAGGTTTGACAAATATGGCACCTTTTAATATATTCTTTTATATGTTCAACCATATTAGGCCATGTATACCTAGAAGATACCTTCGCTATTGTTTTTCTTACACCCATATGACCACCATTTACTAAAGGCTGGTGCGTATACTCAATTATAGAATTTATTAATTTTGGAGGAATAACGACTCGAAAACCATTTCCACCTTTCCCTTTTGTTTTCTTCAACAGGATATTTTGTTGAAGTTTATATTGGCTTACCTCTTCCTTTCGTTCTAGCTTATCAATAATCTCTTTCAGATGTGGATCTTTTCGCTGTTGTTCTGCTAAGGGTTCACTGAAATTAGGATACTTCCAGAAATTGAAAAATGAAACATTTACATTTTTCCCTCGATCTTTTACCACTTCTACTACATTTTCATCTTTGGTATAAAATTCTAAATGATTTCCAACCCTGGACAGAAAATCCGCGACTGTATTGACCATACTCCTTATGTGAACAATTCGGAACTTAAAACGAGCTATTTTCTCAAGTAAGGTTCCATAACGTCTCTGGCGTTTATGATTGGTTAAAAGCCAAGTTAAACTTTTAGAGTCAGAATATACTACAAAAGGATTATGTAAATAGTATTAAAATTTTTCTAAGCAAAGGCATAAAGATTTCGTCTCCAATTCGTAAATCTTCTTACTCCAATCTGATGGAGGAATAGCTTTTGAGAACATGGAAACAGGTCGTAAATCTCCATTTTCATCATATTGTGAAAGGACCCCAGAAAAATGACGAAGACTAGAATCGCAATGAATTACGAAACTAGAGTTCATATCAGGGACTCTTAAAATCACATGCTCACAAAAGGCTTGTTTTAAATTTTGAAGAGCTTGATCATGAATCTTTGTCCATTTAAAAGGATGTTTAGTAGACCTCAGTTCTTGTAATGGTGCTATTAATTCTGAATACTTATAAATAAATTTAGAATAAAAATTAAAGAATGAACAAATTCTATTGACTCCTTTCCGATTCTTTGGCCGCGGTATATCCTTAATCGCCTTTACTCGCTCAGGATCTATACTCATATTACCGTTTTCAAAACGGAAACCCAAATACTTAATACTAGTCTGGAATAAATGCGTTTTCTTGGGAGAAATTGTAATACCCCATTTCCTGAGACGAGATAATACCTCTTCAACCAGTTTTTTATGGCTTTCAACATCCGAACTAAACAATAAAATATCATCGAAAAATATTTCAAGATTTTTACCAACAAGATCATGGAACACCTTATTCATTATATTACTTAGAACGAATGGAGAACTGTTAAACCCATGGGACAAACTGTAAAACGATAAACCTTATTCTTGGTTACAAAAGCAGTGTAATTTCGGCATTCCTTAGACAAGGATAATTGATAAAAGCTGCTTCGGATATCGAAAATTGAAAAAATCGAATGATTTGAAATGCTAGAAATTACATTTTCCATATTCGGAGACGGAAAACTTTGTGCAATTATCCTTTTATTAATTTCACCATACGCCACTACGAGTCTCCTACTCTTATCAGCATTTGTAACTAAGAAACAGGGAGATGTAAAGGGGGAATAATCAATTTCCTCCACAATTCCCTCTTTAACCAAATTCTGAATATATTCCTCAAGTTCCTTTTGTTTATTAGTGGGGATTTGGTACGGTTGTTGACGAATCGGAGTGTTATCTGTCAATTCAATATTATATGTAAAATCTTTTACCCTTCCTATCTTTGTTGTAATTACGTCATTAAATTTTTCTACTAAGTTATCAACATAATTTTGTAATTCAGGATATGTTTGTAAAAGTTCTGATGAAACAGTATAATTACCTTTCCTTTCTTCCCTTTCGGACACCTCCGGATGTAAAACTGAATGATCAAACTGCATCTCCAATTCCGGATCAAAGGAAACTCCAACTGCGGCATCTCTCCTACAGACATCTGGAGCAACAGAAGTCGGCAGAGTAGACGTTGACATTCCAATCGTGTTCGAACAATTTTGTGTAGGCCTAGGGCGAGGTAAAGTTTTCGGCGAACCAAAGGAGCGTGCTGGTTGCTGTCCACTGACCTCTTCCCTAGAAGTAGATAGGGAAGAGCGAGGAGTAACTGCTAATAACGAGGTTTCTCGAATAGGAACAACTAACTTTCGAGATTGGACCTTATACACTCCATTGGAGATGTCAATAACGGCATTAAATTTTGAATGAAAACAGTTCCCTAGCAAAATGTCAAAGTCTGTTGCTTCAACTATGTAAAAGTTTTCTGAGAATTGTTGTCTTCCCATTTTAAAGTAAATTCGAACACGTTGATTTACCGAAACTTGGGTGTTTCCTAATCCAGTAGTTTGAACACTCACATTTTCCACTTTAATTTTACACTGTTTCTTCAATTGCTCAAAATATCTTTTACTAATGTAATTGCAAGTACTACCAGTGTCCACTATGCAATTTACACACTTCCCTTTTATATAAACCGGTACAGTAATTAGTTTATACGAAAAGGGGGTATTTTCCAATAAATTCTCTCTTTCCCCTGACCAATTACAATTTTGAACACTATCCTTTACATATGTCTGACTATTCCCACCATTATGATCAACATTACCAATTAATTGAGGGGGGTTATAATAACACCTTTGAGTGGGTTGCCTTGATTGCATAATTACCTGATCTCGAGTATTTTTAACACCGACCATAGCAGACGATTTCCGGGATGGTACCATATCCCGATTTCCCCTAACAGGTGTTCGCAGTTTATAATAATCGGCCTTATACCTATGCAACATATCATACCTAGCTGACAAAGACATTAATTGCTCAAACGTATGAGGCATCCCATGTTCTACCAAAAACATATGGGCAGAAGGACAGACCATGTTACATATTAGATCACACACAGCATTTTCGCTAAAGGACATGTCAAGGACGTTAATAATACTTAATTTAAAATCTGCAAATTCAAAAAGCGTTTGATCTTCACTCTGCATTGTGTAAAAATATTTTGACATGAACTGGGTACGAGCCACAGTAGATATAAATCTGAGCATAATTCTTCTACAAATAGTTTGCCACGAATAAGAACCACCGATAAGGACCTGTATCATTTCCTGAACTTCACCTCTAGAACGTGAAAGACAGGCAATGAGAACTAAATCTAAAGGTAAATTCTTACTTCTCACAATACTATCCAATTTCAGTAGAAATTTAAATGTTAGTTCCGTATTAGAACCATCTATGATAGGAAGTGAAATTATTTCATTAATTAGAGCTCGATAAACACCATCCGAAGCTTGTTTACTGAAATTTAAAGTCAAATTATTTGAAAAGGAGGTATTTTGAATAGTACTCCTATTTTCATTACAGCCTCCGGCTCCGCCACTGAGATTTTGTTGGGTTATTGGTTGACTAAATACACCCCCACGTTCAAATATTGGGTTTTCAAATTCATATGAGTACCCCAAAAACTCATCACTACTTGTACTAGAGGTTTCTCCCTCATTATTATGTCCCGAAGGAAAATTTAAATCTCTGGCCCTCCTATTGTAATTCTGTGCCATATTGCTAACGTCCTTCACAAGACAAAAATATAGTAACGATACTAGAATAATACAAAATGACCCCAATGTTAGGCACATAAATTAGTTTTGCTTCTAACCAGCTGAATTCTAAGCGTAATACAATTTTTGGGGGGGGGGCGATTCTTACAAGATCCTTCCCACACACAAAATTTTTGGAAAGTCCTGTTGACTGATGACTTTTTAAATTATATATGTTGCGGAGAACCACAACATACATAATTCAGTGCAACATGTAAACCTATACCTCGGTAGACCAACCCTAGCTCCTACCTTCAAAACTTTTTTTTTTTCAAAGGAGGAACCACTGGACAACTCCACCGAAATACAAGTTTACTTTTGCACTACGGGTAATGGAGCAATTCTACTTTCCAAAAATAATAAATTTAATTCCTTTTATCTTATTCCTAAAAATGCTTTTTTTTTCCTAAATACCCAATCAGTGGGGTAAGGATCTAATCTACTTCTTGAAATTGTGAATTCCCAAATTCAATGTAGTTAACAATTTATTATAACAAATGAATATAGAAAACATCAAGAATAAACATGAATATATAACGGTATAAATTCCGAATATTGATACTTAACTTGAGCACTTTAATAGAACAAATAAATCCAGCCTTGAACTGGGAAACGAATACTAGTTTCAATCAATCAAACGGTAATATTATACAAATGCTTACTTTTTTTTTCACAAAAGTTATTTAACAACTTCTTTACCTGTTGTTGTATGAAATCCTCCTTCAAGGTTCCGATTAAGGAGAGGGCAAGCAAGAATTCTTAAAAACACTCTGACTTTTCTTCCCTTTGAAACTATCATAAAGCTTACCTTAAGAGAAACAGTGAACAGAGCCAGTGACTGAATCCTCTATAAATTTTGAATAAAAATAAAATGCCAAAAGAGATTAACATAGAGGACCCTTTCACTAACTCTCCCACCTCCTCTTTAAGTCACACATAATAATTCAGATAATGAAACAAGAATTCAATAAATTACTCGCAATGATTAGAACAAGAATTAATATATTAAATGGTCACTATTTTCACCTTTCATTTGCCATATTCAATCTTCCAAAGCACTAGTTTCAAAACAGAAGTAATTACTTTTAAAGTCAGTCACTATAACTTTACGCATTACGTTCCCATTCTTATTTAATGTAAAGAACTCATTTCGAACTACATTACCCTACCTCGGTCAGCAGTCAACAGGACGCCGCCTCGTGTTTTGCACGTAGAGCAGGGTTGCCACACTCGACACTTGCGATGATGCTAAATACGGGTCTAAATTATGCTAGATTTTTGTAAATTATGCCAGATTTTCAAATTATCTTTCCTAACTAATTTTAAAGATCCGCCCCTACTTATCTTCATTATTTTAATGAAGTGTATTTATTAACTGTATTCATGTACAAAGCTAATATGACACTGTCAGGAATAATGGTAAATGGCACGTTATAGCGGAGGATGTTTGAATTTATATTTTATGAATAGATAACTTTTTAAGAAATATATACACAACATGCCGCTTCCGACACAGCCCTGAAGCATTTCTTTTAGTGTATTACTAGCTGTCCCCTGACGCTCAAATCCCTCCCCTCTCAAATTACAAATTGAAACGGACAGAAACATCCCAGATAACCACACATTCAGGTGTCAGTTGACAGTAATAAAACTATGGGTAAGTAAATATGTTTTGCAGAATCACGTTTGCTATTTTTGCGTTTGCTCTGAATTCAACAAAAAATTACAACCGCTGAAATACTGACTGGTTTCATTGCTCCAATCATCACTTCAACTAAAAAGAATAATTCCCGACGGTCCTTGAAACATCTAAATTTTCGTTCTTCTTCTGTTTACCAGAGTGAAGAATGAAATTATGCTAGATTTGGCCAGGATTCTAAAGTCAAGATGCTAGATGCTAAATGCATGTTGATTATGCTAGATCTAGCACCAAGATGCTAGATATGGCTTCACTGACGTAGAGGAGGCCTTCCCGATGACGTCAGCTACTCAATCGCGCAGCCTGGCTCGGGAGAGAGCCATTACGCAGTAGCTTGACAAAACAGGGTTGCCAGTCTACTTTGACGGAAACATTGAAAGGGGGTTTCATTTACAATTAGATAATAACACAATGATAATAATTAATCGTAACAATCTGCTGAATTTGAGGTCGGACTTGACCCCCCGCGTTGTTGTTCTATCATGTAATCTCGCAATAGACCAGTATAGTAGTGATATTGCTGATAATGATCGGCGTTTCTAGTTCGACAATATTGTTTGGTCACAGAGCAAAAAGTTCGTTTAACACGGTTTTCCCAAAATTGCATGAGAGAACCTTTGTAGCGTTGTTTCACATGAAGGAGGCCTTTCCATTCAGCATGTATCAGAGCTTCATATTCGGGCTCACGTAAAATTGACGTATTAAAGTACCACAATGGGCTACGTTTGAGAAATTTTTGGGCTGGTAGTTTGATGGTCATGAGTACAGCATGATGATCACTAAAACAGACTGGGACCACAGCCATGTGTTGAACCTGATGTATAAGAGTGCGACTGATATAGAATTTATCCAATCTTGAGGAACTCGTCCCTGTAAAGAAAGTATGGCCAGGCGTGGTTGGAAATAAGTGTCGCCACACGTCGACTAGATCATAGGTGTCAATTAAATTGGACAGACTGGCTGAGAAGGTATAATTTGGGGTCATATCTATTGGTGCCAAAACAGCATTAAAATCTCCGGCTAATATACAAGGAGAAGAACCATTATGTAACGCTTGAGCAAGCTCAGTATTAAAGAAACTATTGCGCTCTCGTGCATGATTCGAACCGCTTGGAGCATATGCTGTACACAGGCGTATATTTTCTAGTGTTCCTAAGGTGATACGTTCAGTAGGCATTTGGAGAAGCGCTCGAAAGTCAATATCACTGCGGTATAGAATAGCAGTTCCTAAACCATTTTCAGTGAAGCGTGAAACACATGAATAATTAGGGATGTCTGGAAAATCGGGTACTGCCACCTCTTGAGCAAACAGAATATCAACTTCTTCCTGATATATAAAATCTCGTAGTGCGTGTAATTTGACCGGAGAAGTAAGACGATTTAAATTGACTGTGGCAAAACGAAAACTAAACATTACAAAAAATATACAAAGTAAATACATGAAAGTAAAGCAATGCGGGAACAAGAACATGTGTAAAGTAGAAACAAGGAGGAAATATATAAACAATATAAATTATTGATACCAAAGATGGGCAATGCACTATTCGCCGTCTGATTGAACAACAGATTTCAACTTTTTGGTCGAAGCTCGTGTTTTCCTAACATTCTGACCACTTGTTGTTTCATCACTGCGGTTACCTTTAGAATTTTTAGACACTGCACTACTGTTAAACTGAAGTTGAGTTAACTTGCGCTTTTCGCAGGATGCTACACTCAGATCGGAATCACTTATGGTATCACTAGTAGCATCTTCAAAACCAGTGGTGTCAATGGAACCAACTGCGAGAGGAACGCTTGAAGGGGTAGCACTGTGCCCCTCTATTGTATTTCTATCACCTACCTCAGAGTTTAGTAGAAGTAGCTGGTCAGTCACAGGAACTGGAGATGGAACACCTGTCTCGTCAGCATCGGGAGTAGGTGTCACTTCCATACTAGGTGATCTGTCAGCAATGGAAGGGTGGACGGGATGAATGTCGGGAACACTAGATGCAGCACTTGCAGGTGGCAAAATCGGGGACGACGCGGGTATGTGGGTATCCTTCTGTAGAACAGGAAATGCACTGTAACAACCGGTATCGGGAGCTGATGTTTCCACTGGAAGGTTGCACGGCATGAGGACACCTGGAGACACAGAAGTAGACCTGGGTAAAGGTGGAGTTCTCTTCTTAGGACAATCCTGTACAAAATGGTCCTGAGAGTTGCAGACCGCGCAGGTCTGGATTTGACCGGCGTAACTGACAAAAAGACGTAAACCACAAACAGTAACAAAGGATGGAATGTTACGTTTAACAGTCATTTTGACGAGTTTGCGACCCGTGCGGGTGAGATAAATATGATCAGTAGAGTACTGTTCATCAGCAATATTCTGAATATCCCCATACTGGGAGAGTACACGACTTAACTGGGTATCACTAAGTTCCATTGGACATAAAGAGACTTTTACAACAACAACAGAGTTGTCTGCCAAATCAATGGGTAACACATGATCTCCATCAGTATTGGTATAAGTCACGGTGCCGTTGGTACCAGAAAGAATACGTTCACATAGCACTTTACTAACTAGTTTGATGTACAAAAGTTTACGAATAAAGTCCAGTTCTATACTTAACACTTGGTGAATTGTTAACTTGAAAACACTTCGAATCCATTCATGAATATGAATAGACGTAGGCTTTTGACGCACAGTTACGAAATTAATTCGGAGCGTATTAGACCTCATACAACTCATATTGCTTACACTCGACGTTACACGTCAACTACAGAATATATATATATATATAAATGTTGTTGCTCACAAGTGAAACAAAGGACTTGTAATACACACTTCACCAAATCACTAAGTCACAGAAATAAAAAAAAAAATCAAACTGCACTATTCGACAAAACAAAGCAGATACAATAGTACAGCACGGACAGAGAGGCGATGTTATGCGCCCCGTGTCTCAACGCGAACCTACTCAATTCCTTAGATTTCGGATTTCCTACTTACTGCTCACATAGTACTGGTACGTAGCGGGCTCGCGTCCGTAGAATTACACCTCTAAAATCGGAATAGTAATCGTGTTATATATATGTTTTTTTAGGATGATTAAGGAAATGATCTCTTGTTATTTGATTGTAATAAGAAGTTTGAAAGACACGATTCTAGTACAATGTTTTACTACAGTGTAGAAAGTGGTGTTGTTTAAGTTGCTATAAACAATTTTTTTAAAAGCCTCCAATAATATTCATATTTTAAATTACCTAGTAAATAAACGTCTTCATTGAAAATATAAGAGTAAAGATACAGGAAGACTGTATGTAATTGTCCAGTATAAATAATCATTTCAAGAAGTCCTGCTGCCCAATAATTACTTTTGTACCAAAGGACAGCATTGTAATACAGTGTACTACGTTACTGTGCAAAAAGTGGTGTTCAATCAAATGTTATGAACTAATGTTTAAAAAGCCTTAACAAAATTCATATTTGTAAATTACGAACAAATTTAGTCTTCATAAAAATACAAGACGAGAGATACAGGTAGACTGCAAGAAATTGTCCAGTAAATGTGAAATATTTCAAAAAGTCTTGCTGCAGGTAATATGTACTACTATGCCGAAGGGTTCTTTTATAAGGGACTTTTCTATATTACAGTGCAAAATAGTGTTTTCTCAAATGATACCAACAAATGTTTAAAAAGCCTCCAACAATAATCATATTTGTAAATCACCTACAAATTGTAGTCTTCATTGAAAATACATGAATAAATATACAGGGAGACTGCAAGAATTTGTGCAGTATATATGAGACTTTTCAAGAAATCTTGCTGAGGTAATATGTACAACTATGCCCAAGGTTTCCATTATAATCCACTGTACTACATTATAGTACAAAAGTAGTGTTCACTCAAATGTTATGAAAAAAAATTTAAACAATCTCCAACAATATTCATATTTGTAAATTATCTAGTAAATTGTAGTCTTCATTGTAAATACAAGAATAAATGTGCAGGAAGACTGAAATATTTTCCCACTCTTATATCACAGATATGAATTACTTTTCCTGCAGGTAATATGTACAATTAACTACAAGGACACTATTATATTACATTGTACTAAATTACACTGCAAAACATATTAAAAAATGCTACGAATAAATATTTGAAAGGTTGCAAAAATCAAATTTGTAAACAGTGAGTGTTTTCGCAAAATGCAAGGTTTAATAGGTAGGCTATTGGAAGACAGTGTCCTTTGTTTATGTTTGAGGAAATAAATTCTGTTATTGTCTCTAACATGTATAGGTGTGCACAAAGTGTACAAAATAAGCCATGCACATGATTGCCAGAGTAGAAGTAGTAATAGAGTTGTTTCTAATAAATTGTGTGTTTGCTTTTCAAAGTTACATGGAAGGAATAATACCGGTTGAATTGAAGTATGTGTTGGTAACAGGTGTCTGCTGTAAAGGGAAGTGAATTCCTGAGGGAATAGTTTTCTAGAACATGACACCTCATGGCAAAGGCGTGACCGGGGGCCTGGGGGCGGAGCCCCCAGCGAGCTTTAGCGAGTCTCTTTACTAAAACCAGAAGTGCCCTAAGTCAACCACTTCCAGAATTAGTATTGATCCTATGGAATAAATACAGAAACAGATAGTAAGAAGTGGTTTCCTATAATTAATTAAACTTTCAAAGAGTGTATTTCATCTTTCTATTTAAACCGGAAGTATCAGAAACGAACCATTTCCGCTTTTAACGTTGATCATTATAAAATTAAAACCGTAATAGATAGCGGGAAGCGGCTTTCTGTAATCAAATAAGCGTCCCAATAGTATATTTCACTCTAATCTTTCTCTTAGAACCGGAAGTGGTGTAAATCGACTACGACTTTCGGTTTCAATATCATTTGAAAACATATCACGTCATGCAAACCAAATTCCTTCACGTGGTATACACATGACACTTATTCTTGTATAATATAGGTGTATGGCCGGGCGTAGTGTAGTCGCTAACACGCTTGCCTTTGATGCGAGCGGTCCCGGGTTCGACTCCCGGTTGGGAAACTCGATCGAAAAGATGTAAGAGCATTTTCAGACCAGCCAACCTGAATAAGGTATTACTCATTCAGACCAGATAAATGCCGGAATGGTACCTAACACAATAGTCCTAGCCCGCTTCCTTCCTTTCCCATTCCTTTCCTCCTTTTCAATTCCCCGGCAGTGTGATCCCTGAGGGACGCCATTCCTAATATGTGTACGACGCGCTAACATGGCCATAGATAGCGAAAGCCTAGAAATCTAACTCCTAATCCTCTAATATACGTACTTTTGTGAAGATATTTGAGAGACCTCTATTTAGAGCAGTATCAATTTAAAATTATTTTAACAAGTTTTATTTTTTTGAAATCGACAATTCAATTTTACTTCATAAGAGTTGTTCCAGTAAAGGTGTACATTTTATTGTTGTTTTGTCATTTTGATGGTCGACTGACCTTTATAAAATGTCAGCGAGCACATATAATAGGAAAAATATGCACCGTCTTTCTGTGATTCTTAAATAAGTACAGAAACTTTGCTAATCTTTCCTCTTTGATATTAAAGATCTCCTGACAGCGGGCTTGTCAACCATACATATTTATCGTGATATACGATAATTTCCTTTAATGGTATATATGTCTATATAGTCTTTCACAGAGACAGAACCTACAAAAAAACACAACTATGACAGCGTACCTCTTTGACACAATTGATCAATATGAAAGCTAACTCAGCTACTTTGAAAGCTTTCTAGATTGGAAAAAGCCAGGGAAGGGCCATCTTGACAAACTAAAGAAAATAATGGTCGTATGAGTTAAAGATAGAACACTTACAGTAGAAGGGAGACTCCGACAAATGGAGAAAATAAATGAGGAAATCCAGAGTAGGTACTAGGATCTCCAAAAAGAGAAGATAATAATTGAAATGGAAATTATGAGCAGACACTAGGGCTCAAGACTGGAGGATAAACAGACAATTGAGAACCTTCAGGATATCATAAAGGACCAGACAAAGGAAATAGAGGAACTGAGAAAGGACAAACAAGAAATAAGACAGAAAAGGGACAAACAAATACAAAAAATGGAGAGCGAACTAAAAGGGAAAAAAAAATCTCAGCTGAGGAAATCAGAAGACAAAGGGAACCAACTGGAAAAGGAAAATAAAAAAAACTGAAAGAAGAGATAAAGGAACTAGGTTTCATGGTGAAAAACATGGAGATGAACTCATTACGACAAATTTCCACCTTAAAAGAACAAATGGGAAATACAAATCTAAACGAGGAACTAAGGGAAATAGAAAAGAAAGAAAAAAACTGCAACCTAAACCCAGAAAAAATGGAAAAAGATGAAGCGTCTACATCATGGTCAGAAGTAACGACGGCGGGACACAACTGACCAGGGCCTGCACTAAGTGCTCCGAGTGGGTCCTGGATTGCAAACCGTTGTATTGGGGGCCGTGGATATACGCAAAACAACCGAGGAATATAAATCATAAACAAAATCATCTCGCATGAGATAAACAAGATTTAATGAAGAATGCACGAAAGGAAACGAAACAAATGTAGTATGTGTAATGAGAGTAGCTGTTGTGTTCCGCACACAGGAGTGTGATAGTGTATTAGTGTGATGTTATAAATACTAGTGTGGATAGTGCTTAATAGTGATAAGTGAAGTGTGTGTTTAGTGATAAGTGAAGTGTGTGCTTAATAGTGATTTAGTAGGAGAATGTGGTAAAGTAGTAAGAAACCATACAGGAGAAAATCAAATTATATACAAAGGTGAAAAACCTAATCGTACAGGGAAAACCTGAACGAAATGAAACAAAGAAGAGGGAATACTACATGGATGGGCTAAGTATAGACTAAAAGCAATGAATGATGATATTTGTGATAGGATTAACGTGAAGCTCAACTTGAGTCAGAAATTAGAGTAGATTAGTTTGATTCAACAAAGAAGACTTAAATCACTATTAGATAACAACAGTTAGTAGATAGGATTTGCTGTTTTTTTTTTTTTTAATTTTGTTTTGTTTGTTTTGTTCTGTTCAATGTGTTGTAGTTTCACAATCTAACCCTTGTCCTGGTCCTTGTCCTTGTCCCAGCTCCAAAACAGAAAATAAATGGTGAGATAAAGAAGAGAAAGAAGATTGTAATGATGATAGGCCGTTTCGGTTCAAATCTTCAGTTGCCAAAACCGAAGAGGCGTGTCTGAGCAATGAAAAAAAATGCTATATACTATAATGTAATGATAGTATAGTATAGTATCCGATAATAGATGAATATACAATAATTTAGAACTGACCTTTTTTTCTGAAATTGTAAATGTCAGTTTTTAAAATTGTAAATGTACATTAAATAATTGCACAGCAACACACACACACGCACACACACACACACACAGAGAGAGAGAGAGAGAGAGGTTTTTATCAGTCATAACCTCTAAAACAAATTAATAACAATTTGAGAATTGGCACATGCCAACCCTGCATCCAAGGGCGCTGATCCTGGGGGGCCGGGAGGGCGGGCCCCCCAAAGCTCATGTGGCCCCCCTAGTGTATTTATGAATATACAATATTCGGCATAATTTGAATGCAATTTGTCTTAACATCCTCGTATATATACCTTCTTCGTCTGAGTGCCCCCTTCCCCCAAATTTACAGAGAAATCGGCTCCAATGCCTACATCCATTCTTGAAATTGAATTACGTTTACGAAGAGGTTGAAATATTGTTTGTTGTCAACGGTGCCGATTTCTCTGTAAATTTGGGGAGACATTCATAAAAAAATACATACAGCAATACATGTAACAACAAAAAATACATATAAAAATACATGGGGGGTCCACATGAGCTGGGGGGGCGGACCTCCAGGATTGGAGCCCTTGGTTGTTGTTCAGAGTAGTATTAATAAGAATAAAAAATCGTGAAGACAGCGACGCCAATTGAAGTTTATTAATATATTATTCTGTTATTAGTAGTATTATACTTGTTTGTACACTTATCATGTGCATGATATATTTTTGTAATATACGATAATATTAAAGACGAGAATCGATAATTTTGTTCGCTGAAGTTGGCAACTCTACTCTCAATGCATTTACTAGGTGCATCTTTGCTTGAAAAGGAAGTCTGAAAGACATGCACAAAATTCATTGGTGATTCTGTACAAGATCAAGGAATTTCCAGGTTTTCAAAAATGGAAGTAAGGGTGTACGTCATCATTGGTGTCAGCAGTACATAACTTTGGGGGAAGGGACAGACTACCGGAGGGACTGGAGTGTATGGAATCTGGGGGGTCCTCTCCAAGAAAATTAAAAAGTAAAGTCTTCGTACATTCCATTTTAAACCATTTTTGATTTAAAAACAAACAAAAACTTAAAATTTTTGTTTTGTTTTTATTTTTGATAGTTTAGTTCTTTATAATATGGTCTTAAAACACACACACGCACACTTTACAGTTTGTTTGTTTATTCAAACAGCAAAATTCAAGCTTGTTTTACAATTTTAAGTTTTTGTTTGTTTCTAGATCAACCTTGTTTTAAATTTTTCAACCTTGTTTTACAATTTTAAGTTTTTGTTTGTTTCTAGATCAACCTTGTTTTAAAATTCAACCTTGTCTTACAATTTTAAGCTTTTCTTTGTTTTTAGATCAATCTTGTTTTAAAATTCAACCTTGTTTTACAATTTTAAGTTTTTGTTAAGTTTAAATGAGTTGATTTTGAGTTTAACGTTCCGTTCAGCAGCGAGGCTATATGAGACGTCAACCTACTGATTAACGAGGAATTCGAACCACTTGAGTTCCCGTCGGGAATCGAACACGGGTCTCCCACGCCAAAGGCGTGTACGCTAACCGCTTAACCACGAATAAGCTCCTAAATTTAAATGATATCAAGTGTATGTCAAGAAGAAAATAATGATAAAAGATAGAATGAAGTGAGTATTCAGAAACAACAAAGTTTTGAAAACAGGTTTTAGGCCTACTTGCCTACAACTAATGTTAATGAAGTTCAAGAATATATAGTTAAAAAATTAGTTGGGGGGCGCGGTGGACAAACACCGTGCTCGTGGGTTCTCCCGTTTCCTCCCCTTTCTTCATTCCACCATTTCATTCACTTCTCATAATCACCGTCTCCTTTAGCCTAACCGGCATAAACGTGGGATGTAAAACTTAAAGATTTCATTTCATTTCTTTAAAAAAATTAGTTGGTTCTTTCTTTTCTTTTCTTTTTTTTTTTCAGATAAACTAAACTCTACTGTTAGCTATCTAAACAGAAACAGTTTGTTATTTTACAGTTTACTCCACCTTCAGCCACATAGTCTACGGCCAAAAGCTTCTGCTTTTTTCACAATTGGAAACAAACTTTTGTGCTACTTTTTGATGTCGACTTGTCTAACATTTTTTTGTGAACGTAGCAAACTGCTAATGGTAGAAGCTCTTTTGAGTCATAGTTGATCTAAAATATTTGAAATATTGTGGGGGGGGGACAAAAACAGTTTTAAAAATATTAGGGGAGAACACGTCCCCGGTGGGATTGACGCTCGTGTAAGTCATTAGCCAGTACAGTAAAACAGGAAGACAATTTTTTTTTTCTTTTTGAGGGAAATGGCTTGAGTTTACTTTACATTCAAATACGAAAACCAACAAACAACTGGAAGTTTCATGCGAGGTAAAGATGGCCACAGGAGAATCTGTGTCCAATGAGCACCCCTAGCTACTGTCGTGGAGGAAGGGGGTGTCAGGAAACTATTATATAGAGCAATTACTATGATATAAAGCAATTACTATTCCGATTTTGATGAACTAGTTGGTGCTGTGTTCACTGTGTGATCATCACAGATATGACGTTAGAAAAAACATCTCCCATAATTCCAGACAAGTTCTCTACCAAATGAATATCCATGTAATTGCTATGACAGGATGTTAAATAACGTTCCATAAGGCTGAAGTCTGGCTTAACTGCGAATCAATATTAACCTGTCTGTTGTAAGCGTTTTGTGATTTGGGATCAAGATGGCACTACACGCAACAATAAGTTTAATTACTCGTGCCTCTTGATCCCACTCCAACGTACTTGTCACCGTTAATTCACTGGGAGGAAAAATTCTTCCCTTGTTTGAAATAGTGCTTCACGGACTATAATCCTAAATCCATTCTAAATTAGAATCTGCGTCCACGGAGGTTTCGCACAACAATCGCTACGGCGAAATTGATCCTTCAACTATGGTAGGTAAGTCTTTTCTGCACATAAGGAAACAAGTTGATAGCAGGAAGGATATGATACAATACAAGGGAACAATTTGTTCTAAACTTTGCTTACAGAGCAGAAATAATAAGTGGAAGACGGAGTGAGAGTCGGGTGATTTTTAATAACGTATCACAGAGTTTAGAGTTTGTTCTCATTTCTTAGCTATAATACACGGAAAAAGATGGCAACTCGCACCATCGAAAATTCAGCAAAGTGACCTTAATCGAGAAACATCCTAAACAATGGCGGATCTAACCCAGGACCCCCCCAATGGTGGATCCAGGGGGGCGATCGCCCCGAAGAGGAAACTTCCTTGTTTTATATATAAATAAAACAGAGTTTAGAGCTCTTGGAAGTAGCTGTAAGTAGCAGTATTGCAACCCACCGCCCCCCAGAAGTCCGTCCTGGATCCGCCCCTGGATCCCCTTAGTTTTTGAGTGACAAAAATTTATTTAAGCTATTATTTATATGTAAGTATTTTTTGGAAGTTTAAACTCATATATACCTATCATTGTCTGGGTTCTGGCTGCTCCCCCCCCCCCCAGTTTTTACCTACTAGATCCGCCATTGATCCGAAGCCTACTGTTTTGTATTTTCAGTTTATTATTTGTCGGAAACTATGTTCCAAGGTTATTGGACTCTTTCGCCCGCCTTTTAAAGTCGCCGTGTTATAATACTTTTCTAAATATTTGGTTTTGGAAAATTTTTATACGTAATATCCCAACAATATGTTAATCACAACATACTCAACAATATTATAATACGGTATCATTTCAGGATTTGCTTGGGGGCTGGTAGTATTAAGAATCTCTTATATAAATAGAGTTTAACTTTTTTCATTAGTGTATTAAAATTTGAACATGTACTTAACAACACAAAAATATTTCAAATTAAGGACCTGAACTGCAAAACATCCCAATAGCCTACATATTTATAATATCGAAATATTTGTTTTACGCAGTTGGATTTATAATGGATAAGAAGGGACATAAATTCATAAATTACAAGACATACCTGAAAAAAGCACTTACAAACAAAAACATTTAATATTATAATATTCTTTGTTCCTAATGTTTTTTTTTTGTTCCTCCTAAAAGGGAAAAAAGATTCTCTGGTGTACCTGTTAATAAATTAATAAGGGAACATAACAAGGATAATTAGAGGACAAGGGTGTACCCAGCAAAAGCGTTTACTTTTAATTGGACAAATGCACAGTTGTATAAGTGAAAGTGAATAACACAAGTGTTGCTTTTTAATGAAGGGGCGGAGCCTAATTAAAAGTTGATCTCCGGGAAGTATAGAAGAGGTTACCAACTCCCAAATAGCCAGAAGGAATGGAAGTCTGATGAAGACACAGTTATTGTGTTGAAACTGTTACATGATTGGGTGCTTTATATATATACTAGCTGAACCTGCGCTGTCTGCTCAGAGCGTCTTTCTGTTATGATCATGAATCTCCTTCCCACTGTGCATGTCTCCTTACTCACACAAGTGAAGAATAGGAGACTCACAAAGGAAGTAAATTGCTATGTACACTCGTAGATGTTGGAGTGAGTTTGTAGCAAATTTGTAGAAGTAACACGATATCAAATGGAAATGTTTTTTCTAATAAGTCATATCGGTCTGAGTACGCCTCATTGCGTCTCTAGAGGCCTTGAAGTTGACAACATGCAATGTATTTCGTCATTAAGATTTAAGCAAAGCCCCTGCAATGTCCGTCAACCCGCCATACGTATATTCTCACTGGTTGCCTAACCATTGTTTCGGCCTGCAACAATGTTAATCGTATGTGCTCAAAACGGACCCTAAAATGTTGAATAGAATAATAAGGACATGGTTTTCGAAAATTTGAATGAGAACTGGACAATCTACACAAAATTTGGAATTGACCAGTGAAAACGGCATGTTTCTGACAATTGTGGTTTTCGAGATCTCACTGTCGAAAGGGTTGCAGACAAACATATAAACCTAGTGTTTTAATATACAAGCTGAACCTGCTCTCTCTACACAGCGCATCATTCGCATATGAGCATAAATCTCCTTCTTATTCTTCACTACATATGTACATGTCCCTTTACACACACAAGTGAAAGACGTCTTGATTTAAAAAAAAATCGGCTAGGGGTATCATAAAGGGGAGGTTTTTCGATTATTTTTTCTCAATATCTCTCACCGTTTGCAAGATTTGAGCCTACTTCCGCTTGGAGTTTCTAATTCATATATGACCAGTGTGTTCTTTCTTCTTCCATGCAGTATGTAATAAGCAAATACATTACATATACAATTATTTATAATGTCAGTTATATATTGTGTTCATTGGGCAAAACACTCAAAAAATAAAGATTTATCTTAAGACTCGAGAAATGGTTATCCTTCCTTTTTCACTATGTTTCAGGCCATGAAACCAACGCCTGAGACATATACAACCCCAATATACAACATTGTGGTGTTGGGATGTATAACGCATGGGATATGATGCTTTTGTTTTTTTTTTTTTAAATTTCAACGCTTCCAGCATACCCTAAAAAAATGTATTAAAGAAATAATGGCCATGTTTTTTTTTAAAATATTCAATTAGAACTGGACAATCTACACAAAATTTCCAATCGATCAGTGAAAACGTCATCTTTCTAGAGCCTGTAGTTTCCGAGATCTCATTGTCGAAAGGATTGGCCACAAACATATAAACATAGCTTAAAAGAACTCGGAAGATGGAAGCACAACTCACATGCATTGATTTTAGAGAAGGCTTTGAATCATAAACTTTATGAAAAAGATATAGTTAACTGATTTAGACTATTTAAAGTACAAATACTTAAAATGTTTGTCTCTGCTAAACGTGAAATCACACATAACCGTAAATAAAAAATTTGAAAGCTAAAGTTATAGGTTGGAGCTCAGGCACTTTTAATTGCTATTGTAGCATTTTAATAGATAGATTATCACAAAACCTTCTCAGTATGTTGTTATATATTAATTTAAAACTACAAGAAAACCCCTTTCTGCCCGACTTATACCCTCACATTAAGTCCTTTCGACAAAAAATGTTTTGTTTCTATCCCAATTGAAGAATAAAATATTTCACCCATTTTAATACATCCCAAACATTCAGTCAGCAAACAAAGAATTCACTTCCGATCTCACACAGATTTTAAAATTAAAGCTTTGGATGCTTTAAAAATACATTTTGAGTACATTTTTTCAGATTTTGATGCAATTGCAAAGAATATTTAAAAAATAAATCTGTTATCGCGAAAAAGAAGCCCTTGCCCCAGAACTTCAAATGAAAATGATTAATTTGCAGAGTAGCGATGTTTAAAGAAAAATATTTAAATTCATTATTGCTGAAATTTTGTGAAAGTCTTCCACTCACACAGTTTGATGAATTGCATAAATTTGCTTGCTCGTGGTATTCTTTCTACTTTCGGAACTATTTATCTATGTGAAGAGACATCTCCAAAATGAAATATACAAAATATATTTACAGATCCAAGTTAGCTGATGAGAATTTGAAGTTGCTGCTGCTCATAATTTCCACTTGTAAACTTGATGCACAATTGCAAACAATTGTCAGTGAAAAGTTACAGCTACACAAATCTCATTAATCATTATTATAATCTTTAATTTCATTATGTGAATTTCATCTTATTTATTGTAAGCTAATAGGATAAGTCTAATATTTTTAAGTCTTTAATTACAGTTAAAATTTTCAATTTCATTATATATGTCAGTTATTGTTTCTTGTCATATAAAAACATCTGATTATAATTTTGTATGGTTTACTTAACAAATTTTACAACTGAGGTCAGGTTTTAAACTGTGCACGCAATTTGCCGATTTAACTACTAATTTTACTAAGGTATTATGTAAAAATATTTTGTTTTTATTTTATATATACTGTATGAACAAATTGATTTATACGGATTTGATCCCATATAATAAATTTAGGTTATTTGCTAAGCCTGTACGAAAGTACTCAACAAGTGTCATTAAAAACAGATAAATTTTTACAATAGTTATTGTGGAATACAGAGAGATTTACAGACGCAGGGCACTCTTGATTCAACTTTTCTGTTCTCATTTTTCCCAGGATACTTTGAGGCCGGTGACGTCACGTGGAGGTATCGCGGTATTTTTGAACAGAACAAGTGAAATACTGCATAAACAATTACGCTACTGTTTCAAGATTGGTAAAAATCATCTTAATTGCACAGTAGCTCATTGTAATAACAGAGGAAGCAATACAAATGAAATAATGTTCCATTGATTCCCTAAAAATACCTGTGCAACTCGTAATCTGTAATACATAATGTAAAGTGTGTTGTATTGAGCAATTTTACGAATATTAGTAATGTAAGTTAAATATTTTGCAGTGATGATATCTGACAGTTTGATTAATACACACTAAACAGAAAAGGGTAGGATAGATTTCTAACGTAACCTAACTTAACCTAACCAAATTAAGTTAAGTTAGGTTCGGTTATGTTAGATTATTGTAGAGTAGATTTCTAATGTAACCTAACCTATCCTAACACAACCTAATTTATTATTACATACCCGGAATCTCTGAATACTTTGAATTATGTTTGCTTTATGTATTTTACTACCTGAAATGCTCTCATGGAGAAGATTGGTTTATGGAAAGTATTTGAACTCCTTACTTCTTTTAGAATTCACGTTTCAATGAAACTGGAAAAACAAAAATCTATAATGTCACCCCTTCCTCACGCCTAAAAAGAATGAATTTGGATTTAAACCGTACCGCTAGATTCACTACTCATTTCAGTGACCCCGAAAATTATGGACTGGACACTAATTTCGGACGTTTTCGATTATTTGTCGTTTCCTTCCTATCTCCTCTCACCCCCGAGCCGAAAACTGATAAGATCCTAAGTTAGGCCTGGGTAGGAGCGGTTTTAGAATTTTAATTTTGGGTGGGCCCGCTGCCTCGCTGATGGATATATATACATATTTGATTGATTAATGACAGTACGAAATTACTTTTAGAATAGTGATTGATGCTATTTGTTAAATAATTATCTACCATTAATACAGGGTGTCCAATATACAATGCAACCCGGAGTTTGGGGTAGTAGAACTTTTGAACGTAAAGTGATACACGAATAATGGTTATACCAAAATGAGGCCTTGTTCATGCATATATTTTTAAACTAGAAAGCAACGAATGAAGTACACTAGGAACCACACAGTGTTGCCAGATGTAACCGAAGATGTAAATCTTTTTTTTTTTTTTTCAAAACTTGTAAATTGACTCATAACTCATACATGTGGATGTTCTGTCGTTAATTTTCAGTTTGTTTAGTTGGAGTAGCTTGGAAACAATGAAGCAGAAAAAAGAAGTTTTGATTTCCACCGATAACTAATCGGATGGCCTCTGTAAGGGGAAACTAGGGAAATCATAGTTTTCATAAATTGACACTGAATTGGCAATTTTTCTGATATTTCAGTGCATCAAAAAATGTGTTAAGTATCTGTCTACATTACGCAATTCCTGAAAACAATGAAAAACAAACTTTGAAATTATCATGATAAAACGTTTACTTACATGTACCCGGCAACACTGTTACTATCAGAAATGAGTTACCAACTCTACAGCGGATGCTGGGGAGTGTCCCCTGTTTTGATTCAGACACTGGTTCACACGTTTCACCAGGTATAAATAGTGGAAAATATATTTATTCTTTAGTGTTTCTTTTAACGTTTATATACTTTTCAAAATTTTTGGGTAGGTCTGTGCCTGCCTACTCGGCCTACCCGCTGAAGCCGCCACTGGGCCTGGGTGCATTAAAGTACCAAAAATACTTGGTATTTTAAGTTGGTCGAGGAGAAGTTAGCAGTCAAACATTCTTACAATGATTTTTATTTATATGAATAGAACATGCCCCTTCTTCCCCTTAAAACAATGGGACATGTTTCCCATTAAGTTTAATGAGTTTATATACCGAATTTCAATTTCCTAACTTGATAGGCTACTGAGATACTGTATTTTAGGAACAAATTTTGAACCTTTTCTACCCTCTTAGGATTCGCCTTTTAATCAAAGTAATGTAATAAAAATCTTAGGCCAGGTGAACTCATGTACTAAAAATTGTAAAAAATCGGCCCAAAGGTCTAAGAAAAGTTAGCGACCAAACATTATATTCATTTTTATTTGTATAGATATTTAATTATTATAGACGGTATTTATTTATTAAATTATATTTTATCATATGTGAGTAGAGAAAACTCATTCTTTGCATTTGGTAGGACGAGGAAGTTCATAATTATATTGTTTTGAATCCAATTTTACGAGTAAAGCGCGAAGTGTAACACGCAGGCAAGCGGGAAAAATCTTCACCGATACGTCCACATGACGTCAAGGATGGGGAGCCAATCAGAACGCTAATCGCGAACTGGGTCTACCTGTTATTTTATATACCTTGTTCCAGACATTTAAATACTTTTTCAGTACAAGGCGCGGAGATCGCTGATGCTCGTTTTGGTTGTTTTTCCTATGGATAGAGCCTGTGTGGGAACTTGGCTAGTGGACAAAACGAAATGGAACAAAAGTTGCGCGATTCAACTGTTCCTAGATATTGTTAAATAAACAGTTGTAAATAAACATTCACTTGAAATAATAATGAGTCAAAAAGTTAGTGTTTATAAATAGCAAATGAAATTTACATTATTAGTGTTCTAACTTTTTGTTAAGAACCTAAATGAAACATTTGATTGAATCTTCTACGATTATGCGACTGAATAAACAAGAGAATGACGTTAGAACGTGGATGCATAACTGGTTATCGAAGAGTGGTTATCCGCGCTTCCAAGATAATAGCTTCCTCTTATCAAAACAGATGAAGCTGAGTAGATGTAGCGAGACACGTGAAACTAAATCAGAGTTGCCAGAAAATCAAGGCAACACTTTTATTTTTTCACGAACAAGCAATGTTTTTATCAGTGTATATAGCATACCGCTATTGTTTCGCCTATCTAGAACTTGCCAGCAGTAATCCTAATTTCTGTATAACATTGTGGAAATTGGGGTGTTCAGTATGTGTATTTCGTTATTAGATATCCAAGAAAATATATGCAGTTCCTGAGAGTTCACGGAAACTTTGGGTTGTCCCGGGCTACCTCGGCAGACCCAGAACCGGTGCCCATGTTTGCCATGCATCTTTGAGTCATTAAGCCACTGCACACATTTGTATACATAAAGTAGGAAATGGTATGTTCCTGCTCAAGAGGAATTAGCTTCGGTAATGTACACTTTGCAAGAGAAATTCCAGAGGGTTACTCCTACAAAATTTCATTTTACCAACTATATACCTTTTTAGAATTGCTAAAATGAGGAAGAAAGAAGTTCATGAAAACGCACGGATACGATTCGGATGTCCACTAAGTCTCGTTGGGCGTTGATAAGCACTTGGTTGAATGGTTTAACACCTCTTTCATGACCGAGATATCTGAGAGAGTGGAAGTACTACTTTACCTAGGATCCGAAGTACATGAGCTCCTGCCGGGAATTGAGCCAGTGTCCGCTGCGCAAAATACGTAGGGGAATAATAATTGTTCTGACTTTCGAACAAAGACGCCTCTTGTTCGAGTTCCTCAGACGGTTATCTTGACTGATGTTTTCTTTATCAGAGTTGATGGACGAGTGTTGACATGGTACCTGTATTCAATGTAGTCTCAACCTATTTTCTTTCAATGTTTCATTGTTTTGTACTTCTAGTGTTATAAATACCTTCATATTTGCAGCTGGAATTTCGTTAACAAATAGGCTTGTTTCCAACTGGTTAAGATATGACGTAGGAGGGCGGGTTTACGTTCTTAGAAATGGGAAGAAAAAGACTACCAGAAACGGGAAGGAGAATATAAGATGCAAGTGTTGGCACTGTACGGATAGTAACTATGGGTCTAGGTCAAAACCCCCACACTCAAGAAATGTCAAAATGCCCACACAAACGGTCATAACCCCCACACAAATGGACAAATCTCCCAAACGCACGAACGGTCAAAACCCCCACAGCCAAAACCCCTACACTCAAGAAATGTCAAAACGCCCACACGATCGGTCATAACTCCCACACAAATGGACAAAACAGCCACACATAGCAACGGTCATAATCCCCACATAAATGGACAAAACTCCCACACAAATGGTCAAAACTCTTACATCAGAAATTGTCACAACTGCCACACAAATGGACAAATCCCCCACACTCTGAAATGACAGTCATTTCACGTCTTTGTTGCGGCTCTTTATGTCGCCCAAGAAGAATAGTTGCAACATCAGTTTAAGTGGAATAAAAAATGTTATTAAAAAGTACAAGGGCAAGACATGCAACCAGGATCATTTTAGAGTGTGGGAGATTTGTCCGATTGTGTGGGGGTTTTGTCCATTTGTGTGGCAGTTGTTACAATTTCTGCATGTGGGAGTTTTGTCCATTTGTGTGGGGGTTTTGTCCATTTACGTGGGGATTGTGACCGTTGCTATGTGTGGCTGTTTTGTCCATTTGTGTGGGAGTTATGACCGTTGGAGGTTATGACCGACTACCAGTGTGTGGGTTTTGGCTGTGGTGGTTATGACCGTTCTTGTATTTGGGAGATTTGTCCATTTGTGTGGGGGTTATGACCGATCGTGTGGGCGTTTTGACATTTCTTGAGTCTGGGGGTTTTGGCTGTGGGGGTTATGACCGTTCGTGTATTTGGGAGATTTGTCCATTTGTGTGGGGGTTATGACCGTTTGTGTGGGCGTTTTGACATTTCTTGAGTGTGGGGATTTTGGTTGTGGGGGTTTTGACCGGTTCCCGTAACTAGCACTTATAATATCGATATTTCTGTTTTCCTGTCTACACTGTCTTTAATCAACGTCAAATTATCTGCCAGCTCTTTCTCCTCTCCGTGTGGTTTACTAAGAAGAGAAGCAGTGAACTGACATCACAGATCATTGAATTGAAAATGACTGGGTTAAATAAACAAAAAGCATCCTGTCATCGAACCCAGGATGCTTTACACAAGAGAAGATTGCTTTCCCAATGAGCCTCTTAGTCTGCATGGTATAGCTCTATGTTTATTAGAGTCATACGAACGTTGGACTTACAAGATTCTAATGTTAGGCGGTCCGTTCACACGACAATATTGAACGAAAGCGAATTTTCTGAATTCCTGATTTTTTCAAACGATTGCTAGACGAGTTCGTTAAAGAAGCCAATCTATTGAAAATTGGACGAGTGACGGCGACGTTAGTGGTACATGTTCATATTCCTCTTAAAATCTATCTATCTATCTATCTATCTATCTATCTATCTATCTATCTATCTATCTATCTATCTATCTATCTATCTATCTATCTATCTATCTATCTATCTATCTATCTATCTATCTATCTATAGCTGCTTGAAAGTGGCTTATTTGCGGACTCGCAATTTATAGGTCTAAAAATAGTACTACGGCATAATAAATTATAGTAGGTACAGTGAATTGCGTAGAATTAACCAAAAAAGTAAAAGCCGACTACTGTTTCTTTGCATATTGTGCTATCAACTGAGAAAAACATGTCCCAAAGTGGTCTATTTGCCGACTACGAAAATCACAAAGAAAAGTGTTTTATTTTTAGAATATTGATGTTTGATAGTCATTAGAGAGCTGAAAGGAACAATTTAATCTTTATCAACTATATTATCAACCTTCAAATAAAAAAGTTTGCATTTTTGGGACAAAAAAGTCAATGTGTTAGTCAAGAATGATGTTCGGTCGTCAGAGGGAAAAGTGAAAAAAATTGAATTTTTAAAATTTCTGATATTAACTATTGTGAGTATCTGTAATTGTTTAATGTGGTAATATTAGCCATTAAAATAGGTTTTCCATCTTGATTGAGCGTTTAATATGCAAATATTTATTATAAACCAAAAAAAGTGGTCTATATGCGGAAAAAAGAACCAGATTTCGCGAAAAAACGGAATAATCTAATTTTCTGTCAACGTTTAAGGAAAATAAGGTTTGAAACATATTTCCCTTTAGGGTGGAATTGTACATGACAATTTTTACTTCAATATTTTCATTAAAATGCTTAATAATGCACATACAATAATTAAAGCTGCTTGTGGTCTATTTGCAGAATTCAGTGTCACCATCTCCTATCTGAAAACTTCAATGTCATTTGACCGGTGTTTTAAATCAAATACTTAAAACCGAGTGTGAGTTAATGGTGACATTCAATTTATGAACATAAAGTCCTCATTGACATTAGAAAATGCACCATGCAGTTCCTTTCAATCGTTACATGATTAATTTTCTTGCCCAGTTAATGTTTTATTATGTGCTACTTAGTTTGCAACATTGTGTTTTTGTGGTCTAAATGCGGATTAAGGCTGCCAACCTTGCACAGTAGATAAACTACAATATAACGATACACAATAGATAAAATTTTCTGATGTCGAAAATGAATTTTACTTGCCATACAATGTAAAAATACAATTATATTGGCAAAAAAAGCAAAAATTATTTACGAACATTAGGGAGGAGAAGCAGAAAATTACACAGACAGAGACAGTTTTTTCTTATCTTACAAGTTAGTCATACTTGATATTTGTGAGACTACTTTCACATACATCTATAAAATTGCCTTGCTCCCTCCTTCCCCATGACTTCCAAATTTCGACTTGAAACTAAAATCAACCGTTTGTTTTTTGTGTGTTGTTGACTCTTTGGAAGAAACAGTCGTTTGTTTCGATAAACATTAAGAGATATATACAAAACAAAGTTGGGGCAAATTCACACTAATTCCCTCACTTTTAAATTTCGATTCAAAACCAAAAGCAAGCATTTGTGTTTGATTGTTTTGAAGAAAAAATAGTTTGTTTCGAAAAACTTCCGGAGATATTTGCGAAATAAAGTTTGGGTCTTCTTTACATTGTCTTTCAGTTTCAAAATCCGACTCGAAACCAAAATAAATCGTTTTCATTTTTATTGATTGTTTTGAATAAAGAAAATATAATTTATTTCGAAAAACTTTAAGAGTTATTTAAAAATAAAGCTGGGACTAACTTCACACTGACCCCACTTTTAAATTTTGATTCGAAACCGAAGCCAATCGTTTGTTTTTCAGTTGTTACTGATTCTATTGAAAGAAATAGTTTCTTTCGAAAATTTTTAAGTATTGCTCTATATATAACAAAAACAATATGAGTCCGCTTCCAACGTTAATCGTCATAAAGTGAAAACGGTATTATCAGATGACCGGCATTAGCAAGACTAATCTCTAATCATCTCTAATCAATTAAGCATCCCAAGAATATATTTGGTCTCCACTCTAATATCTCTACTAAAACTTTGAAGTGATATAAATTTTAACCACTTATGATTTCAATAATAATTGAAAAAATATCACGACATTAAAACTAAACACCATCACGTGGTGTATATGTGACACTTGTTTAATGTATAAAGGGAGAATGAAGCACTATTTTTATTCAGTCTTTGTTCCATCAAATAGTATTACTTTCTTTCTTTTCAATTTGTAGTAAATAAAGCATGTTGTGTTTCACTTCTTACTATCAAAGTATAAAAGAAAGTAATGAAATACCATACTGGTTTCTTATGGAATCTGTATCGTATCCGGTATTATTATTTGGCCTTTTCCTTTTTAAAGTTTATCATAGAATATGTTCTACTTTCAATTGATATTAATTATAAACACTTGAAATTATATGAACTTCGAAGTCTGGACTTCCCTTGATGAATTTCTGCATACGCTACTGATTGTGTTCCTCTTCAGATTTTTTTACTACTTTCTGCTTTGAATGCAGTTTGGAAGTGCAGGGCAACCGTGAAGATGACCACCAACTTTATTATCAAAATATTTTAATGCTTTTCGATTTTTCTTCAAAACAATCAATAACACAAAAAAAAAAAAAAAAAAAAGATTGGGTTTTTCAAAACTGAAATTTGAAATTTAAACGACTAGTATGAAGTTGACCCACCGAACTTTATTTCGTAAATGGCTCTTAATATTTTTCGAAACAAACTATTTTCTCTTAAACTAATCAATAAGAAACGAAAAACAAACTTGACTTGAGCTTTGAATCGAAATTTAAAAGTAGAATAAGGTGTGAAGTAGCCCATCAAATGTATTCTGTAAATACCTCTAGTTGTTTTTTTTTAAATATTTTTTTTCCTTCAAAACAATCAACAACGATCGAGAAACAAACCACTTTCATCCAAACCATATCGTAAATATATTCTTATGTTTATCGAAACAAACTACCTTTCTTCAAAATAATCAACAACAAATCCATGTCAAACGACTGATTTTAGTTTTCAATCGAAATTTGTAAGTAGAGGGACCAGGGCAATCCTGTCCATATTCCAAATTTGTTTTGTAAATATATATTTATGATTCTCGAAATAAATATTTTTTTCTTCAAAACAAGTCAAATTACAGTGAAAGAGTAAATATATCTTTATAATTTTTGAAGGTAACTATTTTTTCTTCAAAAGAATCAATAACAAACGAAAAACAAACGATTGGCTTGGATTTTGAATCAAAATTGAAATGTGAGAATCGAAAGTAAAGTTAGTTACACCCCTATCCGAAAGTTAACTACAATCCAGTTTGTAAATATCTCAGTACGTTTATCGAAACAAACTATTTTTTCTTCAAAACAATCAATAACAAACGAGAAACAAACGATTGAGATCGGCTTTAAAACAAAATTTGAAAGTGGGGGGACAGTGTGAAGTTGCCCACAACTTTATTTTATAAATATCTCTTGAAGGTTTTTGAAACAAAATATTTTTCTTCAAAAGAATCGATAACCAACAAAAAACATGCTATTGATTTTGGTTTTGAATCGAAATTTGATAGAGGGCCACTTCACACTACCCACACTAACTTAATTTTGTATATATCTCTATGCTTTCGAAACAAACGATTTATTATTCAAAATAATCAATAACAAACGAAAAGCAAAGTTGTGCAGCCTTGTATTTATTAATTGTGCGCCCCTGTGTTCTACATAATTTGCCACTCCCTCTCACATAACCTTATGATTGATGATTATGATATTGAGTTTAACGTCCCGTTCAGCAGCGAGGCTATATGAGACGTGGGTAACGTGAAATCCGAACCATACGAGCTCCCGCCGGGAATCAAACCCGGGTGCCCTACGCCATAGGTGCGTACGCTAACCGCTTAGCCACGAAGGAGCTCCAAACAAACTTATGTCTCAAACAAGGAAACAAGCTTTGATTTTGCAAACATATCAGCTCTTGTTAAGTAGCAGTTTAAGTATTACAAGTTACAAACGGTACAACGTAATTTTAAATAGCCTAATTCTCTCAATGATGACTAGGATGTGGTATTCTGTCCAAAGGTAGGTGTTTGACCCGAAGGTTCCTGGACAAGCTGAAACCATGGATAGTGCCATTGCCTTCCATGGGATGATGATGACACACCAAGGACGGGACCTACAGCTTAACTTGGGATCCGAACCTCTTGTGTCCCCACCGGGAATCTAACCCAGAACTCTTTGATTACAAGGCAATGAGCTTAACCGCTCATTCATTGGGGACACATTCTTTCAATACTGGCATGTAATTTATTCATTTATTATTAATTTTTCATAATTTACTGTTCGATGAAAATACATTTTATTAATTTCTAGAGAGAGAGAGAGAGAGAGTAGTCTACTAGAGATCTAATGGGGGCGTGATTTTGAAGCTGGGATTGGCTGACATCCATCACTGAGACACCAATAATTATTGGTGATAACATAAGAAAAATAACTGTTTGCATTATAAACCATCAGCAATGGTTTAATAACATCCATATTAATGATACAATTAGCTGTTTGTCTGCCTGTCTGTCTGTAGCGCTTTTCAACTCGAGAGCCATAATAGATAGAAAAATGAAATTTTAATATGTTTTAAAGCTGTAAGAGAAATTATCCAAATTACTGTTCCAAGTTCTTAAGTCACACTTGAGCTGAGATGTGGGGGTGCAAAGTATCCATAAGAATAACATGGAGCATTTTAAAAATAATCGAAAACGACCAATATTAGAGTTGAATTCATAGTTTTTGAGATGAATGAGATGAATAGTGACAGTTTTAGTCCAATTCAACTTTAAGGTCTTACTTTACTCTCCAGGGAGGGAGCGAGATTTTAAAGGTAATAGAAAGCGACAAATATTAGTGTTGAATTCATAGTTTTCGAGGTCGCTGAGTTTAATGGTATCAGTTTTCATTATGTTCAAGTTCATCCTCACCCCTTGGGGTAAGTGTGGGAGAAAATGACTTCTTTAAAATAATCAGATAACCTAGCTTATTAGTAACTACTGTAATTAGAGCGAATTAAAATCATTAAGATATTTTCTCGCGCTTGCGCGGGACTCTGCGAGTTGCAAGTTTTAAATGTTACTTTATTGTGAATCGTAAAAAAAGTCCAAAATTTTGCAGTTCACTAAATTCCACCGCCCTGTGCTTGAGCACAGAATAGCACTTACGTAAATACGGGCCTGAATGTTTGGCTTCGGTTCCGAATCAAAATTAGAAAGTGGCGGGTGGGCAATTCACAAACGTCTTTCATATATTTACTATAGTTGTTATCAGTGCCTTGTCCGAGGCGGAAAGACTCATATGGTCCTAGTTAAAGGGGATAAATTATTACAATTACAATCCTGGATTTTTTTATATATTCTATTAAAATTAAAGTTAATGATAATTTTAAGTTATTGTATTTTTAACCAAAGAGTGTACTGACTTCTTGATGGTGTCATAATGAAATGATTTATGATTTTTTTTTTAAATATGAATTTCGCTTTAATAGGTGTAATGTTACTGAGTCTGCTATTTTTGGCCACTAATAACATTTTTGTTTGCACCATAAATATTTATTTTTGCAGACTTTCTCGAAAAGTACACATAGGGTTTTATCCTCCCGCATGTCACTTTCTTAGGTTCAACTAGCTTTATCGATTGATATGCATATCTCATCTTTGGACAATTTTGTACAATAATCTATTGGAGAATTTAAAGACATGATATATGTAGTTGTTTTAGAAGTATATTAATACGAACATCTTATAAACCTTAAGTGTAGAAGTAGATTATTACATGAATAAATTACTGTAAAATTTCCTGTAGTTACATCCTTTTATCAGTTTCAGTGTATACAGGAACGAAAGCTAGTTCATAGAACAAAATATTCATGTTAGAAATATGTAATATTAATACGAAATTCTTCCCTGCAAAAACACAATGTAACGTACTTCATTTTATAAAAGATTTAGTAGCTTATTTTACGACATTCTCCTTTTTGTTCAGTACATTACATTAGTTATAAATGTATATATATTAATAATTGCATATATATTATATTAATAGTCTTAATAATTATTCGATTTTGAGAAAACACAATTTAAATTTTTTTATGGGATTCCAATGATATCCCAGTTCGCCACGAAAATTTGCCAAGAATGGAAAGGTGAATTTATGCCTCAATTAAAGAAATATGTTCTAGGGTAACTTTCGTTTAAAAAAATGTTGACGCAATATGGCATATATTTTCTTTGAACCTCTCTGGGAGGAGCTGAAATCAGTGAAGTATAAAGAGATTGATTACACCCCATCCGAATATTTAAAAAAAAATCCAAGATATCAGATAAATGTTAATCGATTTTGATAAAAGATTTTAGTTACAATTTTCTTTTAGGATTCTTCACAGTCTTTAGTACTTGGGACCAGTCAGGAATAAATCGATGGCTTTACCCCTAGTATAGGATAAATTCCCCCTAAAGGGGTGAAAGGTGGATCAAAGCAACATGTTGTAAACCTTCAAAACAATTTTGCAGGATAAGCTACACTATACCTTTCGTAATAATAATAATACATTTGACTCAATATTGTGCATATTTTTTGAGGCTTCACAATCATCCTACTACGTGAATTTAAAATCAATAGAGAACTAGGCATTGAAATTATATCATTTCCCTGGTGTTCAAATAGATAAGTGTTCTACAATTACATACGTAACATTGTTTTATTTTGACATGTCAATAATGAGGGAGTGAATTCCTCCTGATTGTAAATAAAATATTTCCATGGCAATTTCATAAGTCTCCTATTTTTATAAAACATAGTGTGTATTTTGTTCGAGATTATAGACTTACTCGTAGGGGTGCAGAGGGAGAATACGGGAGGACAGGGAGAACCCACGAACACAATGTTTTCTTTAGTTAACGTCTCACGTTATGCATCTAAATTAAGGGAGACGATGATGATGATAATGAACGAAATTATGGAATGAAGACGAGAGAGAACAGGAGAATACCTTGAAAGTTCGATGCACACACGATTTGCCACCACAAAAAGAACTTAATAAAAACTGAAATCGAACCGGGGATCTTACGCACCATAGATAAGCGCTTTACCATTGAGCATCTATAGTTGAGTCCTTTACCTATTTAACGAAAAATGAATTAAAGTACTTTATTAGAAATCTGAATTTATGTTTTCTATAAAAGTAATAAATTCTACATAACTTAAATCTGTATATTGATAAATATGTTACATTTAAAAAATACAGCAAAAATTCTGAATATTGTATTTCTTATAGTCACACGTTTAAAATGAACATCATGGTGTGAAATGCACTTGAATTATGTATATTTTTTGATAGTGATTGTAGATGGGTTGCAGTGCACTTGAATTTTCTAACTATATAAGCATCACTGTTAATTTCTTATCTCAATTAAAAAAATCAGTGTATCTTTAATTCATAGTATTAATAAGCAAACAAGTTTCACTAACATAAACTGTAGTCATTTAGAAATCCTAATCCAAGAATATCAGTGTCTTATAACTTTGAGAGTATTAAAAGATGACTATATTAACAAAACTGTATTGACGGGCTTCCACGACAACTTATTATAAAGATAGCCAAGAAAATTCTGCCGCTTTTTGTTGAGATCTGTGTTCAATTGGCTCCCACACCGTGAGTTGAACGCGGATGGAGATAATGCCAAGGTCAGCTGTTGTTGTGGGTATATCCAACATACTACCTGGTTGTGGCAGTTCACTTACACCGTGAACTTGCTTAAGGACAGAGTGAGCATGGGACCTCCAAAGAACGTCATAAGTGCGTGTATGGTGTACGAGTTCAAACTCGGGTCAAACGCCGCTGCAGCGGGGCGGAAGATATACCAGGCCTTTGGTGAGATTGTCGTGACTACGCGGGCAGTGCAGCATTGGTTTAACAAGTTTAAGGACGGTGACGAAACACTCGAAGACGCACCACGTGCCAGAAGACATACAAAATGAAGATCGTCAGCCAGCAATTCAGGCGAGTGGTTTCCAGACATACGAGGTACTGGAACTACAATCCAGTGTAAGTGGATAAACCATTCGGCAGCACCTCCATCAACTTGGGAAGCACTACGAGTTGGGGAGATGGGTTCCACATGAATTGACTCCGGGAAAGAAGGCAACACGAGCAGACACATGTAATTGTTTGTCTTCTCGTCTGAGGAAGGGGCCATTTCTGGACAGGGTGTTGGCATGTGATGAGAAGTGGGTCCTGTACGAAGCCCCACGGTACCTCATCATTGGTTAGCATCCCATGAAGCGGTTCCAAAACAGCCGAAACCAGCACTGCACCGAAGAACGTCCTCTTGTGTGTTTGATGGACTGCTCGCGGCATCATGCATCGAGATCTCTTACAAGCAGTTGAACCACGTTCAAGAAAAAGTCAAAACTCTGGAGCCAGCACTTCTGAATCGCAAAGGAACAAAAGGACAACGCTCAGCCCCACGAGGCTAGGATGATCCGGGACACCATTCTACGCCTTGGATTGGAAACCCTATTACATCCGCCACACTCCCCGGACATTGCACCTCAGATTATTACCTATTACATTCCTTGGACAATCACCTTAGAGGACGCCAGTTCAAATTCCTAGTAGAGCTGCAAAATGCACTTGATACCTTCTTTGCTTCACGGCCCACCGCGATGGAATCCATGGTCATCCGAAACGTTGGCAAGCTCGTCGATATTTTTGGGGATCATTTTTGATCTTCGAGGTACGTCTTAGGTAACATATCGATGTTAGAAGGTGGTGGGTGTAAAAGCGATATAACTTTTTTGGTTTCATTTATAAAATGTACCCCTGAAAAGAATTTAACTGCTACCGCCTAGCGGCTTAAGCTGATAAGAACTATGTCAAATGAGTAGAAGAAGGCGTAGTCACTAGCGTGAGAAAAATAAGATGTGATGAACTAGTAAGGTGGAAATTTTTAGAGAAGAAGTATATATTCTGATGGAAATAATATGTTACGTCTACCCCTGAAATGGGATTTACCCAGATAAACCTAAGCAAGTATTGCCGACTAGAGGTAAACCTTAAATCGCATGATTGCCAAGCAATGAGGCTATCTACTGGGCATAGTTATATTGTAGAAAATTCAGAGGTTGGCAAGCCTTATTACGCATTTAGACCACAAATTTCTCAAGTCAGCAAATAGACCACCAAGATTCCGCCAATAGACCACCTCAATCAGCAAATAGGCCACTTTCATAAAAGTAGATAATGGAAAGTGGTTTTTTTGCTGACAAATTTCCGCAACTAGACCACTTGCAGATTACTATCTATCTATCTATCTATCTATCTATCTATCTATCTATCTATCTCCTAGTTTGTATGCAACCCGTACAGTAGCAAATAATCATTGGTTGCATATAATTTAAGGATAAGAAACAACGTCGTCCTCTTTACTCAGCTTTCACAAATTTTATTTATAAAAGAACTTCTGAAACTCTAACCTTACTTATAATAAAAGCAGAAATATTACTGTTTGTTGTTTGATTGTTTTTTCTTAAGTATGGAATTTCTGTTATATATTTCAGGAACGTACTTTCCTCAGAATGTTTCAAACGACATTGAAATCCGTTGAGCTAACACAAAGTTGTATTGTAGCTTCCTCACTTTGTGCATTTAATATGAAAAGGTACTTTTTTAAAAAAAAAAAAAAAGTTCTAGTTTTTTCTCTTTTACTCAACTTAACCTTAAAACAAAGTCCAATTAAAATTCAAATTAAATTCGTGATGCACTCAAAGAGATATTAAAACTCTGTTTTTAAATTAAAAGTCAGCTGAAATAAAACATAAATAACCTGCCTCCCTGTTTCTTTATTCATAAATAAATAGAGATCATTTAAGGTTAATTACAAAACAAAGCGAAAACAAACTTTCGTTATTAAAAAATAAAATGGCAACTAATTTGTTTTCTTCCTTCACAAGTAAAAAAATGAAATAATTAAATTCATTACTTAAATTCGTTAAGTTCGGTTATATTTAGTTCGATGATTGCTGAAAGGATTCGAGCTTCATTTTTCTGAAATTTGTTTTGTGAACTTTTCCGATTCGCTACGGGTATAAGCAACTTTATGTAAAGAAAGGGCAAATGTCAAGGTGTAACAAGGATGTAAACACAACGTTGAACAACTGTATATGTTGAGAGCAGAAAAGGTCTCCAGTCCTGGATTTGAATAAGGTTTTCTTTAATATTTCGGAGCTATACAAAATGCATTCAGACTCTTTTTGCAATCATCGATTGATTATAGCTTTTAATTTCATTAATATAATTTGCAGCTTAAAAAAGGAAGAAATTATTCGGGAAAGGTTTCTGTGAGGGTAAGTCAGTAAGTATCTGCAATCAATTTTTATTATTTATTACCACAAGAGTACAATGCCTTTATTCACATCATTTTTCAGCATAGTCATCCTGCTTTTCAGTGCACCTGGTCCACCGTTGCACAAGCTTTAAGATACCCTTTGCAAAAAAAAGGTTTTTGGTTGCGCAGCGAGCCCCGAATGCTCCACTTCCTTTGTCTGTTGATTGAAGTTGAATCGACGGTCTCTGAGAGCATCTTTAAGTGGATAAAATAGATGGTAATTAGCGTCTGAAGAGTTTGAAAGGTGTGAGCGGCAGTATGAACGTTTTCATACAACATAAGAAAGCATTCCGACAATCGACCTCTGCGTTTATTACGAATTGCAGACATCAGCGTGCTTACTAGCGTATCACTGTACCTCTTACTGTTTATTGTTTGCCCCTTTTCAAGGTAATGTTTCAGAATTGGCCCTTGTGAGTCCCAAAACACTGTATCACTTTCCATGCAGAAGATTGATTATTGAGTTTCTTCTTAACGAGCGATCCGGAGTGCTTCCATTCCATGCTCTGGAGTTTGCTCTCATAACGGACCAGTACGTACTGACAGATTCTCACATGGTTTCGTTTGTTCTTCGAGTTTTCTCGAAACTTTGTGAAACTTCAGCCTGTTATACATAATGTATATGCAGAACCATGACTAATCTCCACATGGAATGCCATATCTTTAACAGCCATTCGTCTGTTATTCAGAATCAAGGCACAGACTCCTTCAATAATATCATCAGTTATTTCTGTAGCTGGACACCTGTTCTTTCCTCGTTCATTCGATCACTTTTGAACTGTTCAATCCACTGGTAAACACTTCGCTGCGATAACCCATTCGTTTCCGTATTGTATTGAAAGTCTTCTATGAATTTCCGCTCCGGGTACACCTTCAGACCACAAAAAGCGGATAACAGAACGCTGTTCTTGTTTGATGCATATAGAGCGTGGCGCGGACATCTTTACTTCGCAACAGCACAAAGCAGACTGATGTAGTAACACTACAACCTACCACAGGCGAAGCCAACGGTCACACCTAGCGTCTGGTGAGCACACAATGCCGTATAACCAACCTGAAAGGAAATAGAAATATATTGCAGTTTTTACTGATTTCCCCTGGTATTAGTGTTTTAAGAAAACAGTGACCAAAAATTACATGAACCAATCGATATAAGTCATTAAGCTGAACTAAGCTGAACAAAATAGTATGGTTGAGTGTAAATCTCATGCGTAGTTTTTGATTTATTTGCAGTATAGCAATATTTAAAAAATACATTTAAATTCATCATTGCTGGAATTTTGTAAGAGTCTTCCACTCACACAGATCAGTTGCATAAATTTGCTCGTAGCATTCTTTCCACTTTCGGAACTACTTATCTTTGTGAAAAAATCTGTGGGTGCGTGCAAGAACCTCAAATGTGACATTTTTGTGAAAAGTGAGTTATCGCCAGTTATGAAGGCTCCACAGGTCAATCTACTTCCTGAGAAAAATGCAGAGTTGCGGGAAGTTTACAAGTCCACCAAAAGCCGGCGCGCACATGTTATCAGGAATTGGAATTAGCGCTTGTAGCGTGCAAGGACCTGATATGTTGTCGCCGCATTCTACTCTTCCCACTCCAGATGCAAACGATATTATGGTGGATTTTTGGTGCGGAGTGTACAACATAATTTTCCGTTACCTCGTCTTACTTTCCTACATTCTGACAGAGATTTGGGAACTATTGAAAAGAAGAAAAGGTCTACAACAGCAGTATACACTCCACATCAGTGGCACGACATCATTAGAAAACAGAATATAAAATATCAACATAGCTTTCCAAGGAACAGAAATGATGAGAAATGTGTTCTTTTCCCTTGCTCGTGTTGTTTCATCGTTAGTATTCCGTAAAGAATGTGTTCAGAATGAACCTGTTAACATACAGAAAGCTTCAGGATGAAAAATTAGAATTACCAAAGAGAAACCTGGTATTGTCCCTATCCCTTACTCCTACTCTGATATAACTAACTGATAAATAATTAACATTTGTCAGGATTGGCCAGCATCCACGTCTCAAGGAATTGCTTGCTCTGTACTTCGGACGAAGAACTTGTCTCCTACGAAAAGCAAAGGATTTGTGAAAGCTTCTTATTTATATTCCATCAGCATTTCGAGACTACTGCGTAAGTAAAGTCGGTGCGACCAATTCACCCTCACACGGCTTCAAAGGAAGCAGAACACCATTAAAGTAAGTCACAATTTTCCTTGTTACATAAGAGAGAGAAATCAACAAGCCCTTCTAGTTGAGGGTGGGTGGTCTTCCAATTGAGCTGATGGTAAAAAAAAAAAAAAAAAAAAAAAAAAGGAAAAAGAAATGCTGCATCGTTTACCTTCTTATACAGAAAGCGATGTACATACTTAGTCAACGCGTTGTATAATCTCCATACCACCATATGTAATATGTTGGATTTACTTTAAAATGTCTTCTTTAACAGATTTTATATTATTGATGCTAACATTGTTATTGACACATTAGCAAAATATACACATTTTTGGTATAAATTTAGTGACGGCAACAGTGCGTCCTATTGACACTACACTTGTGCTTTATTATTTGTTTGGAGTATTATTTATGAGCGGTTAGGATAAATATTCTGCTTGAGTGCATAGGAAGCTGGTTGAGAACAATTTGAAAGTGGCAAGTATATTCAGTGTTACTACACCGCCAAAGAAATTACGGTTTTCTGCAGGTCACAATACCGAAAGAGATCTAGACGTAGAAAGCGAAATAGAAACGCTAGCAGACGAAGAAAGTGGTTACAATCATGAAGAGTTTCACTATCATGTAACATATCAGGTTCATACACGCTAAGAACTGTCTGTCGAAGTTGCAATTTTTCTTTCCAACAATTGTGTATGTAACATTTTCGCATATAACCAGACAGCCATTTCTGGATATTATGTTATGATCATTTAGTAAATACTGAAAACAAAACGTAATGATCAAAGCAATAAATGTAGGTTTTATATCACGAAACCTTTGCAGCTTTTTATTTCAAAATGCTTTAATTGTAACATATCAGGTTTTTGCATGCACCCACAGAAATATTCTCCAAAACGAGATGGTCTATACAAAAATATTTACAGATCCAAGTTAATAGATAATGAATATTCGAAGTAACTACTGATTATTTCCGCTAGTAAACTTGATCCACAACTGTAAATAATTGTCAGTGGAAAGCTACAACTACAATTTATTACGTGAATTAATTACGTATGTAGCTTATTGTAAATTTTTGGAATAAATCTCATATATTTAATTAGAATGGAATGGAATGAGTAGGGGGGTCAATGGGGACGTGAGCATCGAGGTTATATGTCCCAGTCACGAATATATTTAATTAGAGTTAAAATTTTTAGTTTCATTATATATGTCATTATTGTGTTTCTTAATTGCTCATCAGCTCCTTCGTGGTGTAACGCCCCTATATAACTTAGTTACAATTGTATTACTAGTGCAATTTACAATATACTTCTTGTAACCTTTTTGCATTTGGCAACCCTGTTGAAACATCATGTTCGCGGGTTCGCGCAAGGGATTCTGGGTACTCAATAAAAGGACATGAAGACGCAATGGCAGTAGCAACCTTTGTCTGCTAACAAAATTTTGTTATATCTCAATCGCTAGTGATCATCATAGTATTTAAAAATGGTTTACGTTACCTCGTAACCTGGTGAACAATCTCTCACATCTTATCGTGTGCAACTAGTTTGAATAACATCAAATTTTGAATGGAGTTGGGAAATAGTCATTTGCCCTAGCTCACACGTGTGCCGTCTTTGTGTGTGTATGTTTCAAGTTTGCCTTCATTCTGTTATACTATCATATTTGGATATCCAGTGTGAGTTCTGTTGGAGTGATTTAGTCATCATGTTAATCTCAATTCGCAATTTTTGCTTGCAGCTTGAGTCAAGTAACTTAATGTGCAGCTAAACTCTTAGCAGCGGGGCCCTCAACCCATTCACAATGTCCGTGAAGCAAGGCAAAATTAAACATTCTCTTCATCTGTTCTATTCAGTTATATCAATGGAATTATTCGCTATGGAAGTGCCAAGAGTGTATAGTAATCTCACCAGTAATAACATAACCTTCTGTGAGTGGAGTCCAGAAAGTCGCTACCGCAGCAAGTTACGTGAGTGGCACGCATGGCTGCAGGGCTACCTTATGTTCATAATAATCTTGTACGTACTGTTCAGCCACTTAATCGTATGTAACCTTTTAATCAATGTGAGCAATCATCTTTTGTGGCTATTCAAGAGGTTAAAAATGCAGCATCACGTCAAGTAGAAAGTGGAATTCTATGTATATGCTCATATGTAAAGTGTTAGCCAATGAGAGTCATTTTCATATACTTTCATTAATCATCTCTTTGGAATATCAACAAGGCGTCCAGTCCCTAGTTCATTGCTATAGCCTTATGTATATTCTACTTACTAGTTGGATTTAAGTTTGCAATCTTAGATAGATGTATCACCATCATTATCCAGGCTGTCTAGTGACCTCCGAGAGGTGGATGCACACCAGCTCCTACGTGCCCAGGCCGGATCTTGTAAAATGAAGACGTCTTCTCACGCTTAATCTCCCATGCCAAATAAGTTAGAGGAATAACTCAACAGCAGTGATTATTTAATTTATCCAAGCATCAGTGCCTTGTATGTGCTTAAAGCCGCAGTTAGTGTGCATATCGTGTAATCTGTTTCCTGTCGGAAATGTGTTTCGTTAATGGTGAAAGTGTATTTGTGGAAAGTATAATAATTTTTGTTTATTCTATACCTGCCAAAAGGGTAAGTACCTTGTATCATAAGAGCCCGCCTTCGTAGCCGGCTAATAATTCTGCCTCGTACAGAATTATCGTCTTCACTATTGGTGATTTGTTGAATTACGTGTACATATCGCACCCTCATGTGGATTTGCTGGTGCACGCTTAAAGAATGTTGTTCTGCAGGTATTCATTTGCACTCATCAACGCCGCAGCTATGTGAAGTATTCTACCAGTAATATAAGTGCATAGTTAATTACTATCTTTGGAGTTTATCACTGTCTGAGTCACGAGCACGTCTCTCGCATTTAAGAGTCACTTGGCTATCTAGCACGAGTTGGTCAAGAATGTTGTCCCTTTAGTTTATTATGTTTGTGTTGCCATTGATTCAACTTTGGCCAGTTCATGTTGGCCCCCTGCTGGTTCTTTCCTCTTAATCTTCGCCAAAGTGTGTCCGAGCCAGAGCAGTGTCCTACTGTGAAAGGATTACATGGGTTTTATTAAGCATGTCGCTATGTCTATATTAATATGGTAATCTACCATGTCCAGCATCAGGATACGTTTGTTGTTTGTTTTGGCGATCCCGCATCAGGATCGGAGCATGGTTGTTAGCAACCTATTTGTCAGGACTGGTCACTATGTCTTGCATCTATATCTGTCCAATTTGTCCACCTTTTGTCCACTTTAATGGTAGTTCATTTATTTTATGGCGACGTATAATGTAACGAAAACTAAATCTAGCATGATGTTTCCTTGGGGTTATTGGTATTTTATTAATTACTTACTGTTATATAATGGTTGAATTTAAGCACTACTTATTTTTGTGTACACCCGACTAGTCGTGGTCCGCAAAGCTTACCTCGCTCGAGCTATTTGTCCTAATAATTGTTAAAACCATGGTGAACTCTTTAGCATGACATTTTTCCTATAAGCTATATTATTTGTGTGTATGTGTAATTGCTTAGGTTATAAAGCAAAATATCGTAGAAAATTCTCAAAACTAGTTTTAGACTTAATTTCAATATAATCACGTTGTTCTATTTGCCAGTGTTTTAATGAATAAGCTTAATTGTGAGAGTACGTTTAGCCAAATAAATATTACAACACCATAACTATAAGTGTTATATTCCATGAAACCAAACATTATAGGTTTATCTTTCAGCAGCTGAGTTCTCTTGGAGGGCATATAGGTAAGGAAATCACCACATAAGAAAAGGGCTGTTCTCTGTGCACTCGTAGAGCGTATAGGGTGCAGTCTCGCACAGGTTAGATTCGTTTACCGTTGCATAGTCATAGTTTTGTTTTCTTTCTTTTAGATAATTTTAATGCAGGTTTATTCTGTTCTTGGAGTTTATTTACTCATTTCCTGTCTTCCGAGCAGATCACAGGTGGCGACCTCTTTTCTTATCTATCAACTCAGTGCCCCGGCACTGAACATCAAACTTAGTCGTAGCCTGCCAGGGATTAGGGCCCTCTGGGGCGCTACAGTGGCTAAGCGCTTAGAGTACGCACCTTTGCGTGGGAGACCCGGGTTCGATTCTCGGCGGAAGCTCATGTGATTCGGATTCCACGCTAATCAGTAGGTCCCATCTCATACAGTCTTGCTGCTGAAAGGGATGTTAAATTCAAAATCAACTCAACTAAACTTAATTGGTCACATAAAAGTATATTATTATATTTACTTAGTAAATTTTACAACTGAATCAAAATAAACTGTGGCTGTCTAGTTAGTGGTGATCGCAGGCCAGTGTTGACCTACGGGTGGTAGTTTGGAGACCCCTGATCTATGGAATAAAAATTGGTACATTTGGTGACCGAGATCAGCCAGAGACAGGCACAGCTCGACTACAGAGTCTGTGTTTCAAATCTTTGCACGGCAGGAGGTTCTGAATCCGTTTTATCTCGGCTTGTTATTTATATACAAAATTTGTCAGAAAATTTTAGAACTTTTTTTTTATTTCTGAGTTTGCAATACTAAAAAGGAACAAATGTTGTTTTTATGTTACCTGGCATGTGTTCTAACTTGACATGACCGTGGTCATGTTTCCGTGCAAACTCACGAGGTGGCAGGTCTGTGTTTAGAAACATACTATTTGGGTTGTTGTTGCATTAGTTAAGATGACAAAATGGATGCTGATTGTGAGCATTGGAGTGGCACTAAAGGGTTTCGTGAAGGCAGAGATCAGTGTAAGACGATCCCAGCCCGTCTACAGCACATACCAATGCTAACGTGGAGCGGTTATTGCCATCTCACATCCGGCATATTTGCCCGACCTCTCACCTTGTGATTTTTTTCTTGTTTCCATGAGTGAAAAGGCGATTGAAAGGAAAGCTTCATCAAGATATCACAGCTATCCAACAGGCTGTGACAAATGATCTTACAAGCATCGCAGTTGAAGATTTCCCTGCTTGATTCCAATAACTCCGCAAACGTTCTCAATTGTGTATAGATAGCCAAGGGGACTACTTTCATAGGAGCTAGAATCATTACTTGTTAAGTTCAATTTTCTATTTTTACCATCTTTGTCCTGGAAAGTTTCTGGCAAAGGTTGTAGTTTGGAAAAAGTTGATTTCAGCTTATTTTGAGTTTAACGCCCGTTTCAGTAGCGAGTCTATATGGCAGGTGGACCTACTGATTAACGTGGAATCCGAACCACATGAGCTCCTGCCGGGAATCGAACCGGACCTCTCACGCCAAAGGCGCGTATGCTATCCGCTTAGTCACGAAGGAGCTCTAGAGTGGAAAAATAACAGGCACTTCAGCTATTAGTTTTTCTATTATATCTAGAAATACGCTGCCGTTTGATTATCTGAACTAATTGAGTTAAAGAATTTTCGCTTCTGCTTTCTTTTCGTTACTTAAAACGAGAAGCTAATAAGAGGAAACGAGATTTACCTGTTATCTTAAGAGCTAATTCCCTAGGTTAGACCCTAACCTTGAAATTATTGAGTTTAAAGAGATGTCTGTAACCAGATGAATGGTGTCTTCATGCCTAATTAGTTTACACACTCTCTGACAGCAGATTTCAACAATGCGTGCAGCGCTTAGGTCATTAGTCGACAGTGGAACTAGAAGCGACAGAACTAAACCGCTTTACAAAATCCATTTTGACGCTCTGAAACGCTGATAGTGGGCGTCCTACTATTTGTACTATTTGTACACAAACAAGGGATAATTAGCATTGGCATACAATGCTCGAGATGTGTGCGAATCGAGAAAATGAGTTATTCTATTTAGAAACTGTTTAACGTACGAAATTCATTTTCTTGCTTTAGAGTGCATTAATACATTTACAGCAGTGATGCCAATTTAGCATTATTATTATTATTATTATTATTATTATTATTATTATTATTATTATTATTATTATTATTATTATTATTATTATTATTTTGCTAAATCTAGCCTATTTGGAGAGGTTTTTAGCCATGCAAATCTAGGAATTGCTTATAGCCTTAAATATAGCTTATTTTATGAAACTTTCCATTTTTGGCTTTTTTATTAGCTGTTAAATTAATTCTAAAAATACTTTTCCTTTGAAAATAAAGTATAATTTTTAAAAAATTAGCCTCTGTCATTATATATTATGATATTAATTGATTTATCTAGACAGAGGTGTTTTATTACGCAACAAACAATAGTTTTTCATTCTTCTCTCTTCCTACCCACATATTTACAACTACTTAACAATACTTATCGACTCAGAAAGAATTTTAATGTCCCTCCTTAACAGCCCTGTTTGCTATTGTGCTGCCAAAATGTGTTGAGCCGTGGCAAAAATGCGAACTAACGCTCACACCCTCACACACCCACGCGTGGAGCCAATAAGGGTTCAGCTGTTGCTAAGCGAGAGAAAGCGAGTGGAATTCCTTCAGCCGATAGCAGCGCTTGCAACGGAAAACTAGGGATCAAGTCAATGTAGCATATCTTATACTTTTTAATTATTTTAATTTTTGCATTTCATTGTGAGAATGACAGTTTTCTAATACAAATTTGGTCATTTGTTCGGTTCTTCAAGCCACTGAGATTATTTTTGTTTATTAAAAGAAATTAATAGGATATCTAATTAGCATGAAAATTCTCAATGCAATCACGATGATTCATGTAAGTGTATGGAGAAATAAGAAGTGTAAGTAAGAACGGACTATGGCCTGCCGAAAGAAGTACTACTGAAAATTAGTACAATGACAGTCTACACAAATACAGAAAAAAAAAAATCCATAATCCAACGATGGTGCATCTAGTTCCAGCACTTCGGCTAGTTGAAAGGTCATCGACTTTTAATTCAACTGATAATATGACTGTTGACTTCCACAAATCAGATGAGTTGTTGATGGATTTTAATGAAATTTAAATTCGTGTATGTTGCTTGTTAGTCTTCACTGAATAAAATTCAAGATTTCAAATTTTGCTATAACTCACTTACAATCCTATACACGCAAAAAAAGGATTTAAAATCTATAAGGTGGGTTTTAGGTTAGCAGTTTAAAACTAGCCATTTTTTGCGTAAAAAAAAGCTTATTTCTGAAGGCCATATAGCCTATTTTACTCAGAGGTTGTTGGCAACACTGATTTACAATTTTAGTATAGTAAGGTGATACACATGAACCGCGGCGAGACAGAGGGAAGAGGGGTAATATCCTCAGATATTATTTAGAGTACTACAAGTGTATCACAATATTTTACACGTGTTTTATTGTGTTTCTTTAAGTTACACAATAAAACACGTAAAGGTGATATCGTAGTCGCAGCGTTTGGTAATACCTAACAATCGCCAGTATGAGGTACGGCCTAAAATTTCCCTAGAAGTGGGACCAAAATAACTCTAAAAACGATCATTTTAATTATAGTTTCAATAAGATTATAAGAACCATTTTCTCTAATCTATTATAGTTTGAATAAAATTATAAGAACCATTTTCCCTAATCTATTATAGTTTGAATAAAATTATAAGAACCATTTTCCCTAATCTATTATAGTTTGAATAAGATTATAAGGACCATTTTCTCTAATCTATTATAGTTTGAATAAGATTTATAAGGACCATTTTCCCTAATCTATTATAGTTTGAATAAGATTTATAAGGATCATTTTCTCTAATCTATTATAGTTTGAATAAGATTATAAGGATCATTTTCTCTAATCTATTATAGTTTGAATAAGATTATAAGGACCATTTTCCCTAATCTATTATAGTTTGAATAAGATTATAAGGACCATTTTCCCTAATCTATTATAGTTTGAATAAAATTATAAGTATCATTTTCTCTAATCTATTATAGTTTGAATAAGATTATAAGGATCATTTTCTCTAATCTATTATAGTTTGAATAAGATTATAAGAATTATTTTCTCTAATCTATTATAGTTTGAATAAGATTATAAGGGCTATCAAGTTTATTAGGCTCAGATAAGCACATCATCTAGGCAGAATGAGAGAAAGTAGGGATGCTTTCAAAGTTTTAACTCAAAAGCCAATACGAAAACGACCATTGGGAAGACCCAAACGCAGATAGAAGGACAATATTAAGATGGATCTCGCAGAAAAAGGAATGCGAAGTATAAACTGGATCCAGGGGACAGAAGTTAATTGGGAGTTTTGCGAACGCGGCATTTAAGTTTATGGGCAAATGGTTCATGCGTTTATGGGCAAGTGCTTAGTTACGTGTTTTTAGTGCACGGTCCCGAGTTCGATTCTCAGTAGTAGAAAATCGAACGTACTGCAGTTTTCAAGCTCCACTTTAAAATGTAGGCCTCGTCTTATATAGCATTGCTTTGCCGAAGGACGTAAATATCAAATAACCAATTAATGGAATTATTCCACTGCTTCTCGTGTTAAATTAATCTCTGTATGCTGGACACGTAGTTAAAATGTTCAGTATACTTGAGTTTCATGATTTCTTAAAAAAAAAAAAAAAAAAAAACTTTTAGAATATCTTTTACTCACATTTCGGAATCATCAACTTCATCATAGATATTCTTCCATTATTGGCAGGTCATTTGCCTTAACTGGAAAGCTACCATCCTCCATGGACTTCACTAACCTCTTCGTCTTCTCGTATGATTTTTCTGTTTTGATATTTCGCCCCTTTTCTCCCACCATACCCTCTAGCGCCTCCCTCGTGGTACAGTTCCTACTTATCCAATGTCCCTTTCTCTTCCTCTTCTTAATAATATCTAAAATTGTTCTCCCCGACCATTTATAACACTCTCTCATTCGTTTTCTGCTCGACCCAGTTAATTCTTTCCGTTCTTCTCCAAACCCACATTTTTTAAACCCAGTCATTTTTCATATTTTATTGTAACGTCTATGTTTTTGTCCCATGCAGTACAATATTCCACACGAAGCGTTTATGAGTCTTTTTCTCAACTCTTTATTCAAGGTCCCACAAAATAAACTTTTTTCCTCCTGAAAGCGTCTTTCTCCATTTTTATCCTAGCTTTTATTTCACGAACGTTTCTGAAACTGAATAAAATTATAGTAGTAAGAAGGAAAATTTGTCTACTAAAAGTAACTTTTCCAAAAGTACCGAGGAAGATGTACTATCAAATGCTTAATTTCTATTGTTGGAGAGTAGCAAGACAGTACTCGTAAGCCTTTGCCTTCAAGATTCTAAATTTACAAACATTTGGTTGACACACTAGATTATCGAGATATAGATGGCTTTTTGTTTTCTTCACCTGCTCGAAACATTTTCCTTCCGTGAGACTGGAAGGAAATTTATCATAAATGACAATCGAATTGGTGTTAGAACTTATCAAATAGAACCGGAAATAATGTTACTATTGTTTCGTGTTATTCAAAGTCCATTAGCTAGGTGAATGTAGATGCTTGTAAATTCACAATTATTGAACGCGTTTCGCAGTTTGCTCCTTAGAGCGATGAGACAGAACGGATGCTTCCATTGTTTCCTTCAACTGAGAATCTTATCTACACCTTTCGTGATTGGTGGAAAACAAAAGGAATGTCTCGAAACGTTTTGTGTATTTTTGGAATGTTTAAATTAGCTTACAACTCTTAAATCGTAATGTGGGAGTGCCACTAACTAGCATATGAGGACCGTTTTTTCAAAACTCGATAGAGAACATTTTGAGAAACGGAGGTTTGCTTTTTTTCTGATATACTTTTTGTGCTACCAATCGAACTGTGAAATCAGAATTGACAGATATCGAAATGTGCCATATTTACAGAATAGGCTACTAAATCATGAACGTTTTGTCAGAACTCGATAGAGGTTATATAAGAACAAAAAAGCAATCGTAAAAAAAATGGTTTGATCTCTATCGAGTTTTGAAAAACCGCTCCTCATATTTATTACATGCAATGTTTTTGTAACTGCAAAATTTGGATAAGTATGTATAATGCCATATGTTATATCAATGGTATTCAATCATGTTTATTCTTGTTTTAACCGTCAACTCATGCAGAAGACTGTTGTCCTTTCCAAGGGCGCCGATTTCTCTGTAAATTTTGGGGGGGGGGCATTCAGATGCAGAAGAATATATGTGGATTGTATGGCAAATTGCACTCAAATTATGCCAAATGTTGTATATTCATAAATACACTAGGGGGGGCCACACGAGTTTTAGAGGGGCTCGGGCCCTTGGCCCCCCAGGATCGGCGCCATTGGTCCTTTCGTTTGATCTACATACCCCCGTCAGTGTTTACAGCGAGTGTGTGTTCACTGACTGGGGAATATATAGCAAGCAGCAAGAGCAATGAGTACTTACGGACAGTGGTCGAAGTCAAACGGTATGCAATGGTATGCCATACCTCCTATGGTTTTTCAGTGACGAAGGCATACCACCTCTGCTTTTTCAGTGATCAAGGCATACCGTCACTGGAGAGTAGATGCTAATACCTTTAATAAATCCATATTTTATACACAGTAACTGACGAATAGTTTTGCAGGTAAAAAGATTTTGTTTCTTATGTAGAAATAATTTTTAAGTTGAGAGCACCAACATTATTATACCTTTTGTTTTAAAAATGAGAGTTCATCTAGTTTATATTTTGATGCGCCGTGTTGAATTGTTTCTTCCTTAGGTGTGTATGTATGTCTTTTTGCCTCAATACATGTAAATGTATTTTGAGCATGGGCGGATTTAGAGGTTGTCTGCTGAGAGGGGCGAATCTTCCGAGGGTTTGGAATACCCCTCAGTCGAGTGCAGGATCCGGGAGTTTTCCCGCACTAAATTGTTAATATAAAAACTCGGATTTTGATCATTTTCGTGTATAATTTTCTATAACACAGCATAAGGGGATATATAAGCTCTCCAATGGTATTGTCATTATATAGGGTGATTCTTGATTGTGATTCTTGATACCAAGATAAGACAAAAAGTATAGAGCAACCAGGGTGCACAAATGCTTCATTTCGGAGTTTTAGGCTGCAGAAAACATGAAAAAATGAACTTTAAAGCCCCATAGCTCCAAAACTATAGGACCTACCGTAGTCGGGTCAAGACTTCACTTAGGAACTGGTATGTGGTCTATCCAAATATCCAAGTTTTAAAATCCTGCTGTACTCCCGCAACAATTTTTATAGAGGTAGTTGGTGACTACTTCAAATTATATGCCCATTGTCAAACTCCCTCTGTAAAAATTATTGCGGAAGTACCGCAAGATTCTGAAACATAGATATTTGGATAGGGGACATACTAGTTCCTAAGTGAAATTTTGACACGACCATGGTGGGTTCCGTATCTTTGGAGCTAAGGACCTTTAAAGTTCATTTTTTCATGTTTTCGGTAGCCTATAACTCCGAAGTGAAGCATTTGTGCACCCTGGTTGGTCTATACTTTTCGCCTTATCTTGGTGGCAGGAATTACCTCCGGAACGTTGTCAGTGTTGTCTTGAAACACTCTATATAAATAAAAATGCAATCTTTTAGGCAACATACCATCACGGTATTTCAACATTTACATAGGCAATATGTCGATTCAAAATTGTAACAAGACATACCATCTCTGCTTTTTTTTTTTCCACTTCGAACACTGCTTACGGACTTTTTGTCAAGTGTAAATTTTGAGTTTCTCGCTTTCTGCTGATAGCGGCATTCTTCACTAGTGCTGCTGTGGGTGTGATAAGACAGTGAGTCACAACTAGGGAAAAGAAACGAGCCGGAGAACCTTGACTGCTGTAGGCTAACCATTCATCCTACTTTATTTTACGTCACAACAACGAATTTCCAGTTGAATTTGTGAACAATGCACCTCCTAGAGTATGACATCATTTCTTAATACTTTGACCCACTTCCGCTCAAAAACACAAAACGCACTTTGTTGTGTGTTATGGTATAGGAAAGGAGTAACTATTCCCAAAATTTCAGATTTTTTTTTATCCAGGCCCATTGGAGATATTGGACAGTGAAATATGCCAAATTGGCATAATTCCCCAACTTTACGATTTTTTCAGGCCTTTGGGAGCAGCTACAGGTCCGCAAATTTTTGAGTATAGACTTATGAGCCCGGACTACATGCACACACAAATTCAGACCTCTACGTCAGTTGCTTCCTCTTCCCAAACATGTCTTCAATATCCAAAAATGTTGCTAGTGTAGGTCCTGATTTCATCCCTTTCAAGTGGTTTTAGGCAAAACTGTTAAGAGATCAAAGTTTTAGCTCTGCATAAGTTGGAGACGTCCAGCAATTTTCAATTTCGTAGGAAAAATACATGCTGAGATAGTCACAACAACGTAAATGCCTGAAATCGAGAAAACGCAAAATGGCGGCAGCCGCTGCGTCGCCATGTGATGTTGAAAAAACAATTAATTGTGGTTTTGAAGTACTCTTATATCGACTCAACATTTCTGAAGAAAATAGATTTTTAAAGAATAAAAAAAAATCGAGCGGCAATTTTCCTTTTTTCTCGATCACTTAGCATGGATTGACCCACATATCGTCGCATGAGAACCGGAGTAACGTAACTCCAAAAATGCGAGTTTCGTGTTCTTCATGTTTGGACATAATTTTGAAAGCCCCACTTGGTCTGTTGTAATGTAGCTCAATTATCATTTTATTAAAAACACATCTTTCTAAGAAAATAATATTTTTGTTCTCTCCCCTGTAAACCTGCGAAAATGGAGTTACGTTCCTGTGGTTCTCATGCCACGATATATAAGTGGTTTACTAAATTCAATGCATTACTGAGCAACACTTCAGAAACGTATGTTAGGTACTTGTTGCATAATCGTTCAAAGTACTAAGTTAGTACGCTATAACTTTACCCTTAGATATTCAAGTATATTCAAATAATTGGTACTTAGTACAGTCACTCACATAAATATCTGGACCCCTGACTGTTATAATTCCATTACTTGGTATCCAGGTCATTTGCATTTGTGAGAACGCCTAGACAGATGCCCCCCTTCCCAACTTACATGCATTTTTTTCGGCACTGACAGCAGTTGGTAGCCCTGATCCAGGTGTTTATGCAGATAAAATGTAAAGTAGATGACTACGTGAGGAAAATATCACGAAATGTTCTTCAAATTGAGGCTACCTCATCGTCTTTAACTGCTCCCGATTTACATTACTACTATTCTTCCTCATCGTAACTTTTAATTTCCAAAGAAGAAAAGATGGCAGAAATTAATTTCACATTCTTTGAATTACATAAACACGTGTAGAAAAGTTTGTGTTATGTTCATCTAACATAACTACTAGTTTATTTTCCTACCTTAGTATGAGGAATTGATGGCAAAGTGAGAAAGCAGAGAACTGTCGTTACCGCGACCCGGGTTCGAATCTCGTCGTAGCGTTTATTATTTTTTCTTTATTGGAAAGTATTGTTTACGTATTTGATATTGTAATTCTGTTATTCCTTTATTATTATTATTATTATTAATGCAAAGTCGAGATTTGACTATATATTTTATGAATTTTCTCATGGGATTTCAAGTTTTTTTTTTGTTTGTTGAATAATCAACACATTCCATTGTAGGGTGTTTGGGGAAGGGAAATATCATCCTGTTGCTTTTTTTTTTTTAACTTGCACCCTACACCAAGCCTGGATACTACATTTCACCTTTCTATATCTACGGGAAGTATCCTAAAGGTTTTGATGATCATAAGAGAGTAAGTGAATAAGTGATGAGATCAATGAATTTTGCGTATTAACAACATTTAAAATATCAGGTTGTCGGAAAAATCATGACGTATTTCGGTAAAATATGACAAATGATGATTTGTGGATATACTAAAGTTATTCGGATCATGCAATACTTCTGTCATGAATAGCTAAGATGTTGAGCGTTTTGTGTATTAATATTACTCTTTGTTTTGATTGGTTTTAAGGATTTGACCAGAGATGGCTTGGGTCAATGAAAACTTGACATACGACCCACTGATGCACCGACCACCGTGACCCACTCTGGGCCATGACCCACCATGACCCACCACCCACCGTGACCCACTCTGTCCCACCACTTCTCACTTCAACTAATGGTAAAGTCAAATACACCGATAGTGACAAGGAATATTTACTTCCTATTGATCTCGCTGACAACAGTTTTACAGTCGTTAAAGAGTCTTTGTGCTCCATGGAACTTAGTAATCAACAGTTAACACGAGTTTTTTTCTCAATGTAGTGAAATACAGTCAATCCTAGACGAACAGTATTCTTCGAACCATGTGTATGTCACCCGTACTGGACGTAAATTAATTAAAATGAAAGTTAAACAAAATATTCCTTCATTTATTACAGTGTATGGTTTACGGCTATTTTGTAGTTACTCAGGACGAATTCAAACTTGTGCGTTGGGCAATAACAGGACCATTTTGTTCAAAAGTGCCCCCGTAAATAAGGTACGCAATTCAAAGTTAATCCGCAAGTTCGAAGTTTCCAACCGCCACCGCTTCGTATACCTCATAATCTTCCGCACGAAATGATTCTTTGCACAGTGATAACTACACGTAATTTCCTCTGCTTACTTCTGCTCGTCCTGGTGCTTCTTCAAGTCATGATGTTCTAGTAGTTGAAACATCCCACGATGCTGACATTCGCCCCGAACCACCTATGGAAGGAGTTAGTTCTACTGCGCCGTAAGTTCTTGCCCCTCTGGAAACTACTACAGTACCCCCAATTAATCCTGATCATAAGGAAATTATCCAGGAAGGACAACTTGCTCAGGTAAGTGATCAACCGTCAGTTCAGGATTTAAAAGTTGATCCGAGTGCTCCCATGGACCATGATAATCAATCTGATGTGCACTTGGTAACAGATTCAAACATCACCCTTTGCAGGAATGTAGTCCCACTTACCAGTGACTCTGCCAGTGAATCTGATCTTATTGCCCCTGTATACGAAAAATGTGAACTTTCCAAACTAAAGGCAAATGTTAGTGGAGTTTCAAAAAATTCTAAAGGAGGCCGTACTTTAGATGCTGCCCAAGTTTCAGGTGCCCCCGTTGAAAGCTGGTACCCCCGTTGGGGACGACTTATAATTATCTTCATTGTTATATTGTGGTCTCTATTTCAGGCATTTATGCAGTGTTTATCATTTCGCTTCACTCTATTTTTGTTTCTGTTTATCTTTATGTATAGTTTTAGTTTTGCCACTATTAACTTAAATTGATTTACACATCCTGTTAAACAAGAAGCATTAAGAGACTGTATTTACAAAGGGAATATTGATGTGTTGTTCGCTGAAGAAATGGCCCTTCAAGAGTATGGTTATATTTCAAATCATATATGCTATTCTCGTTTTACGGAGAATAGGCTAGGTACAGCTATCATCTATCGCAGTGATCTAGAGTTTAAGGCCGTTACTGATCACCCAAATGAACGAATCTCCGTTGGGATGCTTCAACATATCAAATTATGTAATATTTACGTCCCGTCTGGTTCTCACAAAAAGCGAGAGAGACAGAATATCTTCAACACTGTCCTTGCACATGCTTTATTTAATTAGCTGTAGATTATAATTCCGTTTTACAGCCTATTGACCAGACTCCAAACTTCAACTTCTCTCCTGAACTCCAGCGAATAGTAGATACATATAATATAGTTGATGTGTGGCGTCACTTTCGACCAACTGACCCAGATCACTCATTTCATACGTCAAAATTATCCAGTCGCTTGTGGACTGTTTCTACATAAGTCGCTCACTGGTTGCATAAGTGCGAGATGTTACCCTCGAGCCTATCTCTTTTAGCGATCACTATGTTCTTATTATGATAATAAACCTCCCAGTGTCAAAATTTTTGAGAAGTAGTCCCCTTTGGTATTTTAATACTTCTATACTTATGGACCCTGAATATAAGCTTTTAATTAGAGAGAAATGGAGGATCTTGTTTCCGTTAATATCACGATATCAGGGCAAACTTATGTATTTTTGAGACAAGCAAGTTAAACCTAGATTTCGATTCATCAGTAAGCAATATTGTATCTAAAGGAATCAAGCATATAATACTCAATACAGCTATTACTCGCGCCTACTCAAAGAATACATGCAAGAACAGATGCGAGGCCGTCTGGTCAGGCCTCAAATACAAGAAATCAAAGCCCATTTATTGTCATTGCATAAACAACGAATGCGTAGATGGCCAAATATATGAAGGTTTGCAGGTACTTCCCCAATTTGGTCAACATTATAAAAAACTGTATTCTGCACCTCAGGTAACGAATGTGGATGAAGCTCTTTTAGACTTTATCCCTTCAATCCTAGATGTTAATACTCAAGAGTATCTAAACAGTCCCTTTACCATCGATGAAGTTGAGAGCTCCATTAGATTAGGCAAATATAGTAAATCTACTGGAATTGACTCTCTTCCATAAGAATTTTATCTTAGTTTCATTGATATTCTTGCCCCCTTTCTCACGGATCTCTTCAATGAATATCGAGAAAATTTTACTTTAGAAGAATCTCTCTCTCTACGGGTATTACTGTTTTAATACTTAAAAAGCCTAATTCTACGTCTATTGGTAATTATCACCCGATCAGTCTTTTATGTGCAGACTTAAAAATCTTAACCCGATGTCTAGAGCTTCATATGAACAATTATATGGGAGAGTTACTTAGTTCCTGTCAATACGGTCTTGGACGCCATGCGTTACTTTATGAAGCTTTAGCTAACATAAGAGATTTTATACCCTATCATGAGACTGCCACCCCCACTCCTGTGGCCATTTTATCCACAGATTTCTCAGAAGCTTTCGACAGGGTCTCACACGACTATCTCTTTAAAGATCTAAACAAATTTGGATTTAATGGCACTTTTGTGTCCATGCTTCAGGGAGTGTATCACAACAGAATAACTAAGCTAAAAAGTAATGGTGGTTTAAACTCAGTTATCCCTTTGCGTACTGGAATTCTTCAAGGTAACACTATATCCAGTATTTTATTTAGTCTCTCAATCGCACTTCTAATATACACGTCGCAGACTAAATTCAATGGCATCAAAATTTACCACACTTTTATTTCAATTGCAAGCTATTTAAATGATGTACACTTCTATGTGAACAATATTTCCACTATCGATGACATTCAGAGTGTTTTAGATGCGCATCAAAGTATTTCAGGAGCAAGATTAAATAAACAAAAAACTAAGCTCGTCTGTATTCATCCCAAATACCAGGAACAATACAGTGCGTACTACACTGTTGTTAATTCAGTCAAAAACCTGGGTATTGAATGGTTCAATAATATCAAACAAACCATTACTTTCAATTATGATATAATAGCACACAAAGTACGTGATCTTCTAATACGACACAAACCTCGCAATATGAACATGATCAGTAGAAATTTATTTCTCAAACAAAAAACTTTCAGCTTTCTGTGGTTTGTTTGCTCTGTTTTTCCTCTCCCCCTACAAACTTACAAATTTCTCACGAGTCAAGCTTTGTTCTTTCTGTGGCATAATAAAGTGCTTCGCATTTCACGTAAGCAACTCGTGCTACCCCTGCACAAGGTGGAATCGCATTTCAAAACATATCGCTTCAAGCTCAGGCACTACTATTGAAACGAACCATCGACGTGTTCACGAACGATACGATAATGTATCCAGTAATGTTATCTCTGCTTGTTTAGCTTGCGTTGACCTCGAAACACCTATTAATATTTTCCTTGGGGATAAAATTCCCACACTAGCGAGAAACAGTTCTTGATATAGCCTATGGGTTGATTGCCCGAAGCAATTTAGACCTCATGCCTGTTAGAGCAATTTATCGGCGTTATGTGCACACACAACACTTCGTCACGCCTCATATTCAAGTGAAAGAACCACACCTTCACTGGCCTTATATTTGTCAAAATATTAATGCTCCTTTCTTAACTACTCAACAGAAATCGCTCTGATATTCTATAGTAAACAATAAATACGAAACGCTAGACCGACCCTTTGAAGTAGGAATTGTGGATCACAATATATGTTTTCACGGCAATAACATAGATACTCTTGAGCATCGCTTACAATTTTGTACAGAGATTCAAAATATCTGGCAACATTTTAGCCTACTTATAAGTAAGATTTGTCTCTCGTCTCCACGCTAAATTGCGGCTATCAATATTCTTATCTATCCAGATTTTAATTATTTTCCTAAAGCAAAAAAATAACAGTGTAATTTGGCTCGCTGCATATACTCTTCTATATATGCTTAGCACACATCGACCGTATCATGTCGATGTGTATTCATCGTATCTCCGATACCATTTGCAGAAAATTCCTGTGCAGTATAAAAACAAACATTTTGCAAACTATTTGGTTGTCTTAGCTTCATAAACTAGTTTACACTTTTCTTAATTGTACATTGTTATCTATATTTTAACCAATTTGTTTTGTATCGACTAAATAACAGTCCAATATAATGAGTATAAACTCTTTGCAATAATTTGATTGTCTTACCTTCATAACACTTGTGTTTACTATTCATCATTGTCAATTGTTTCTTCTTTATTTATTTTTTATAATTTTTTCTTTCAATTTTTTTAAATTTACTTTTATATATTTTTCTCAACCACGTTGCTTCTGTATTAGTTTTGTAACTGCCCAATGTCACTGTAATTAAATTGTCAATAAAGTCTTTTTTAAAAAGTAGGATATGTGACTCACGTGCAAAGGGTCCCGGGTTCGATTCCCGCTGGAGTCACCTTTTTTGTTTTTTGCTTGAACCAATGAAGTAGTCAGTTTTTTTCGAAAAATCTCCCGGTTTTCCCGATTATTCCGTTTCTGGTATACAATACGGACGTGGAAGATACAAAGGCATGCCACTGGGAATTAAAATACCTTCGGCGAGAGCATGTAAGATATAAGAGTGCGTGTGTTGGTGTAGAGATGTAGTGCTTCTCAAGTTAAGGATTATATGGCAGAAACGCTTAGGTAATTGTATTATTCAGTGCCTTGTTTCTTTATTTACAAGTATGCACCTTGCATAAATAAGCTTCATAGAGATTATTATTATTATTATTATTATTATTATTATTATTATTATTATTATTATTATTATTAACTTAATACGTTCTACTCTATACTTTACATTTTTATGGTGGTGCAGTCCCAATCTGCACAATAATAATAATAATAATAATAATAATAGAATTTTGCTTCGGAGAAGTTCTACTTATCGGCACGATGCTTTTGTGTTTGCCTGTTCAAGGACGATAATATTTTTTTAAAAACTTTCCTTGCTAGTTATTTTATTTATTTATTTATTTATTATTTAAAATAGCGGAGTTAAGGCATAACCTTTTCTTCCGCTCAACCATTTACATTTTTCTTTTACCATTTACATTTTATGTATTGAAGTTTAGAATCGAAGTTTAGTTGAGCACCATGGCTATATTAAACGTAGATCTACAGTTTAAGATGTGATCCGAACCTTCATAATGCATTCATATTTGAAGTCTCCCCCACCCCATGACGCCATGCAGCAAAGAGAACGATAACCACTAGATCAGTGGAGTGGGGGGGGGGGAGGCTGTTTTACATCTGCTACAGAAGTGTCTGTTGATATACGTTTTAAGTTACCTGGTTCTTGTTGCATTACTATGGTTACAAAAACGATTTCTTTTTTTAAAAAGAGGGCAATTCTTTTCAATCCACAAAAGCAGGTAAGCGTTTTCATTTATTTTTTTTTTTCATGTAATAAAACGTTGTAACACATTTCATATTCGCATTCATTACCTTTTGTTGTTATTGTTCTCATTTTTTGGAGAACATTCCTTTTACGCATAATAGATTAAAATTAATAGCAGCCCTTAATTAGTAATATTATTACAATCAGGGTTTATTCATGCAAATTGTTAATAACTAAACAAACTGTTTTTTCATCTATGAACATCTATTGTGAATATACCAAAACAATATCTATTATTGATAACTGTAACAGTACAATGGAAAGAAATGTATTGGAGTGTATTTTCTTTTTTATTGTATAGAGTTATTATATAGAGTTATTATATTGAAAAAAGAAAACCATTAATGGACACTTTTTCCTTTCCAATTTAGAAAAGGCCTCACAGAATGGATATCACATGACAGTGGCGAAGCGAGGAATTTCTGTATCCTCTCGCATCTTACAATGTATTCTGGTTTGGTTCCCCATTTAACACTATTCCGAACTTCTCTGCCTTTAGGCGTCCCTTTTTGCAGATCTGTTTTTTTCAGTGCTTACGATATAAAACACAGAGTTACTCTAATTGTAGTCCTAAAACTGATACAAAATGTATTAATAGGAAAAATCTACTAATACTTAGGATAAATAGGTGTTTCAAGGCCCAGACAGCTTAGAGCAAGATTTCCATAAAGTTCCACGCAAGCTGAGAGGAAATGGGTTAGGATTCTCAGTGCTTTAGGCAAGCAAAGAGAGGTTAAAGACCCGCAAAGCTCTAAAGCAAGCTAGGCGAAAAAACACGAAGCTTCACGCAAGCTAGGTGGTTGCGGTTAAAAATCTCCCAAAGCACCACGCAAGCTAGGAGAGTGATTAAGTTTCCACAAAGCTCCAGGCAAGCTGAGTGGGCAGGAAGTCTCAAAGTTTCAGGCAAGCTAGGAGAGTTGAGTTAAGTTAGGAGTTTCTTAGAGCTCCAGGCAAGCTAATAGAAGAGAATTGATCAGCTAAAATTGATGTTGATTGTGACAATGCATTTTTTTTTTTTTTACCATTTTTGAGCAGGATGGTGCTGGTATTCTTTTATTACACGATCGAGTAGTTCCGATGATTTTTATCGTTTGCTTCAAGTAGTAACATGTAGTAAAAGAGCACATGGATTTATTTATTTAAAAAAATCTCACGTTGATCTTTACAAATACAAACACATGTAGGATATTACATTATGATGACTTGACAAAATTTAGTTGACTGTTTGGGTTGAAATAAAATAAAATTTCAAGTTTAATGTATCATGATTATCCTCTAAGGCCAAAGGAGATGATAATGATGATAATAAATGAAACAATTGAATGAAGAAAGTGGGAGAACCCCGAGAAAACCCATAGTGTGTTTTTCCATCATTAAATTTATTTGGGGTAAAATGGAATCGAACCAGGAAACCCATGCACTAAAGGTTACCGCTCTACAGCTAAACCCTCGCGGCGTTGGTTGGATGAAAGTTCAGTATCCTTTCAGCACAGAGGCTATATGAGACGTGGACGTACAGTTTAAGTGGAATCCAGTGGCAGATCTAGAAGGTAAAAACTGGGGGGGGGGGAGCCAGAACCCAGACTATGATAGGTATATCATGACTTTTCAAAATTATATAAATGATAGCTTAAATTATTTTTGTCACTCAAAAAACTGGGAGGACTAGAATCTCCCCCGGCTCCGGGCTAGATCTGTCACTGGTGGAATCCGAAGAGCTGTAATACTTTTCAATTTGAATGCTTTCCCACCGGGAATCAAACGATGATCAGTAAAAGAGTTTAGAAATAGGTATCGAATTAATAAGAACATATTATAGGAAAATTTAAGAGCTACTTCACAGACATTAGAAAAAAACATGCATCCCTGTATATTCAACAGATAATTTGAGAAGTTATATCCTTCCATATTTCTACGGCCTAAAGACTTACTGATTTGCTAAAAAAAAATTGAAATTTATACTTCCATACTTACATTTAAGTAACATCTCACTATAGTAGACTTTTGCTAGTCCGGCCCTCAGTAATTCGGTCCCCAACATCTGATTTTCGCCGCACAACGTAGCAAGTATCTATCAACTGAAAATTTGGGACATACTTCATATTGAGTGATAATCTACATACAATCTACATACAAGTATTAAGTTCCTCTACTTATTCTGTGATAATGTGCATAATCTCACATTTAATAAAATATTGTACTGTGTGTAGTTAAGTTCAATTTCAGACACTCTCAATAATCCTACACTTTCGCTAATCCAACAAACCTCTTTGCAAGAAATGGCCAGATTAGCGATAGTTTAGTGTACATTATTGTACTGGGCATGGGCGTAGCAGCAAAAATAAGGTTGCGTTAAGTGGTTGAAAATTTAGACATGACCTGTTCCTCTCCAAAATAACATGTGAATGTTTTTTAAATAAAATATTCATGTTCATTTCGCAATCAGTACGTCTTATTGTATTTGTATAATCTTATTTTGCATAACTGGTTCTTTGTATAACATGAGGAGCTGGTTGTCTCCTCTTGGGAAGAACACCTAGATTTAAATCTACTATACATAGCACCCAGTACTTGGTTGTTAAACTAGCTTAGCACAACTCAAAGCTTGACTTAACTCATTAACTTCCGTACACTGCAAAAAATAGAGAAACTAGGTTTAGACACAGTAGAACATTGTACACATTACCGACACACTTTGAACACCACCAGATGACATATATTCACCTCTTGTAGAAGCTGTGTTGTCCATTATGTCCCAGATCTATGTACAAAATGTGTAAAATGTGTGTCATTCCTTTGTTTTCGAACTGTTTGCCGAAAAGAAATGTTTTAAATATGTTATACTAGAGAATTAACTTTTTTTTTTTTTAAGAGAATTAACAATTTTTGACACGCGAAGCGCACTTTATAAATACTATTTTATCACTTTTTTCTCCTCAAAACATCTGTACTAAAACTGTTTGAATGGTCTTTTATTGTTTACAGTGTAGTATCCATCATTATATTTAGGATATTGAATTCAGTGTTTTCTCCAGAAATTTTGGTGATTTTTCTCTGATGATATCTGTACGTAAGTACAGTGATATCGAACTTAAAGAGATTTCTGGAAGCAGAAAATAAATATAATGTTTCGAATAATTTCTATAGATCTTATTATTTTCATGTGAAGAATGTTCATTCCTACTAATCAATATTGAAAAGACTTCCTTTTATTATTATTATTATTATTATTATTATTATTATTATTATTATTATTATTATTATTATTATTATTATTATTATTATTATTATTATTATTATTATTATATTTCTAAATGCCAATACCGCGGAGCCTACCTACTCCAGTCATTTCCAAGTGAATACTTTGTGACGTCACAGGTTGCTCTTCACTTATCACTAAACTGCATGGAGAGGGGAAGGAGCTGGCAGATAATCTGACGTTGATAAAAAAAAAACAAATATGAACATCGATAGCGTAGTTGATGATCTTGTATTTATTTTGCTCATGGATACATGTCTACTTGTAAACTGCCAACACTTGTTTATTTCATCCTCTCCCCCTTTTAGTTCTAGTGTTTTTTTCTTTTGTTTCTCTGATTAATAAGGAACGTCGTTCGATATATATCGGACATTCTATATTACTGATTTATTCATCAAATAGACGGATGAAAATTACAGTGAAAGTCAATTTGTAAAATAATAATAATAATAATAATAATAATAATAATAATAATAATAATAATAATAATAACTAAAGAATAAATCAATTTCTAACAGAAAATGTGAAGGATGCCAGAACTTCGTTCTGAAAGATGACAAGCTTCATGACATAACTGTGAATGTTGTACTAATAAAAAAACCAAAGTTCTGTTTTATTTATCACAAAAATCGTGTTAGACAATATAATATGACTTGCACGTCGGTACCTTTCACCTCTTTAAATGATACCAAAAGATTTACTGTTTAACTAACAATCTCTAAAGCCAATAGGCCACGTATTTTGATTTCCTTCATAAAAAAAAAGGCTTCAGTTACCAAAATGGCGAAATTTACTTAACATTGGATTTTTGTTTCCTATTGGTTATACCTATGTTTCTATGTATACAGAGCTTCAGTTTTATAAACAAATGTCAACTTCGATTACACTGTTCAACAACGAAAATGTAAATTGAACAAAATCAGCTAATTCTTATTGATTTTGTGGTGCTGATCACGAATTTGAAAGTTATTTTCGAATATTAGCTCTACTTTTCGTTTTACAGGCATGTCTAATAATAACGCTTTAAAAATAAATATATTCGCTTCGTTTGGGGTAAAATGTTACACTGATCCAGCAACACTGGAGAAACTATATGAACGCTTGGTTTCATTGTGTTCCTTATCTCAGTAGTGTTCTGCTATTGTTAGAAAAGACAGGTTTAGTGCAGTTATCAGCGTTTTGGGCGTGACGTTTGTGTAGTGCAGAACATAAAAATACAACTACAAGTACGCAAAAATACTGGTATTTCGAATGTATATTTTTAAATAGTTGTCGGAACTATTTCAAGTGACATTTTGAGGATTTCAATAAACAAAAATGCCGCGAAATTGTGTAAACAGTGCGGATAGCTTCTGCTACGTGTGTGGGGAAGTGACATTTTCCTTACAAAAGCAGACTATAACACCACTAATAAGAAAAGCCTATCAATATTACTTTGGTTGTAAAATTGGAGACCAAGATAAATCTTGGGCACCACACATTGTGTGTAACACTTGTGCCAGCAATCTAAGAAATTGGATTAATGGGAAGGGGCGCTCAATGCCTTTTGCAGTGCCCATGATTTGGAGGGAGCCAAGCGACCACATCAGAGACTGTTATTTTTGTATGGTTCCTTCCGTCAAGAAGGGAATTTCCACGAAGAACAAGCGGGCCTTGATCTATCCTAACATTCCTTCTGCAATGCGCCCTGTTCTACATGAGAAGGACTACCTGTTCCTGACCCATCTAAAGAATACGATCTTTTTTCTGATGATGATCAAGAAGTTGAAACTCCTGAATCAAGTACTTCGAAGGACCCTACGTTTGTTGTAGAAGAACCTCCATGTGAACCACATAGACTTACTCAAGAGGAACTAAGTTAGGGTATACAAAGTATTGTTGCTTTATATGTGAATGGGACAGTAGAGATCGTGGATCTCATTACCGCAAAAGTGATTGGAGTACCAGAGAAACTCTTCAGCCGGGAGTGAAAAATGTGCAGCATGAACCACTGGTAGATCGTAACCGAATTTTGCTTCCCCCTCTACATATTAAATTAGGTCTTATGAAAAGTTTTGTTAAGAGCATGAACCAAGAGGATGAGGCCTATAAGTACCTAGAGGACAATTCCCTCGATTAAGTGATGCCAAAGTTAAAGAGGGTGTTTTCATAGGGCCACAGATTAGGCAACTATTCAAAGATCACAAGTTCGACGAAATTCTCCAAGGTAAGGAGAAAGCTGCGTGGGAAAGCTTGAAGAGTGTTTGTTCACAGTACTTGGGAAGACACCGAGCAACAAATTACAAACAACTGGTAGCAAAGTTGTTATTGTGCTACGAAAATCTTGTTTGCAATATGTCTCTGAAACTCCACTTTCTTCATTCACATCTAGACTTCTTTCCCGAAGATTGTGGAGCAGTAAGTGACGAACATGGTGAGCGTTTCCATCAAGATATTGCAGCCATGGAGAAGAGATATGAGGGAAAGTGGAGTTCTAACATATTGGCCGACTACTGTTGGACTATAGCAAGGGATGCTCCAGATATAACCTACAAAAGGCAAGCCAAGCGAAGACGCTCAAAATAAAATAAACATAATCCTGTACAAGGGATCACTTGAAACTTTTGTCTACATTGCAGTGTAGTTCTTGCACAAAAAGGTATTTGTACATATTTTTCATGTTTAGATGTTAATACTGATTTTTATTACGGAATTGTTAATGTTTAACTTGACCACGGTTACTTTATTTTCTGTATCGCTGTGAAACTGGTATTTGCGCAATTTTGAAAAAGGAAGTACAAGGGTATATAAAGCTATAGGTTAGGGTACTTCTTAACTCCCCAGCTTATCACATCACAGTGAAATAGATAAAAAAAAAGTGAAATGTAGGTTTTTACAAGGATTTTGCTTAAATGTTCTATAAATATTAATACATTTGTATATATACAGCTACTGTTGTACGTACAAGGGCGTTTTTTTCACAACCTGAGCTAAGAAAATTCTTCTATTATCACTTTTTTTCATATTATGCTTAAATGAATGTAAAAATCGCAGTTTCAAAGAATTTACATACTTTCGATCAAAATTTGTTGAACAGTGTAATCATGTGAATTAGTGATGTTAACCCACTCTGATCTTTGCATTGCGCATCCTGGTAATTGGAATGTCAGCGTTACTGTATTACATGTTCTGATGTACAAGAAACGAAAATGTACAAACAGAGTAGTTCATTTGGGAGTGGGGAGTTTTGATGGCGTGACAGCCGACACGGTTTAGGGTGAAACGCAGGGAAAATAAGGAATACAAGCGTTAAATGAGATTCCCTCATTATGACTTTACAATCAATAAACGCTCTCGAATTACAAGCTAAACTCTTGATCACAGGAATGTAGGTCGACAGCAGATTGAATACTGTTTTTGTATTAGGGAAGCAAAGGGTGTTCGCTGTTGGCCGTTGAAACATACAAAAATTAAGTTTCTTTCTCAGACTAACAGCGACTGGAATATTGATTGATCAACAGGTGCTGTTTCACACTTTTATTCAATTAGCAACCTGAACCTGCTTTAATTAAGATTCATTCTGAAAAATTATTCATTCATTCATTCATTCGTTTTACAAAGAATCACAGAATAGATGGACAAGAAAAATCAATAAATCAGATGAATTTGTAGTTTTATGAACTCCTTTACTAATTTAAGTAATCTTTACTTCCCTTGTATGTTTGCATGTAAAATAACCAATTTTGTCAGTTATCAAAATGGTGTGTCTTAGAATAGACTGTAGTTTAACAACGATACTTCGTTGTGTGTTTATGCTACATATAAGAGTTAAATAAAACAATATTATAAGTAGTATGCAATTGTTTAGCATTATAATTCTATGAATATTGGGAATTGCCAAGAAATCTACGCACATACTTAAAAGAATAGCTATTGTTTTGAAGTGTGTTTCAAGCACAAACAACCGTAAGTAAACGTATTCTGGAGAATTGTTACATTATTTTAAGAGGGTAGACTACTAAATATTTTTCAAAAGCTAACAATTTTTATTTTGCCGGTTTTTCGTAAGTGATAAAAGATAATGAAATGTAACTTACCATAATAATAGACAATGTTATACTACACCCGAAAATATGAATTGGAAGAATTTTCAGTGTTGCCATCCATAGAAATTACAGTGTGACCACAATTTGAATTACCCAAAAATCTAGGTTAAGGCAGCGACCTGAAAAATGAACTCAATGGTAAATGATGACTTACCATGTTGTCTATATTTCTTGTTAACTACTTTTTAAATAATATTTGTATTTATTTTGTAATAACTTACATAAGTTATTACAAAATAACTAAGATATTACAAAATAAATACAAATATTATTTAAAAAGTAGTTAACAAGGAACAAAGACAACATGATAAGTCATCGATTACCGTTGAGTTCATTTTTCTTGTCGTTGCCTTAACCTAGATTTTTGGGTAATTCAAATTATGGTCACACTGTAGTTTCTATGGATGGCAACACTGAATTTTTTCCGATTCGTATTTTCAGGTGTAGAATAACATTATTTATTATTATGGTAAGTTATATTTCACTTATCTCTTTTCACTTATGAAAAACGGTCAAAAGAAAAATTGTTAGGTTTTGAAAACTATTTAATAGTCTGCCGCCTTAAGTGAAATGTTAAAAGAGTTTCACCTGTTTACATCTCTTAACGACGCATGATTGGACACAGTTCAGGAACGACACGGCTTTGAAAATGGGCATGTAACTGGTTATGATTCTTGTCAAAGCGTTAAAGTACAGGGTGGGTACAAAGTTCCGTTGCGATCTTCCTCATTGTGTTCTTTGTGTAGTTAACGCAATGCACTCAAATGGTAAAACTAAGAAATAAAAAGTCTTCATATGCAATATGTTCGAAACATTTGATTGCTTTACCCGTTCCCGTTAGTCTAGTGCATAGCATGAGCCATTAGTGCACATGGTCTGCGGTTCGATTTCCGGCTGTAAAATTTGAGCATACTACGGTGGTTTGAACCCCATATTAAACTGTAGGTCCATATCTAACTACGTCTCCACGGTGTTGAAAAGAAACGCTAAACTTCAACCAAACAACCAAGTTGTTTACTTTGTTCGGCTAGCTTGAACTCCAAAATGATGTATTTAAGTATATTGATGTATATGTTAGGTTTTTTATGTTTTCATGTGGATTCATTTAGCAAAGTTTTTTTCGAACACCCTGTGTATTGTTTAGACTATTTACAACACTTATCAGTAGTGTTACAAGTAACGTAGTGCTGTCAACGCGTGTAAATCTTACTTTTTAAATACATTACATTTCATTTTTACACATTCATATTCAAATTATAAAAGGATGGAAATTCTCATACAAATTCCTGTTGCAAATTTTGACAAACACGTGAAACAGATAGTAAAGTCTCTAAATTACGAATTCCAAATACATGAGACGAGCTTACGAGTATATATTTTGATGAAAATAATCAAATTTGACAAGAGTTCCAAATAGATTGAAGATATGAAATGGTGAAACAGTGATGGTAGGTTGACATACGTAATTATGTAATTAATTATTCCCGGTTAACACTACACTGTCATTATATCTAAATACTCGAAATATACAAAGGATATCACAATGGACTAGAGAAAGTATAAACCTTGAGTACCCGCTCAGAAAGAGAGAATCCAGTGAACATAATTAATATCATCGGATCATTAATATTTTAGAAGAAAATTTCTGCTGAGGTTGTGGCACTGCATTACTTGTGAATTGATGATAACACTTTCTGATACTTTGTATGTTATATAGTGTATTGCCCAGTAGTGTACGCATGAATTTATTTCGGGAGGGGTCCAAACTCAATATGAGGGTATTTTACGTTAAAATTCCTAAAATTGCCCCTAAAATTAGGCTAAATTTACACAAAAGTCGAAATTTCGGGGGGGGGGCTCTGGACCCCCCTGCGTACGTCTCTGGTATTGCCTAAGTTTATACTTTAAACGTTACATTTTATTGAAGATACGTTGATTTATCTCACAATGTTCCTATTCTAAGGATTCCAGATCCTCTCGTCTTTCTTGCATAGTAATGTTATTTTTGACTGTTTGCAGATATCAAACTTTGAAGAGGCCTTCCAGATTCGAATTTTCAATTTACTAAGCACTTTTTTTTTTTACAGTTGAGAAGTATTCCTTGTTAGCTCGACTAAATACTCAAAGTCCGTTGCTGAACTCGCAGTCCTAGGCTACAAATACTTCGTCAGTCATTTATTACTCAATGCATCGTGACGTCATTAATCAGTTTCTGCCATTCTCATTAAACCAGACTAACAGACGCTAGAAGCAGAATATTTTGTTTCTTTGTTGAAATTTAGTGTCGCTTTCCAGAATTGAGGCTGTATGAGACGCGGACCTACGTACAATTAAAGATAGAATCCGAATCACCATAGTGCGTTCAAATGATCTCGCACCGGGAATTGAACGTGGTGTTCTTTGTATCAAAGGCAAGCACATTAATTGATAGAAACGGTGATGAAGACAAAAAGGAAAACTCTATGTCAAGGTCGAAGATATTGAAGTTCCACCACACATGGTTCCACCTACACCAGTCCCCGGCTCAATCTGTTTTTCTGTGTCATTTCTCCAAACGGAAAGACATGTTATAATGTCATAAACCGTCCAGCTGAAATGGCCGTACAAGCTATAACGAGAGGAAGTATATGCTTTTTGTGTGTATCTTCCATTAGCATTATGACGGCGGAATTTCCTCACAGTTTCAATCGTTAAGACCCAGAAGTCTCTCTCTCTCTTCCGACAGCCTTCATACTGTGATGTCTACTACCATATTTACAACGCTCTCCTCCCACGATACTATTAGTTGTAGTTGTCATCTTTATCCTGCTGTGAACTTGGGTTACCCTAAAGTCTATTAACGCATATCTTTCTCCTTCACGTTTATTATGAGTTTCTTACTCTCACACATAACTCTCTACACTTCATATCTATATACAGGGTGTTCCATAAATCATTGTAACATTGAAGCTTTTCAAGAAGTATTTTGTGTGGGTGGATCTTAAGTCGCTTGATAATTCGGAAAACTTAAAAAAAGAAGTTTATAAGAATAATTTTTATTGAAGTCTTGAAATAGCATACGTATGCAATTTGCCAGATATTCATTTAAGAATCGTTTTTATGAACTTCTCGTTATATAAGCTTAATGTATGCTTTTTTGTGTTGATTTGTAAGAGAAAGTACAAATCTTGAGTTACAATCAACAGACAGTAAAGGACAATCAACAGAAGTGTACCTAACAGAAAGAATATTTAAGTAATAATATATCAGTACATACATCCTAAAAATTATTGTCATGACTATTTCCAAGATGTTCTATAATCTTCCATTCAAACAGTACATCTTGTGATTTCTTAATTACGGAATTGGGTTTCAAAAGACATTCGATTGTCAGTAATAATGAAGTCACATCCTTTCGATGCATTGAAACAATTATTAGTACTGCAGTAGATAGCCAATAGTTGAATAAACATGTCAAAGATACACTTTTGAAACATCATTTAAATTTAAAAAACAGTTTAATAGGCCTTATAAGATTGTGATATTAGTACATCCATCACTCTGCACGATAATACTTGAACGTAAGCTAATTTTCAAATTCTGTTTCTTGCAATAGATAAATAGAGATTAGAGTAATTATCTCGACTGAGTATGTGAGTGGTGAGTTTGTCTGTGGCTATCCATATCCTATCTAGCTGTACGTGTAAGTTTATTGGGATCCTCTTAGTGTATTTCGCAGAGTTTATTGGTTGTCTCTCTTTCTTTTAGTTCAGCTTTAAACCTCTTAACAACTGATATGAAGTTTGGACCTACTTTTCTCGCACTTGTAGCGTTATTTATTCGATTACATCTATTTGCAATCCCTTTGACACAATGAGATTACGCAGGCACATTAGAGTGTCCTCTTTTTTTTAATCAAATTCTTTTTTTATTGCTTTTGCGGAAGGAAACAGAGAATTCCACTTTAGATTAAGTCTCTTTTCTGTTTTCTTCGGTTTAGTTTCTCTTCTTGACAAATCAAACGCACTTGTGAGAAACGTCATTCATTTCAGCAAGAATTTCAAAGGGGTTTAATCAGATGTTGGTTACTTCAGATATGACATTATAACTTTGTTATTTTCATTAAAGATTCTGGCAGGAGCTGATGTGATTTAGATCCAACGCTAGCGTTCTTTTATTCTCGCTGTTGCAGTTGCTTAAGCACCGCGGTTTCTGACTGCACTTAGTTAAAAGTATCATTTTATCTACAGTGAATCGCAACTATCAATGGTTGGATTTTCGGACTGCGGCGATTTCTAATTACATTATATCATATAGAATCTTTTATCCACAGTTATTCTGTCCATCGACTGCTTGCAGCGCTGTCAACTCGCACGGCGGACACGTACAGCACATGCTTTGCTATTTATTGGTATCTGAAGTGGACGAATCAGAACTTGAGTTACCTCTATACAGACGTTATAAAACTCCGCTACATCTCCCCGCCATTGCCAGTATCATCCACAGACACAAATACAATTTATAGAGGGTACTAATGGATCCATCGCGGTCAACGAATCGTTACTCCAACCGCAAGGATTAAAGGACCCTTAAGCTGTAGGCCCGTGTCTTAAATAGTCTGGAAGGGGCTCTAAACTCTAATCTAACTAACCAAGTATTTTTCGTTAACCATTTTTAACGAACGTGTTTTTTTTTTCTTAACAAGGTGTCTCGGTAGTAGAGTTATTACTACTGGCGCGAGGGATTCTGGTCCGATTTTAGAAATTACGAGTTAGTGGTGGACAGAATCGTGTTCGTCTATTTTCTCGAGCTTCTCTCGTTTCCTCCTGGATTCTCATTCGAACAATTCTTTTACAATCATTCATTTTTTTAAAAAATGAAATGAAATCTTTAAGTTTAACGTCTTACAATTATGCCAATTAGGCTATGATTGAAACAAATGAATAATGATGTAAGAATTGGTGGGATGAGGAAGTGAGAGGAAACGGGAGTACCCTGAGAAAACCTATGGACACAATGTTGTCCATCACAAACTTACTTAGCCGGGGATCGAATCAGGGACCAGAAGTAAGCACTCTATCACTTAGCCACCGTGCCCTCTCATTCATTTTCAATAGCCATTTGTCTCCTTCATGTTAACAGGGTATAATCGTGGGACGAAAACATAACTTTTAAACTCAAAAATCAAAGAAACTGGAGAACAGAATGAAATTAATCTTTCTGGTCTTTAGTATTGATTTTGTAGGGAGGGGGGGTTTGTGGACTTAGATTTCTGGGTTATCGGCATCTAAGGATATTTAGCCCTTGACGTTTTTGAGGGATGAAGTCCCTCGGAGAGCACACAATCCGGGGAAAGGGAAGGAAGAAAGGATGGGGGAAGGAAGGAAGCGGCCTGGGACCTATAACTGAAGTACCACCCCGGCATTCGCCAGGTGTGAATGAGGAAAACCCAGGAAAACCTCATTCAGGGTGGCTGGTCTGAAAAAGCGTTCTTACACTTTTTCGACCGAGTACCCCCACCGGGAATCGAACCCGGGACCGCTCGCACCGAGGGTGAGAGCGTTAGTGACTATTGATTTTATTGATGATGCTAGCAAAAATGCACATTCCTCGCACAAGTAGAATATGCTTATGTAAAATTAAACCTCTTTCACCTCAGGGTACTCATGGAAGTGAATCTGGCTTTAAATGGCATGTGGAGTGTCACTATTCATCTCAGCAATCCCAAAAATTAAAGATTGGACATTAATAATGGCAGGGGCGGATAGGCATCATTAAGGGGCGCGAGCGCTATTTCCCACAAGGGCCACTAGCATCTCAACGTCACAAATCAAGTTGCACAGTTTTCTTTCTACAGTAAGTCAATATATTAATTAACAACTGAAACCTTATATTCTTTCATCTGTATATTATTCTGAATTGTTCAATGTATTACATAAAGTTCAACGAGTACTATACTATATTACAAAATTAGCAGATGTTTCAGTGTACTACTTCTTGATGCTAATGTATCGATCACCTTTTCATTCGAAGTATTCTTTAACAAATATTTTCCAATAGACACCAACATAAATGTTTCCAAATGTTCCTGGGACATGGTGCTCCTTAACCTATTTTTAATGTATTTTAATTTTGAAAAACTTCTTTCACATGTTACTTGAGTTATTGGCCAAGTCAATAGAAATTTGTATGCTAGTAGTAAACCTGGATAAGTATTACTGTATAAATTGCAACTCTGCAAAATAATAAAAAAAAAAAGGAAAATATTTGAAATACGTTTTGCACTCGCCTTCTCTCTGAAGAAATGTATTTTCTTCTAATTGTAACTCACTTGTGCCATCAGCACAATCAGTCGTTGTTATCTCGGTTGTACTCATTATCTAGACTGACTTTCAAGAATTCCCACTTCCTTGGAAAATCCAAGAAAAGACTCTTATTATTCAATCTCTGTTAATTCTCATGAACGTCATAGTGTTTAGTGAAGCCAATTGGCGAAACTGTCAGAAAATATAAGCTTTATAATAATAAATTGGTTTACTTTCCTCAGCAACTAGTTTATTTTTAATAATAATAATAATAATAATAATAATAATAATAATAATAATAATAATAATAATAATAATAATAATAATAATAATAATAATAATAATAATAAATGTGCCTTTACATACGTTGCGAGGTTTTCTCAACTTAAACAAATGAAAGCAGCAATCTTTTGGAAAAGTGAAAAGAAACCAAGGCAATGAAATATCGTAATATTCTGGTATCCAAGTGGTTGCTAAGAACAAAATGTTTGTTAAGGTAAAATCTCGTTTCCTCTCCCTTTTTAGTGAACGAGAAACGAGATATTTGTTGTTCCGTTTCGAGTTCTTTTGAATAAATATGAATCTACGAACTGCCATTCAATTTCATCTTGTATGAATTGGCGGCATCACAGATGAATAAATTGAATTGTGTTATCTTTCATGTATAAAAGGCCGTGAAAGCAATATCTTTCTTTTCATCTTTCGAAGAGTATTTATTACACAAAATAAGTAAACCATACTTAAATTTCATGATACTACCTCCTTATTGAAATTATTCATTTGAAATTTACTACCACGAATCAAGACATAGGCGTTGTTTTGTTTTGTGTGATTAAGGTTGCCAACTCTAAAAAATAAAATCACCGATACGCCTCAGAAATTGCGTCTTCTGTTGGACCTTTCTTTTTCTTTTAGTTACCTCTCTTACAGGAGATTTATAAAGGAAGTCCCAGCCTTAAGGCCTTGTGGACTACGTTACTATATTTGTTTTAATTATAAATCGTTTGAAATAAGTAAATGAACTGAAATGGCACGAGCCAAGATGGCCGAATTTGCCTGTTTTAAATAAAATTGTTTATCACACTATTAATGTAATAATACAGAAGGGTAAGTGGCACATGAACATATTGAAAATGAAATATAGTATATGAAAATTGTAACAAATAATAAAATTGTCCAAAGTAATGAATTGTAAATAGCAAAAATTGAATAAGAAATGAGAGCAAAACTCCCCAATATTTTTATTTATTTATTAATTACCAGATACAGCTCTGAGGCCATTTTATACTGGATATATAACAATAACAACAATAATGGAAAGGATTTGGGAAGGTATCGGCCAGGGCCTTATTTAGTAGGTACCATCCCGACATTTACCTGGTAGGAGTGAGGGAAACCCTGGAAAACCTCAATCAGGATGGTCGGCAGCGGGAATCGAACCCGCGACCTCCCGAATGCGAAGCCAACGCTCTACCACTTGAGCTACTTCGCTCGGTATTTAGTGTTTACAGCGCCATTTCTTATCCTGTTGGACCTATATGTGTGAAAAGCTTGAAACATTAACAAAAAAGAAAGGAAAAGAAAAGAAAGAAAAAAGAAAAGGAAAGAAAATTCACCAATAAGGTTAAGTACACAGAGAAAGAAATTAGAAAATACTCACTATTCATGACTTCCGTGAGTCCATTCCACGTTGCATCAAAGTTGTTCTGAGGGTGAACGATGGCCCAGCGCCATTTTAGTCTGGCACGTTGCATTTTTTTAATTGCTTCCATTAAGTTGATGTACACTCATGTCCAAAATTATTGTCGCATGTCTATAAATGTCGCATGTAGGTGTAGGAATATATTTTGATAACGAATTCGCCCAGTATTTCTTATAATGTTAATATGTGTATAATCGGCAAAGACATGTATGTGGCAAATTTCATGTCAGAAGAGCAATAAATAAGAAAAAATAAAACGAAAATAAAACGAAAATAAAACTTTTTTGTCCATTTAGCAACATTTTGTTTTACTCATTCTAATATCCGTATTTATAAGTCTTTTCCTGTGAAATTCACCACAAATATACATTTCACGATTATACACATAGTATCAGTATTAAAAGTATCCTGCAAAATCATTATCAAATTATATTCTTACAAGAAGGCAATTATAGATATGCGACAATCATTTTGGACATGAGTGTACATACATACAAAGTGTGATCAACAAGTACGATCTATCGGCGATGTATTGGTTTCAACTAGTAAACCCAGTAGCCTATACCTTTGGTAGAGTCAGTATCGAGTTTGAATGAGTTGTGACCAATGATGCCAATCTGTGGGGAAAATCCCATTTTGTGGGATTTTTAGACATTAATTATTCACAATGGGAAAAAAAGGGAATTTTCGTCGAAATTGGATACATATACGGGATTTTTCACTATATACATAATCCACGAAAACAAAAATTTTTTGGGAGCGGGAAGTAGACATAATGAATCATCAATAGCGTCTCAACGTTGTCAACTTTTACTCTATGCTAGTGAAGATTGACTTAATCATGTGTGATTCTTAAAAAATCAAGTGCCAAGAAACGAAATTTGTGTTTTGTTATTTCAAGAAAGAAGAAAATAAAACAATGAACGAATGAAAGAATAAAAGTAAAATATTAAACTAGAAACAAAACACTTTACTTTCGTTCCCCACGAAATGCTTGGAGAACAAAATGTTTCTAACGCAATTAGGTTCAATTTTTATAATGTGACGATACAAAGATGTGGACTGCATTTCTCACAACATAACAAAATATACTTATTCCTGATTATGGAAAATAGTTGTTCACAAACTATTTTATAAATGTAAAAGTTCGAAATTTATTGATAATTCATCCAGAGATGGAAAAAAGTAACACGCGACATACATAAGTTTCATTCTCATATTTTATTATTATTATTATTATTATTATTATTATTATTATTATTATTATTATTATTATTATTATTAAGAATATTATTTATACAACGTGGGAAGTTAAGATGCAAAATGGGATTTTTTGCCTCTCGAAATGGGATTTTATAGCTTTTCAGGTTGGCATCAGTGGTTGTGGCATGTTAGTTGGCTTCTAGATGCAGAAGAGTGAGGACGTGTTAAAGTGTTTGTCACGCGCCAATGTTAAGTTTTGTTCTAAACTGCTAAAAAGTACCAAAGAGGCTAAGGACATGTCCAAATCATTGTATGGCAATGAAGCGGTGGCATTGAAGACTGTTTACAAGTGGAATGAGCGATTCTAAAGCGGTAAGGAGTCAGTTGAAATCAAGCAACGATAGAAACATCTATCAAAGTCAAAAACAGAATAAAACGTGGAAAAAGTCGCACAAATGATTTGTCCAAACAGGCGAATGACTATTCCAGAGCTTTAAGAAGAACTAAACATCTCGTATGGGTCCTTAAAAAGCGATTAAATGAGCAGATGGCTTCCTTCTTCACCACAAAAACGCGCCATGCATCTTCCTTTCGATCCGCGAGTTTTTAGCCGAAAAAAATATTCGTGTCTGTCCACATTCGGTGTGCTCTCCAGATATAGCTCCATATGACTTCTGGCTCTTCCCAAAAATTGAAACCATTCTTAAAGGAAAACATTTTGACACTATTCCTGACATTGAGGGGGTCAGGTCAGAGCAGTTGAACGTACTTTCAAAGAAGCCTTCCAGAAATGTTCCAGTCATGGATTCAACGTTGGGATAAGTGCGTTTGCTAGCCAAGGACAGTACTTTGAAGGAGATGAAATCAAATTCCATGTAAGCTTATTGCTTTGTTGCTAATAAAATTCCATGTAAGCTTATTGCTTTGTTGCTAATAAAATTCCATGTAAGCTTATTACTTTGTTTCTAATAAAATTCCATGTAAGCTTATTGCTTTGTTGCTAATAAAATTCCATGTAAGCTTATTACTTTGTTTCTAATAAAATTCCATGTAAGCTTATTGCTTTGTTGCTAATAAAATTCCATGTAAGCTTATTGCTTTGTTGCTAATAAAATTCCATGTAAGCTTATTACTTTGTTTCTAATAAAATAATTCATCGTAATAAAATAATTTTTGATCACATCCCGTATATGTTAAGTGATAATGGTTCTGGTGGCTAAGTGGTAGAGGAGTGTTCACCTCTCGTGCGAGGAGACGTTGGTTTGGTCCCAGACTATATGAGTTTGAGGTGGATAGTTTCGTGTCCGTCACTTTTCTCAGGGTTCTTCCGTTTCCTTCCACATTTTTCATTCCACAAATTCTTTCTTAATTATTCGTCTCCTTTAGCGAAGTATATAAAAGTGCAGCTTTCATTTTACACTACTTTGAGAACCATTTAACTGAATAATAACATTTATTTTAACAAGTTGAACATAAGGAAGAAGTCTCCAAGTTCTTGGAGCTAAAAAAAGAAAAGAGTTGTTTACTACGTAATTTATTTCCTCACCGACAATCAATAAGTGCATTGAACTTACTGCCAAGGGCATCCGTCTTCAATCTTTCTTGTTTAATAAAATTTTAATCCGGTTAAGAATTTCAGAGGAACTTAATCCAAACAACTACAGTTTCAGTGAAATTCAACGATGAAAAAAAATTAGATATTGAACGTGAAAAATTCCTAGAACGTGTCGTTGGCAAAGTAGGGTTTTAATATTAATTCTGCCTTAATTAAAATACACTGTAAACAGCTTTCGGTAATTAAAGTGCAATTGGAGGGCACACACAAGAGAGGAATGTATTTGGTTCTTTCGCACACTTTTCCTGTCAAATTTGTGGAACTCTGTCTACACACATATTTGGAGTATTTTAAGTAGTATATATATGTTTGTATAGATTAACGTTTATACAGAATAATCTCATAGAAATAACAAGTAGCAGTGTCGCGTGCACGTCACTGTAAAATGAGTTTGGTTTGTATGGCGTACCGTTTTGTAATTGATACTGAAATCGAAAATGGTAGTAGATTTCAATCACTTGTGGTTCTAAGGGAGGGATTAGAATGGATATGAAATATATTTTAGGGCGCTTAGTTGATTGCAGAAAAGCCCTTCTCGCTATTCATTACCACCTTTACTCTATAACCATCAAGACGAAAATCTAAATTATGGTTAATATCGTATCCATTAGCAAATTCTATTTCAAATTTACGACTTTCTCATCTTGACCAAATTTGGTGATGATTCATGAAGTTAATTGTTGAGATTTTTTGTCTTCTAGACAGATAGACGAGCAGATTAAATGTATAAAAGACTTTTTGTAAACGAAAGTCAATAAAAGTGAACGCGATCTTGGTTTGAGAAGTTGTAAAAGGTTTTATGTAAATAAATTGATTTTTCAATCTAAAAACTTTTGGCATGCCTCTCGTAGTACAGAGCTTTTGAGAAAGTGCGAATAATGGTATCTCGACAGGTAATGAAAAAAATTTCAGACTAAACAGGAATCTTTTTTGCTTGTCAGCACTGAGTGCTTTTAACTCCAAACCAAGAGTTAGAGAACTGGGGAGAATGGAAACATTTAAATTCTTGAAAAAAAAAATACTTCAGCTAGGCATATTGGCTCTAAAGCACATTCCATTGACATGTTTACATCTTAGCGAGGCAGTTTCTTTCTACGTTTTTAATAATGAACAGCATAGATTATTTTCATGTCTTGCTAGCCTTACATACAAAGGATAACAGTGGAAATATTGCTCAAAGCGCTGGGTTTTACTACTAAGTTCCATCGATGGATTCCACATCAGCTGAGTATACATCAACGAGAGCCGAGTATCGAACCGTTGAGTTCACGGTGCCAACATGGCCAGTTCTTGCCACGACTTACCACGAGCGATTTTAAATGTCTTGTGCAAACATCGCAGAACTGTATGTCGCGTTTCCAATCCACTGCCACTGACGTTAGAACCACTGCCACTGCCACTGAGCTTCTTACTAATAAAGCAGAGTAGACCATACTCCGGTGTAACACGCCGATTTTGATAAGATTGCACAGACATAGAGAACATCGAAAAAGAAGTGACGCGTATTTATATATATATCGGTCAACAAGCGCATTGTAAGGGTCAAATAGGGGCATAAAAATGGGTTTAAAATGAGATTATGTGGAATATAGAGAGAACGAGAAGAGATATCGGAAAAGGTTAAATGTACGAAATACTACCCATAGTCGACGCAAGCCAATAAGGTAGAACACACCCATACGAAGAAAGCAGAACATCCGGAAATGGACCAATCACGTGTACAACATTGTCATAATGTGCTACAGAACTGAGTGAGGAGGGTGGCAAGAAGTAGGAAGAAAGAAGAAATGAAAGCAGAAAATACGTGTTTTGCTTTCGGTGCATACATCGTCCGTATACAAAAGAGACGTAGACCCATCTCAATGCACGAAGATTCATGTCTACACGCAGGAAGGATGCAAACGCCGTTCCTATAGACACCCAGCTAGACAGTACTTCACAGTGGGTTGCATATATCGCGTAATGGAAACAAAAATGCATAGCACAGTAGAATGTAATAGCAGATGGTCCAAATATGTAAGATAAACAACAACAGTAATAGTACCACGCATGAGTATCAACATTATTTTATTACGAAAATACGTGCACACAACATGATACTAATAGTATCATTTTTGTTTCCGTGTTATTACTGCCTACACACATTTTCGTTTCCAATATCCATCTCATCGTTATTCCCGTTTACGTGATATACGCAATCCACTGTGCAGTACTGTCTAGCTGGGTGTCTATAGGAACGGCGTTTGCATCCTTCCTGCGTGTAGACATGAATCTTCGTGCATTGAGATGAGTCTGCGTCTCTTTTGCATACAGTCGACGTATGTACCGAAAGCAAAACACGTATTTTCTGTTTTCGTTTCTTCTTTCTTCCTACTTCTTGCCACCCTCCTCACTCAGTTCCGTAGCACATTATGATAATGTTGTACACGTGATTGATCCATTTCCGGATGTTCTGCTTTCTTCGTATGGGTGTGTTCTACCTTATTGGCTTGCGTCGACTATGGGTAGTATTTCGTACATTTAACCTTTTCCGATATCTCTTCTCGTTCTCGCTTTATTCCACATTATCTGATTTTGACCCCTTTTTTATGCCCCTATTTGACCCTTTCAATACGCTTGTTGGCCGAAAATAAATACGCGTCACTTTTTCGATGTTCTTTTTCTATGTCTGTGCAATTTTATCAATATCGTCGTGTTACACCGGAATACCCTGACTTGTAAGAAGAAATTTCTCTGTGTGTAGTGGGATGTGGAAGGAATAATTCTGTAGAAGCTTCAAGAACCTACTGACAACAGTTGGAGAAACTGCTATGGAAAATTCTTTTAACCCCTTATTGTAGAGAGATTTTAACACAAAACGACAGACTTATTTCCCAAGATTGGAGGAAGGAACATTCGTTAAAATCAGATAAATTTTACAAACATTATCGTGGAAGAAGCATACATACAAATGGTGGTTGAGTCATAAATTGATGGTATTTGTTCGCATCAATTAAAATATTAATAATTTGAAGAGAACTACATTAGAAAAGGGTTAATCTTTTGATAGGGGATACTATTTCTTTTATTGATCTCAACAAATCAAATAATATTTTAGACAAAATATTAAAATTGAGGTTGTAAACTCTGATAAATAAGATTACCAGCATTCACTCATAATCCTCAAAACAGCAGAACAATTGCGTTTTATACCTTGAAATAAGCGTAACAAAATTATCGGTCAGATGACAACCTTAATTACAACCGAAACATTAATATTTAACATGTATAGCCGTTAGTCTATAGATATGAATTATTTACTTCAAACTTTCTAATGATCATCATTATCATAAATATTGGTAGATTATTTGGCGCAAAACGAAAACTCCCTTATATCCTAGTCTTTAGCTAACATCGTCGTTACTTACATGTTAGAAATTTTCTATTTTATCACCGTCCATGAACTGAGGCCACTTTACCCCTTCGCTCTTTTTCTACCACTGCATTTTCCAGGGAGTTCATGACACAGTTCCTTCTAAGCCAAAGACCCCAGTTTTTTACTTTTTAATTAATCGAAAAATAGTTCTTTTCGCCGTCCACTAACACTTCCTCATTCTTTTTTTGTTAGAACCAGTTATGTCTCTCCATTCTTGCCCACACTCACATTTCGGAAGCCTCCAATATATATATAGGATCCTCCAATACATACAGCACTTCTATAGAATCTTGTTTTCTCCAAACTGAGTATTCTTAAATATTAAGATCACACGCATTTCGAATATAGTACATTAGTTTCCCCACTTGGTCTGGGTATGTACCGTATATTATAGGTCAACTTGTTCCGCATTAACCTGTGGCGTAATTAAATCTAGGGGTAATTGCTCCATTAAAGTTGCAAAAACTCAACCATAGATTATAGACCCAAGAATGGAATGGTATACACCCATTAATGCTGTAGAACAAGTCATCTAGTCCCTTGTGGCTGAGGGGTTAGCATATGCACCTTTGACGTGGGAGACCCGGATTCTATTCCCGGCTGAAGTTCATAAGGTTCGGATATCACGCTAAGCTGTAGATCTACGTTTCATATAGCCTCGCTGCTGAAAGGAACGCTAAAATCAAAACAGATCAAATCAGTTGTAGCTGCTTGTGGAAGGAACTGCTTTAACGAGTGCGGGGTCTGCCAGCCTCCCCAGTGTTCACCTCGGAGCGTTAATGCAAGTTCACATCTTTTTAGGAGGCGTCCCTACACCAGAAGATAACGAGTACCATGACGAGACTACAACATGGCAGAGTACAGTCTATAATCTGCGAACCCTGTAGAGACCAGAGAGGTTGCAATCTCAGTCCTGCCTACCTCAGACTACGGTTGAGATAACACATGAATTATCAAAAGAAGAGACTCACGTAATCTGCTTGTTCGGAAGTGGAAAAAACCTTTCCTCCCCAGCTGATGTATCTTCACTTAGCTCGTCTTTTTTACCAAAAAAAAAAAAAAAAAGTTTGCAGGGAAAAAGTAATTGCACTCAACTGCTCACATAATTTTACTAGCTATAAGGAGGATGTTTGGCGACTATAATAAATAAGTAAATAAGATATTTTAGATTGATATTTCGAGGTGCGAAGACAGGTGCACAGAAAAAAACGGACAGGACGTAGTTATTCTCTCATTAGGTATCATCTGGTGAAAAACTGACGAAAAGTCCTTACATTCCGTAATTAAATTTCCAGCCGTAACTTGAAACTGAAATCTCTCGATTACAGAAACAACATTTAAATAGATTTAAGTAGAGTTATTTCGCTTCTCTTTCCGGAGACAAAAAGATTTTTTTATTAAAATTTCCCGCGGATTTATATAAGTAATGTTAAATTTAAGATGTTAAGTTAAGATGTTAATGTTAAGTTTCAAACTTCCAGGAAGAAATTGATTTATTCAGCAAGGAAATTATATTTTAGATTATAGTATTGTTACCTACTGGATGCAATTAGCTAAGGATAGAAGTCAGTGGAGAGCTTTTTTGAACGCGGCACTGAACCTCCGGGTTCCATAGGCCATAGAGTTAGTTAGTTAGTTACCTACTAGCATCTTCTTACCATTCTTGTAATATTCCTAGGCTGATCAATAAAAACTGATCACTAGTGTTTACGAGGTGAATACAACAACAAGGAACAGAAAACGAAACACGTCTGTGTAGTGGGAGAACTGGTGAATAGATCGAGCAAGTTTGAAGGCCATGATGTTAGGACTGTGACCTTGGCAGCCGTTCAAGTACACGTAGTTTCAGTTTCGTATAAGGCAATATGGAAGTGACACGGAAGTGAAACTCCGTTGACTCTTTTGCAAAGATAAACGTTCCGTGTGTACTCCATCCTCCTATAGCCCTGATTTAGCCCCTTGTAATTTCTTTATTTTTCCAAGTTTGAAGAAAACCCTTCGGGGACAGCGTTTTACATCTTCAGGGACAGTGGTGAAAGCTGCGGAGGCGATTTTGAAGGATCTGTGCAAAAAATGGCTTCCAGCTTATCTTTGATGATTGGCAAAAACGTTGGAATAACTGCATGGGGACTGGGAACTATTTTGAGAAAGACCGTTAACATTTAGAGTATTAGTACAGGTAATTATTATTATTAAGTATTCTGTCTTTCGGCAGGTCCTGGGACTAATGAAGATTTATTTTTATTTTTATTTTCAATTATTAGATTTTTGCCTGGGAATGTTTCTTCCATTTTTCTTGATCTTCAGCTTCCTCTTTTAACTCACAATATTTTCTCCCATCTTTCAAATCATTCATCAGTTGTGTTCTTCTTCTTCCTATTCCTCGCTTCCCTTCCATGTTTCCTTCTATGTCGGTGTGAAGAAGACAATTTTTTTCGCAAGATGTGTTCAATCCAATTGGCCTTTCTACGAAGGATGGTGGCTAAAAGTGTCCTCTTCTCTCCTATCCGTTTAAAAACATCTTCGTTTGTTGTTCTCTCTGTCCATTTTATCTTCTCCATCTTCCTCCAACACCACATTTCGAAGCTCTCTAAATATTTCTTCTCAAACTTATGTAATGCCCAATTCTCTGAACCATACAGTCCAATGCTCCATGTGTAGCACTTCACCAACTTCTTCTTAAGTCCAATATTGACCCTGCTGGTTAGGAGTGATCGTTTCTTGTTGGATGCTTCTTTAGCTATGGCAATTCTTGACCTGATCTCTTTGGTGCAGTAAGCGTTTCTTCTCTGGTCAAAATACTTCCCAGATACTTGAAATTATCGACCTCTTCAAGTTTTCTTTGTTCTACTCTGATCCGTAAGGGCGTGTTTCCACGGGATATTCTCATGACTTTCGACTTTCCGATGTTAATTTCCATTCCATACAGTTTCCCAGTGTCTGTTATTTTGTCAATCATCTCCTGTAGTTCTCTTTCGTTTTAGCTATTATAACCGTATCATCTACATACCTGATCTTAATGATCTGCCCCCCAATCTTGAAATCTCCAATTCCCATTAATGTTTCCTTCATTAAACATTCACTGTAAATGTTGAATAATTGGGGCGAGAAACTACATCCTTGTCTGACTCTTCTTCCAATCTCCATACTATTGGTTTCTCCATTCAAGCGCAACTTCATTTGTTGTCTTGTGTACAGGTTCTGAATGAGTTGTCGATCTCTCCAGTTGACTCCGATTTCTTTAAGTATTTTTAGAAGTTTGGTCCAATTGACTCGGTCAAAAGCTTTTTACCAGTCGATGAAGCACAAACACAACTCTTCCTTTACTTCAAGAATTCTTTCTGATATAATTCTAATCAATCCAATAACATCTCTGGTGCCTTTTACTTTTCAGAATCCAAATTGATCTTCTTTCTACCTCTCATCTATCTTACTTTCCAGGCGCCTGTTCAGAATGCGTGCAATGATTTTCCAGTGTGGGAATCAGGCTAATGGTTCTGTGATCGCTGCACTCCTTGGGCAATGCAATCATTGTAACATCAAGAAAATCCTTTGGCCATTCTCCACTCAGGTAGATCTTGTTAATAAGTGAAGTCAGTACTTTCATTGCGTTGTCTCCTAATCCCTTGAGCAAATCTACTGGTATGTCGTCGTCTCCAGTAGCCTTTCTCCTTCGCATGTCTTTGATTGCTTGTACTACTTCATGTTTTAATATACTGAGTCCTTTTTCATCATCATCCACCTCTTCCTCCGCTTCGATCGCAATATCTTTGGGACGGTTCTTCTGATCATAGAGATCTTTTATGTATTCATCCCGAATTCTAAGGATTCTTTGATGGTCAGTGGTTACATTACCTTCTTGATCTTCGATGCCGAACGTTCGTATACTTTTGTTAACTGTTTGTCCTAATTCTTGTGCTTTCTGGTACATCAGATCATATTTGCCGCGCCTTTGCAATTCCATTATTTCTTCACATATTTGCTCCATGTACTTTTCTTTTGCTTTGTCCGTTTCTCTTCTCAATTCATTATTCAGCCTTCTGTATTCATTGATGTCTGTGATTTTTTGCCCTTCTGCGTTCCTCCATCTTCTTAAGCATCGCTTCAGTTATCCATGGTTTTCTCGGTACTCTTTCCATCCTGTCAATGTTATTGGAGTGTGTCAAGTAGAATCTGTTAAACTTTCCCCCCAACTATGCTCTATATTGTCAACCATATCTCCCATTGCATAGAATTTTTCTTCAATCTCTTCTTTCACATCATCGATAATATTTCTTAGTCGCTCTAAGTTCCATTTTCGATTTCTCCTCCCATTTTTCTTGATCGACTTTAACCAGGTTTGCACTTCCGCCACCAGGAGATTGTGATCCGAATCAATGTCCGCTCCTGGCAGTGTTTTCACGTCTCGTACACTATTCCTGAAACGTTGCTTCACAAGCATGTAATCGATTTGGTAGCTTTTCTTATCTCCTGGATTTTTCCACCTGTACAGCTTGTTTTTTTTTCTTTTCTAAACCACGTGTTCATGACCACCAGATCATGTTGCCTACAGGAATCGATAAGCATTTGACCTCGTTCGTTTCTTCTACCTAGTTCAAATAGTCCCACTACCTTATTCTCAGCTCCTTCTCCTATTACGCTGTTGAAGTCTTCCATTACTATGGCGTTGACCTTACCTCTTCTTTCCTGATGCAATATGTCACTGATCTGATCACACATTAGTTCTACTTCATTATCACCAAGGCCAGTTGTTGGCATATACACCTGTATTATCACAATATCCACTGGTTTTGCATGTAGTTTTACAAACATCAAGCAGTCACTGCAGTATTCCCCTTTGGTTACACTTCTTGCTATTTCGTTCTTCATTGCTATCGTGACAACATTCTCAGTCTTATCGCCACCCGAATAGTATATTCTTTAATTTTCCGATATTATCTAATCTTTCCCTGGTCATCTCACTTCACTCAAGCCCACTATGTCCCCTTTACATTTGTCCATTTCCACTTCTAAATTTGCAAGTTTTCCCTTACGTCGTACAGTCCGTACGTTCCAGGTTCCTATGCTGAAATTGAAGTTATTATTTTCTCCTCTGATAGTTCTTCCCGGAGTAGTCCCCACCCGGAGATCCGAACGAAAGACTATTTTACCTCAGGAAGAACCATCATATTTATTTATTCTCCTCCTTCGTCCCTTCTGGGAAAAAGATAATGTGGTAGTATTTCCATTTCCTTTCCAACTCTCCATTCCGTTGACCATCTAGTGGTTCATCCGTCTTTTAGGACAGTTTCCCCTCCTAAGGACAAGAAGCTGCCCTGACCTCCACACTCTCATCCGCCCTCCGAGAAGGCCGTTGGCACTTGGTAGAAACTGACTCCTTATCCCGGGAGTCGGTCGGTCCCCACCTACGTTAGCCGCCAAAGACGTTGCTCGCTTTCTCCCGCGAGGAGGTGTAGGTTGGGATTTTTCCTTCGTTTAGGATGAGACCCGAAGGCTTTTCTCAAACCTCTCCAGTACTTTTAGAAAGCTACAGTACAGGTAATTATGTATGTTTTATTCATTTATGATCATTTTTATTGATCAACCCTCGTAGAACTGTTAAGATAAAAAACATATAAAGTAAACCGTAAAAGACCAAAATCATCTTAAAGAAAAAAATAATATACTTGTGCATCAGGTTGAACGGAGAACAATAAGAAAGAATTTCTTTTATATTTTTTCTATGATTCGAAACAACAGATTGGAAAAATATTTCAATAGAACACAAACACGAAAGGGATCAGAACATGAAGGTCGTCTGAGTAATAAAAGGGAAAGCCAATAGAAAATAAAAATAATAACACGTCTTAGAAACTAATTTCTGAGAATTCAAGATCACAAAGACGAAGGGCAATTTCTCGATTGAAAACCCAACAAAGGGCAGGAAGAGGCAAATTGCAACGGGTAGTGTTATATAAGATCTATTTTATTGCAGAGAAGAGTGTTGCTAAGGGTTGAATAGAAAGTGCTTCAACCGAAAGTAATATCGTGTTCAGAGAAACATCGAATCTTATGAACAATCGCATGCAATTGTGATTTATGGTGTTTGTTGTTTCCAGGTACAGGCAATACTTATGACTGAAACAGATAAGTCATGGGGTACATATGATGTAACATAGTATATCCATTTCCGCAGTTCCGTTCCCTAGTATGTCCATACCCAAGCATTGAAGGTCTTTACGAACTAGAAAGTTTCTCTGTTGCCGAAACAATTCGTCTTTGATTGATAATGCATTTATAAACAAATCTTGATGATGTGAAGGCATCAGTACGAAATGCTTAAAGCGTGCGAATGTTTCCTTGAAAAACATTATTTTTCACTTAACCCCAGAAGTAAAAATTGTGTGGGGTTAAGTCCGAAGAGCAAGGTGACCATAAGCACTTGGATTCCATCTCCTAAAAGTCTTGGAGCAACGTTACTGATAAACTGGTTGTATGGTCGTTCAGGCCACCTTGTTGAATTCAATTATTATTAATTTCGTTCACAGATTGCAGCCCCATGAACTGGTAAATTTGTTCGCAATAACATTTTTAATTTATTATTTGTGCGAAGACTGTTGGACTGATTATTCTTCTCCTGCACATTGCAATGCACATTTCAATCTTCTGGTCATCAGGAACGTAGCCAAGGGGTGGGTCCGGGGAGTCCGGACCCCCCTTCCTTCGAAACCAGAAATGAACACAAATTAAGGAAGGATGAAACAAAAAGAAACGAGAAAAAGAAGAACCAACGTTAAAAATAGAAAGCTACAACAAGTAGTTTGGTTACTCTTTCTTATGAGAAGCTGAGGAAAGGGGGAGTCAAATTGAAAATGGATATTATTGTAATCGGAGCATTCCGAATTCCATCTATCTCCATGCTAATCCTATGGACCACAAATGACGATTGACAAAGCGGTTCGATCAGATAGGCTCTCAGGTAGAACTTAAGAAATGCCCACAATCACCAAAAATATTCCAGTTACACTTGTTAAAGAAATTTTCAATTTCACGGCAACATTCATCCATTTTATATGATGTCTTAGCTGCCAAAAGAGATCTCGTTGCTATTCTTGATGGCATTAAACCAAGATAAGAAAAAGAAGGAAAAAGGAAGACAAGAAGAACCGAGTTCGAATAACTTCGGAAGACGATACTTTTTAAAATATTCTTTTACTCAAAATGTCTTCATAGTTCGTATTAACATATCCTCCACACTACTAACATATCCTCATTTTATTGTCGTAACAGACAAATATGAGTAAGCTGCCAGTAAAATAGTTTAGACTGATCGAGCCACTGGTGTGTAACCACAGTATTTCAATTCACTCCCCCCCCCCCTCATTAGGAAATCCTGGCTAAACGAACCAATATAAGTTGCCAGTGAAATAGTTTAGAATGATCGAACCACAGTATTTCGTCACGGACCCTTCCTATTACGAAATCCTGGCTACGTACCTGTGGTCATGTAGAGAAATTTTATGTATGATGTATGGGTTGTTGACACACTATAAGTGCGTGTACACACACACACATGCACTCTGATAAATATAATGCTTCTTCATTGGTTCGTTTTCCACCTTCTACGGCAGATAATTTTTGAACCGATTTCACTTTCTGTGTGATGAGAATGAGTTTTTACGAACTGTCTTTTGTACAGTCACAACTGATGTTTTCTGTAGGTAACTTTTGCATAAACATGGTGGAACTATATTGCATAGCAACTGATATGTCTAAAGATATACCACATTGACTTGACACCTAGTCTTCCGTTTCAGGCGCTGTAATCGGCTGAAGGAATTCCACTCCCTTTCGCCAAAGTTCTCTCGCTTAGCAAGAGCTCAATCCTTATTGGCTTAACGCGTGGGTGTGAGCTTTAGTTCGCATTTTTGCCACGGCCCAAGACATTTTGGCAGCAGTGTAGTAGAGTTTCTTCATCGAGCACTGAGAGACTACCACTTCGATCGTAGTCCTTTAATGATTCAGCCTCTGTAAATTTTTTGATTAGCACTCTTACATTATATCGATTTCAAACCGCTGTACTTGAAACTCTAACGAAAAACTGAATTTCTGCTGTCTACGTGAACTCACTCTGCTCACAAAAGATTAATAAATATGAAATACTTGCTGTTCTCAAGTTAACACTATTATGAGCACACACGAGAAGTTATAGTCACAATCATATGTTGGAAATGAATAACAAAATATACAACATATAAGTAGACACACTATCTCGACTCAAGGTCAAAAGGCTGACTGACTTGCGGAAGCAAACTGCACATAATTCAGGATGACCAACGTTCGTAGGAAACATTACTTAAGATGCACGAATTACTAAAGATCGACAAATAATTATAGGTGTATAGTTACTTTTCGAATACACTGTATAGTATTTGTTTAAAGCCAAAGGATATGCTTTCTTAAAGACAAGTAGTGGTCAGTTTTTTCTAACGAGACTGTACCTTTGCTCAAAATATTCTTTTGTTATTTTGTATTCTGTATAAAGACTGTTTCCGAAGTTATATTCTTCATATTCTTATTAATATTCATGAACAATTATGAGAAAAGTTGGAAGCTTGAATGACAACATTAAGTTGATTATAAACGGATGGGATGATTTGTTATTTGCAACCTCAGAAGAAACCAAGCGTCTCTTGTTCAAGCGAAATTTTCCACTTCTCTGAACGTGCGGTTTCGGAGAACAAATGCAGGAAAATTATTTATCATTTAGTACGACTGGTAGGTGAAAACAAACGAAAAATGTATGAATTGCTTGGGAAGGAAGAAAGAGTGCCCAAACGTTATTGTTTAATATCGCAGCAAAGGAAGGAGTGTGAGAAAGTTATGAATGACCCTTTTAAACGCTTTACTATGGGAGTTGAATAGTTTACTTGGGCAGAAAAAAAATCTTTATTATTTCCATAAAAATAATTATTTCTCTAGGGTCGTCTTATCTCCATAAAATGCTAAGGCTACACTGATGAGGATTAATTCACACATTCATTTCATTTGATATCCAAGTTCAGCATTATCCCTTGGAATATATCAATTTATATTTGTTGCCGGGGTGTGAATCGAAAGAGGAAACAACGACACGTTATATGGTCAGCAGTGTTCGTAGTTTGAGGGAAATTCCCCTAATTTAGGGAAATTTCATAGGTAAATTTAGCAAAAAAGGGAACAAGGGATTTTTTGGATAAAACGTGAAAGTTGAGGGGAATTCTCACGCTGACTGATTTACCTGCATAAATACTTAATTTTTTCTTTGTTCTTTAGAAATAAACCAATACAGTAACAATAGTTTGTGTGAGTGTTCAAAGTAGCACAATTAGAACCCATTGTTGGCTGGGCGTATTTTTATTTATTTATTTATTTTTGGAAAAAAAGTCAAAAAGCAAATGAATAAAACAAATGTGGTTAACACGTCCTTTATTATATAGGTAAATTAATCCTATCACATAACTTCTGTCCCCGTTTGTGTCACGTGAACTTTGTGGTGGACAAACACCGTGTATAGGGATTTTCTCCGGATTTTCCCGTTTCCTTCCACTTTCTTCATTCTACCACTTTATTAATTTTTCATGAGCATCGTCTCCTTTAGCCTATACGACATAATCGTGGGACGTGAAATTGAAAGGTTTCATTTTTCCTGTAATAGGAATTAGCGACACTGAACAAACCAGGGAAATTTGATAACAAAAAGGGAAAGATTTGTGTCAGTAGAGGGAAATTTTCTAATGGAAACCTACTAACACTGATGGTCAGTCGCAATGGAGCATTGTAGCACAAAACATCGTGTAATGTCAGTTCGTAGTTATTACGAAACTAAGTCTGTGCCAGAAGTGCAACTTTTTCTTTTTTTTTTTTTAGACGAAATTTTAATGTTGGTCGACATGGTAAGGTTCCGTCTCGGAATACCATATTGGCTTGGGTGAAGAAGTTTGAAGAGACTAGTAGTGTGTTGGATGTGAAACATGGAGCTCCAAGAATAGTGCGTTCTCCTGAGAACGTGGAGAGACCAACATTAAAGTTTAATCTGAAAAAAGTTGTACTTCTGGCACAGACTTAGTTTCGTAATAATTAAGAACTGGGATAACAGGATGCTCTGTGCTCCAATGCTCCATTGCGATTGACCATATAATGTGGCGTTCTTCCTTCTTTCGGTTCCCACCCTGCTAACCAATATAAGTTATTACGTCTGCGCAATATGGAAGTTTAAAATGTGTCAGTCGGCTTGGCACCACCCTATATCAAGAGAAAGAGAGCGAGCGATTGGAAAATGCGTCCTTTCAAAGTTACAAATCACCGAAAAAGACGAAAAATAAACTCTAAAGCTACACGTCTGGAAAACTAAAGGATTTATCATAATTGGCTCGAGGAATTATTTAGGAAATAGTGTCTTATCTAAATATCTAGGATAGATGTGCCTAATGTCGTCATAGCCCCAGTGCTCGTCACAACGGCACAAGATAGTTCCCACTGATATTCAGAAATAGCTACTTTTTGTGCATATACGTACGTCCTTCGGCTTTCTTTTGTCACGATTGCAGCAGCACTGTCTCACGCGTATGCCGTTCGAAGTGTAGTTGAAGCACACAGTAACTGCAATTTTGAGTTTTCTGCTGAATCTTCAAATTTGAAAAAAAAAAAAAAAAATGACGTAAATTGGAACATAAGAGTCGGGTAAGTGTTTTTTAGTTCTTTATGTAATTATAAAAATTGGTCTAATCTTTAATAAGACTCCTCATGTTCTACTTTTAAAAAAACGAAACAATTGCTCCTTATTTAACTGAAACAAAGGGGTGACGAATATTGGTACGCAAAATTAAAATTTTTGCCTAATTTCGTCATGAATGTCGATCATTGGTACTTTTCCGTAAGGTTTGAGAAGAAAGTAAAAATCCATTTTGTTTGAGTCACTAACTCCAGTGTAACTTCCTATAAAAAAAAAATTCGTGCCCGTGCGACAATTCCTTTCAAAGGACGTCTTAGGGCTGTACTACTAGTTTGTTAGCTGACGACAATTGGCAGTGCGTTTTGAAAGTGTAAGTTAAGTAACTGGCTAGTTTCGCATTTATTTTAGATTTTTTTACACTTAAGCCACTGTTTTATATTTGCTTTATTTATCCCAACTTATGAGCCACTTGTATCTGAAGCTTAACCTGGGTGATGCCTAGGAAAAAGAAAGTACTTGGTACAAAGAGGATATATTCAGAAAACGGCGTTCCGTTTTTTGTTTCGTGAAATTAAACTTCATTGAGTTGTTCATTGTCATGTTTATTACCTTCTGTCTTTTTTTTTTTGTGCGTACAGATGAGTAACTGTAGCCAGTGGCGGATCCAAGGGGGGCTATAGGAGCTATAGCCCCCCTTCCTTGACGCTCAGGTATACACTGGATAAAATGGGCTTCAATCCTGCTTTACTCTGGATAAAACGGCAAAACTTGTTTTTAGCCCCTCCCTTGATCATATCCTGGATCCGCCCCTGACTGTAGCAATAGTGGGTACAAACTCACAGATGACGAGAAGAACCCTAAAACAGGGAAAGCTGGGAAAGGTCAACGACACGGTCAAGTCCATTTTCGGTTTTTGATGTGTGGTCTATACTTAGATGTCGTCTGCTACTCCTCCGGGTAGTTATCTGTGTGCTATTCCATGCTGTCATTTGAAACTCGCGTGCGAAAAGTGGGCGAGCCCATACCTACGTCACACTACTTCTGCTAGGGTTCTTCTCGTCATCTGTGAGCTGTACAATTCGTGCTTGTCTCTGTGACCCTACATTAAAGCCTATGTTATTTGAATATCTTACAGATAAACAATGACAATGAGTGCTGAAGAACAGAGACGAAAGATTATGCAATACTCTCAAGAAACAATGGAGAACGCCATTGAAGCTGTGTAAACAAAGTCCTTGAGCATTAGAAAAGCTGCGATGACGTTTGGTGTTCCTAGGATAACCTTGTCTGACAAAGTGAAAAAAAAGTACCTACCGAAAGGAAGATGGGACCTAAAACTATTTTTACATCAGCCGAGGAGGATTTTATTGTCGAATGGTTAATTGATTTTGTGCATGTGGGATTTCCAATAAAAACAAAGGCACCTTACTGGACACAGTACCGAAAATTGTGAAAGATGGTGGTCGAGTAACTCCTTTCGTTGACGGAAGGCCAGGAGAAAAATGGTAGAAATTAAGTTTCCTGCAACTTTTATTTCTCCTTTCTTCTTTGCTTCTTTCGTTAATTTTTAGATTGCTTACACAGTCTTTCCTGCAATACTAATCCTGAAATACATTGATACAGGCCTACATTACAGGGAAAACATGGCTACTAACTCCTTGTAAATTTTACAAGCTTTTTGCGTCAGTTTAAGTAGATAATTTGAAGGTAGTTCCTTTCCATGTAATGTAGCGTATATCAATTTGAATTGATTAGATACATTTTACGTGAAGAAAAATAGTCTAAATAGTTGCCTATGCTGCAAACAAAACTAATACATATATTCAAGAGTGGGTAAAAGTTTTCAAAATTGAAACCCGAAATGAAGCTATCTTAAAGTTTCTCGAATTGCCTTTGAAATTCACACTTTTAGACCAAAAGTTAATAGATGTGTGAAAAACTATGTGCTATGAGTCGTATGTGAACGTTTCGACCACATTATTTTTTTTTATTTTATTGTTTTAATGTGCATATTCAAGTGTTGGCTGTAGCATATGCCCTATACTAATTATGTTTCAATGGCTTGTCTTCTCCGAAGAAACAAAATGTAAAGTAAAACCTTTAAAGTAATTAACAATTTGAAAGTAACTTTCTAATCTCATCACTGAGGATAATTTGTTCTCCAGCCATTTTATATTCAAATAAACGTCACCAAATGACGGTTAGGGATTATTTACTAGATACCGTCCCGGTATTTGTCTTAGAGAATCTCTTGAAAAATCTAGTCAGCATTGTCGGCGAAGAGAATTGAACTCACAATCTTCCGAAGGCAAAGCAAATGCTCCATTAACAGAACCTATTCCCTCAGGATTTAAACAACGTTTTGATATGGTAAATAATATAGGCTACGTAGATGTAGATTTATTGTCTATGGCGTATCACTGGTCATACTTATTTTATTGTGTTTTCTTAAATCTGCTTTCAGTTGTTCATGAGGAGACCTCCAGTACTAGCTTCAAAGACAACCGAGTCATTATGTATTGAAAGAAGCCTTGTCACAGAGAAATCTATATCCCAGCATCTCAGTGATTTAAGGGAATTTATGGAATCTCAAAATGCTATGGAATTCATGAGTGATCCACGAAGAATTGGTAATGGTGACGAAACTAATTTTCAACTTTGTCCTAAAAGCGGTACGGGATAGGTATTAAGGGTTGGAAAAACATTTATGAAATTATGAAGAGGAATGAGAAAGAAACAGTTCGGCTGATGGTGTAATTCTTTCAGAATTAATTATTTATCCGTACGCGAACTCCCCCCCCCCCCAAAGAAGTTTCTGAGTGTGCCTACACCATGGGGCATCGGCTTATCCGACACTGGTTGGATGAAGTCAGATGTGTTTTATGAGTATGTTGCAAATGTCCTGCATCCATACTTGAAAGAAAATAACAGACTTTCTTTTGTGCACTTTATTAGGTCACACATAACCAAACAATGTTCAGATTTTTGTAGTGCTAACGGGATAATCCTATACGCATTACACCCAAACGCTACTCATATTTACAACCTTCGGATATGGGAATGTATAAACCTATTAAGCAGCACTGGAAAAAAAGTCGTGCATGATTGGCAAAGGGATAGCCCAAACAAAACTGTAACTAATGCTAATTTTGCACCAATTTTACTGAAAGTTGTGAATGAAAAAGCAATCCCCAAAATAATAAAGAACAGTTTTCGAGCTTGTGTACTGTATCTTCTTAATCCTGATGCTGTAGATTACAGCAGATTCTTGGATCGTTGTGAACGGGAGGCGAAAGTGCTTGATAATTCGCAGGAAGGAACTGATACCGGTACTCAGAATAGTGTGCAACAAAATTACCCTATTGCTCTGTGTGTCATAGAATCAGAAATGAGTACAGAATTAATAAATAAATTTAACCAAGTGATAGGAGGACAACAAACTCTTGGCACATCAGAAGAAGTGCTCTTCAAGATCTACTTTTCGATAAAAGAAAAGGCTGCATCCAACAGCAGGACATTAGGTGATACAAAGAAAACATTGACTGAAGGAGATTCCGAAAATCAAAACGATCCTCAAGATAGTACTATTTCCTCATCATTCAAGAGGCATATGTGGTGGCTGGTAAACTCTTCATGCAAGAAAACTAAACACAGACAGCAATTACGATTTCCATCTGTGGTATTACCTGACCAGGATAGCAGTACAGTTTTGGGAGGATGGCGCTGCTGTTGTGTTTACATCAGTTTCTTGGCAAGCGCGGCGGGACAGGGGAGCGGAGAGTTTCACTCTGCAGTGTATCCAACGGTTTTTAAAAGTTGCAGTTTGGATGTTATGCATAGCCTAATCTCTTTCCGCTTAATAAAGAACGCCGTAAGTTATATGGTTGTAGTGAACCATTCCTGCAGTAATGCAGATGTATTGTGAATAGTGATATCTGAATGGAAATTACCAATTTAAGAACAACATAGCACAATTGACAATTCAGTGAGCTACTACCGTGTATTAAGCAGATTGTATAAAAATTGATTACGTTTTATTCGGTGTCATTATAAAACAGGAGCACCCTGTAAAACGCTGCTCGCTAGTTTGTTCGCAAGTTAATATAGAGGGTGTTTTTTTTTTTTTTTTTTTTTTTGCTTGTTACTTAAGATGTTCTGCAAATAACTTCAATAACTTTTCAAACTGTTTGTCTTAACTTGAGCCAGGGGCGGATTTAGGCTGAATGTTTCGAAGTTAAATCAAGGTAAGAGTGTATTGCAAAAAAAAAAAAAAAAAAAAAAAAAAAAAAAAGTAAAGCAACTTTAGAAAAGGAGAAGTAGCTATTGTCTGCAATTTCTAGAACAGAAATGGCCACCTGCGATTCCAAAGGTGGACATTTTTTTTGAGCAAGAACGCCAATGTAAGTAATTTCTTGCAATTTATTGCTTTATTTGACTTCTGCAACGTAAAACAAAAAAGTAAGGCCTATCTATTTTAGGTTTTATTTTACATTTATAATACAAAGGTGAAAATTCTTAGGTTTTATTTTTAAAATAATAAAAAAAATCCCATTCTGGGGGAGGGGCAATCGCCCCGCCCCATGGATCTGCCCCTGACTTAAGTATATGCGTGAAGTGTTTTATTACGAACAGGACAAAAAGAACTATGATAGATTGATTACAAGTAATCCGGTTAGAAACACCGCTGCTTGCATTTTAGTTTCAAAACCGGCCGCCCGCACTCGTTCGCTGGTCACGTAATATCATCTGAGGAGTGGAAGAATTTCTATCGGAAGAAAGAAGAAACTAAGCTGAAGGAAGACGCTGAGAAAGAAGAAAAAAGAGGAAGAGAGAAGAGAAGAAGTAAAATAATTCAAAACGGATGAAAATTCGTCAAGGTCCCAGCAGGGCAAGGACACTCAACAAGCATCATCATTATCTCAGGCTATTTCTAACAGTGTTGTTACAAGTGGACGGTGGGGGGGGGGGGGGATATTTGCAGAAAGTAAAAATCCTACTTGTGGTCAATGTAACAAATCGTTCCACACTTTTTTTATCAGTAAAGAACACATGGAGTTTTTTTTCTAAACTTAACTGTTGTTCAGAATAATTCCGGTGACGATTTTCTTTGTGAGTTTTGTTTTGATGTACGAAATAGTGATTCTGATATTGATATGATATTTGATAATCTGTAATTCGTTACTTTTTGCGTTCTTCAAAACACTTGTCGATTGTTTAAAAACTGACGACTACTGGTAGTCAACTACGACGAGCACTAAATTTTTGTTGACGAGCACTGGTATTTTGCACATGTTTCAGAATTTTTAACTATAAAACAGTTTGTCATTTAAAATCCGTAATTTTGTTGAGAAGAAATATAATGTCAAACTTGAATTTGGTTTAGTTCTGTCAATTTCTGTCATACAGGTATGAAGTTGTCATTAATAAATATTAAAACTCATCAAAAAGTGACAACTATTGGTTAATTTAACCTATGTTTCAGAATCATTCGATACCGGCGCAACGAATTGTATAAAAGGAGTTACAGTAATTGGGGACCTTTCAAAGTACTAATTACGTATAAATAACATTTAGGTTTACAACATTTAAATATCGATTCTATCCTATGGTAGTAATCGAAAATGACTAATGTTATTTTTGTTTGTCATGTAACAGCCACTATTATTTTTAGCAGTGATTCAGCTACACACAGCATGATGTTTTTGATGGTAAAGTGGAATTAAATTTTGACATTAAAAGATAATTTGATAACGTTTTAAAGAAGGTATTTATTAATTACAGAGAGCCCCAAAAAATGCAACCCAAACTTTGATCGAGTATATTTTTTGAAATAAGAATGATAGAGACATGTGTTTTGTGATAAAAGTTAGCGTCGTCCGTAGAGATATTTTGAGAATAAAACCAATGAGGCAAATCGTAACGCTGAATTTTAGTAATTGTTTAAATGGCCAGAAGTGTAATTACAAAAAGAACTTGCATATTGTTTATAATCAATTGCGAGGAACAGAAACAAAACATTAATTGCAGTAAATGTTTAGTATGTATCTATATTTATGATATGGGACAAAAAATGCATGTTATTTTGCAGCGGTGGCAGTTGTAGAGGCTAATTTTACGTATTAAAAAAAAATTAAAAATAAAATAACGCTTTCAAGCAACAATATTTTAGCAAAAATACTATCACAAGTTAAACTCACCTCGCACATGTTGGGCAATGTGATTTATCAATAAAATAATAAATTGATTATTATGTAAAACAATACGATAAAAATAATTCTTACATGGATTAACTCTTCTAACCATAGATTTACACCTGTTTAGTTTCAACCAATTACATGAATCATAAACCTACACTTAAAGCAAAATTGTGATTGATATAAAAATATTTCTTTATGGCAATGTTTCCACAGAGAAAATTACTAGTTCGCGTTAATTATTAGAAAGAATGGGGAAAAACTTATTTTCTAAATTCATCAACATAGACGCTATCGAGCAACAGACAAACAAAATTAATGATTCATGTTTAAACATGTTTGATATTTTAGTTCGGTTACAAATAGTTTGTTTTTTTATTATAAGTTACAGCCGTTTGAGTGTGAAAGCTGTCAAACAGAATTAATTAACAAAACCCATTAAAATATATAATTCCCTTCTCACTTTACCAATGAGTTCATACATGTACTCACAAAGAACCCAACTTAATTCTTTGGTTGCTTTGACGTTAACGTATGAACATTGTGGTATAATTTAGTACTAATTGCACGTGCAAGATTAACTAAATCAACAACTTCTATGGAAGTTCGTGTTTGCGAAACAACAGTCTAAACAGTTAAAATTTGTCTGGCGAAGCGAAGGAAACAAGTTTTGAAGCACAGTTTATAATAGCACAGTAGTGAAAACATATTCTGAACATTCGTTTTCTCATGAGAATGCACCCACTTTAGGTTGTAATTTAATTATTCTTTTCCACGTCTTGTACACACTCACTAATTAAACACTATTAAACACTACATGCAGAGAAATGCAGAGAAAAGTAAATAATGGAAGTTCACGGGGATCGTAATACTGCAAATTATGAATGCGTCAAAATGTCAATTAATACTTTCGAGAAAGTAGATACTTTTAAATATGTTAAGTCAATGTTAACAGACCAAAACCTAATTCACGAGCAAATTAAATGTGGACTGAAACCAGGAAATTAGTGTTATTATTAAGTTCAAAATCTTTTGTCGTCGCGAATTTTGTTGAGGAATTTGAAGCTTAAAATGTATAAAATGATAATCATGTCTGTTGATCTGTATGGTTGCAAAACATGGCCTCTTACTCTGAGAAAGAACGAAGACTGGAAGTATTTGAGAACAAGATCCTGAGACAAATATTCGGACCCAAGACGAACGAGAATGAGAAATGGCGGAAATTTCATAAAGAGGAACTGCATAATTTATACGGTTTACCAAACATTGTTAGGGTCATTAAGTCTAGAAGGCTTAGGTGGGCAGGTGATGTAGCCAGAATGGAAGAAAGTAGGAACGCTTTCAAAGTCTTAATTGGAAGACCAGCCGGAAGACGACCATTAGGAAGACCTAGGCGCTGATGGGAAGAGTATATTAAGGTGGATCCCGTAGAAGTAGGAATATAAAGTAGAAACTGGATCCAGTTGGCTAACGATAGAAGTCAATGGAGAACTTTTGTGAACGCGGCGTTGATCTTTCGGTTTCATAGGCCATAGAGTTAGTTAGTTAGTTAAACGCTATATAGACTTCTCTTTAGACGAAATATGTCTGAGAAAAGAAGTGCTAAAAGTAATATGTGTGTCGCTGTGAGGAGGAATCAAGGAACAATATACATACATCTACTAATTCATAGTGTATATTTTTGGCATATAATCTAGCTACGTATATAAGTAAACTTAACGTAAGAATATTTGATAGTAAACTCCTTCTAGGCTGCTTCACCGATTTTGATTTTATTTGGTAGATACGTGGACTTTGGTCTAACTTAGGTCTTTACCATCAGTTTTCCCAGAAGCTTTTCCAGATACTCATAGCCCTCCTAGGAGTAGAGGAAGGGTTGCGTATAAAAATAATCGAAAAACTCCGATATTAATGTTCAATCTATAGTTTTCGGTGTAGCTGAGGTGAATAGTGGCACTTTCGATGCCGTTTAAGTCTAAGTTCAGCCTCAAACGGCATGGAGGTGAGAATGGTTTGAAAAAATGTCCAAAATTGATGTTATATATTGTCTATGATCACATCAGAGGAATATGGCGGATACGTTCGAAATTAACTTTGGAGGATAATTAGTACATTACTCAAGCTGATTCTTATCCTGTTACTTTTATTAAAGGGTGCATACTAAACGGACAGGTGTTCAAGTATTTCTGCCCAAAATAAGTTTATGAGTACACTTTAAGTGGAATGCGCATCATGAGGGGGAGAAGAGGTTCAAATACTTCCATATACCCGCACTTCCCGAGTAGTAGTGTCGAAATACAATAGGAAAAAAAGGATGACTTGGTTTAAAGTGAAGTGAATACTCTTCCAATCAGTATATTAAAAACATACACAAATATAATCATGTGAAATAAAAAAAAAAAAAGTTATGAAATACCAATCCAAAACAGTTTGTGTCAGAAACAAGCCAAGTTCCGAATGACTACTACGGCTGAAGGATTACACTGTATTGATAACTTTACTGTTTTGTAGGGGCCACAATGGTTCAGTACACTGAGAAAAAAAACGGATGTGGTGTAAGTAAATACGTAGGTTACATGTGTAAATCTTGTAGTTTTCGGACTTAACGTACAGCAAATGTATAATTGAAAAAGTATATTTTATACGTACCTTCTGTATGTGTTTAGAATACAACACTTTCCGTGTGAAAGAAAGAACTGATATATAGGCGGTAAGAATCACACATACAGATTTACGTATGTAACATATAGCTGACGTATGTAACATGTGTATATGCGTGTAATATAACGAAGACTGATAGATGTCATAGATCCTGCAACGGCATGACGTAACATCTAAGCTGGAAAATTGTGTAGCATATAGATAACGAATGATCTGTACTGATTTCCCTAAGAAACATAAGGATTCCGTATATTTGTACAATATACCGCTGTCCGGATATCGAATTTTTCTCAGTGTGGTAGATCCCTTACTGCTAGTGTGTGGGTTTAATAGTTCGATCCCAGGCCAAGTAAGTTTGTAGTAGACAACACCGTGTCCTTGGGTTTTCTTGGGGTACTCCTGTTTTCTTCCACTTTCTCATTCCACCAATTCTTCCATTATCATTCATTAGCTTTAATCATCGTCTCCCTTAACCTAAAGGACATAATCGCAGGACAATAAACTCAAAGATTTCATTTATTACGTTTTTGTAGTAGTTGAAAACTTGGCTTTTTTTTTACGCGGAGTGTCGTGGTTTGGTACTTATTTTAACGAGGGCTTACTTTTATCCAAAATTGGATAAAATCGGATCCCTTCTACCATGACGCTTGATACAAATTTCACTTAAATCGGCTTAAAGCCAAGCTATATCAAAGTTTTGGTAGGAAAGCGTAACATGCTTGAAATTTGTAAGATAATCAAATATGACAAGGCTGTTGATGGTTTAGAAATAAAATTTTTATTTTAGGCATAGTTGAGAAACGTTTAAACATCATTCCACAGGAATATAGTACTCAAATGATTTAGACTGGAATGATCTGTTTAATTTTAAAGGCACAAAGCTAAAATATCATGGCTATCCCAACATAACAAATACAATGTAAATTACTTGCTCATAATAGTAATGGAGACGGTTCTTAGTTTAATTTTTATCCCTCTTCATTCCACACCAACACTCGACTCCCAGAGGTAAGTTCTAGCTTCTACAAACTTACCTTCTTTCCAGACATTTCTAACTTCCTTATTTGCTACGAAGTGCTTTATTCTTTCTCATGAAACACATTCGTTGCATCTTTACATTTCTTACACTTCCAGCGTCATGTCTATATTATTTCTATTTCATTTCCTTAAGCAAACTAAGTTGTTTACAGCTTGCAGGGATGTCAGACTTTTCAGAGAGAAAGCATGAAGATCTTACGATTTTTTAAAGGTGAAAATAAATGTGATATTCAGAATTTACATATAACAAACATGTGGTTCACATATGAAAATAGAATAATTTTCATTGGAAACTGATACAGTTTCATTTACAAAATTGCAACACATTAAACACACACAAACGTATATATAAGATAGGTGAAAGTAAATACGCCATGTTAAGGTTGTTCGATGTTTTACGGCCTTATTTTTCATGAAACAAGAGCAACACATGTGCGTTGCAGAGTAGCCTTTTCCGCGTGTAGAAAAAAAAATGTACGAATGATACCACTCATTTCCCTTTTGTACCCAAGGTAAAAGAAAAAATGTTACAAACTGGCGTATTTACCAACACGTGCAGGTAATTACACCAAGTCTAGGATACTACTAGAAACCTTTAATAAATCTTGCAACTACTTATATCGTCTGTATTATACAAACTCAAATATTACTACACATCATGACAGAAGCAAGAAAATATAATAATCAAAGTGCACGATGAAGATAAAACGATAAAATGAAAAAACGGTAACTTGCAAACTGTTCCAAACTGAAAAGTTTTAGTTCATAAGAAGATAAAAAATGTACTGTGACTTTTAAAAATACTACTCCAATATTATATGGAACATGTGGTACAAATGAAAACATCTTTGTCTTCATTTGGAGTTGTTTCATCACTGCTTTATTAGTTCACAGTCGCTTCTGTATCTAACATCCTATATTACAATTTATCGATCGAAACTGCGAAATGATCAAGACGGCATTGACAGTCAAAGGGTAAGATGCTAAAATCAATACATTCTTATTAAGGTAAGGTTGGGACGTTGGTCAGATAGTAAATAAGAACGGAGCCACTTTTTCTTCGAAACTCAGTTCTGTAGTTGGAATCCGTTGTTAACAGTGGGTGAGATATCAATTCTTCTAATTAATTTTTTTTTCTCACTAGCTTCAAAAAAATACTTCAAAAATGAACAGTACTATCATTTGTTTTATTTATTTTAAATAGAAAAAATTGTTTTACGGAGATGTACAGGAGTCACGGGTTCGATTTCTAATGGAAGTACTATGGTTTGGATACCATATTAAGTTCTTGGTTAATATGTCGTATAACGTAGGCGCTGAAAAGGACATTAATTAAAACAATAATGTGTGATGAAAGGAAATACAGAAATGGGCGTAAGTGTTAGAAGAGATAGTATGTATTAAAACAGAAAAATAAAATGATACAACGAAGGGATGAAGAAAAACATGTAAACTGTCGTGCATTGAAGCTTCTCATTTTGCAGGAATTAACCTGCCTGTATTGCAAAAATAAACTTTATGATGCCTATTTCTATAGATATGTTTGGATATAATGACTCAGGCGTAGCTCGTATATTTCTAGTATGAGAGGTTACTGGTTCAATACCAGGGAGCACAATGGCTTAGTGGTACAGGGAATCGGTAGAAGAAAACCGGTTACCCCAATCAAACTCATGCGCAGTGGGTTTTTCTATCACGAATCCCATTTGGTTCGAACTAGGGGCACCACACACTATGGCAGAGTGCTCTACCACTGAGCCCCTGTGGCACAATTTTCCTTAATGCAATTGGCTGATACGTGTGCAGCTTATACAGGGTGTTTCAGAACAACACCGACAACGTTTGGGAGGTGATTCCTGACACCAAGATAAGACGTAAAGTACAGCCCAACCTGGGTGCACAAATGCTTCCTTTCGGAATTATAGGCTGCCGAAAACACGAAAAAATGAAATTTAAAGGTCCATAGCTCCAATATTATGGGACCTACCGTAGTCGGGTCAAGACTTCACTTAGGAATTAGTATGTGCCTTAACCAAAAATACATGTTTTCAGAATCCTGCGATACTTCCGCAACAATTTTTTATAGAGATAGTTGGTGAGTACTTCAAATTAATATGCCCATAGCCAAACTGCCTCCACTAAAAATTATTGCGTGAGTACCTTAGCATTCTGAAATATGTATTTTTGGATAGGGCATATATTAGTTCCTAAGTGAAGTCTTGATCCGACTACGGTAGGTCCCATAGTTTTGGAGCTTTGGACCTTTAAAATTCATATTTTCATGTTTTCGGGAGCCTGTAACTCCGAAAGGTAGCATTTGTACACCCAGGTTGGTCTATACTTTTCGCCTTATCTTGGTGTCAGGAATCACCTCCCAAACGCTGTCGATGTTGTTTTGAAACACCCTGTATATTTAGAATTTTTATGAAGAATATGGAAGAAAATACAACTGGAAATTCTTGTCTGTGCGTCCTGCAGTCGACTACAGATATGAGCTCTGCTTTTCATTCATGGTGCACTATTTTTTTTATTCGATTGACTCTGTTAGTTTTTTCTTTCTACTCGGTTTAATAAATCTCCATTTCTGGTCACCCAATTAACGTTTTTTCCTTTACGGCTTCTTGTATTAAATCACCCTTCGAATATCGTGGTAGCCGTGTTTACGTATATTTTGAGTCTCTCCGTTACCTTTCATTTCATTTGAGAGGTATCCCAATATATTTTATTTGCTCCCAGTGACTCCGTTGCAGTGACTGTTGGTGATGGATCTGCCATTAAGATACTCGCAAGAAGCCTTCCCGCTTTATCTCTTGACTAAGTCTAAAGAAGATAAATCAATATCATTCACGGATACACTTGCCTTACTTCAATCTCTGGAGAGAAACAACTCTTTTCTTCTTATTCCAGAAGTTGGAGAAACCTTTCAATGGAGGTTTTAGCAACTGGTAGATTAGGAGAAATTATAAAGGCAACAAACAAGTAAATGCTTATTTTAAAGAATATATATTCGTGCTGTCCTTATTCCAATGCTTAACGCATTCGTCTTTATAGTTCAAAACTCACATAATTCACGAAGGTATGGGTTCACTCAATACCAGGCAATTCTGATTGGTTGTCTTGGAAGTTCTGCGTCTCTTTCAGCTGCGAGGCCGTATAAGACATGGACTTAGAACTTCGGAATGCATGGAAACCATACCATATGAGCCCCCAACGGGAATTGGACATTGGTTTTCCGTGTCAGAAGCAGTGGCTGCAATATAGGTAAGTGTGCTGACGCAAGCACGGTACCTGCTCCTGACTGTTACTTCAATATTTAGAAATTTCAGCCAGGTAAATGCCTATTTTCCTGTTTACGTAATTATTGATTAAAATTTACATTAGGTCTTATTAATAAGATATTCAGTGACTATTCACTTTCAAATAGAATGCATAATTGCTGATGAACATAGGTTTAAGATTATATCTATGCAAATTTCTAGATTGCTCCAAGTGAGCTTTGTGACGGAAAAACAAAGAGTATGTGGGTCTTCTCGAGGTTCTCCCACTTCTTCCCACTTTCTTCATTCCACCGTTTCGTTCATTTATCACCATATCAGTATTTGCCATACCCTTGGAGCTAATCGTAGGAGGCTAAAGTAGTGTAGAAATTAATTGAAAAGAAGCACATACTGCAAGACGTAAAGGGCAGAGTCTGGCAGAGAAGTTGGACAATTTTGAAATGAGAATACCTCATTAAATTTTTACAGTTGACATGGAGTCGTAGAATGTGCGTCATTGTCAATTTGTTGAAGAGGCATCCTTCAAGACTGGTGACTTTACATTGAAAATGCAGCGTCTTTTTCCTCGTCACTTTCGTGCAGTCTGCCATTCACGTGTTCCTAGTCGCAACACTATCCTTAAATGAGTACAACACTTTAAATTGATATCACCCGCTGAGCCTGGCCGTGTTGGAACCGTGAGAACACCAGAAACCATTGAAAAAAAGAGCTATTCCTGAGACTGTACTACTACTAGTATATTGTAATGTTAGAGATTTCAAATCGCTCTGTACGACGGATGTTACATCTTGATTTCAAATTAGAAGACACGGTCGCTCAGCGGTAGAAGTTACTTCTGATGCACGGGGTTTCTGGTTTGATCCTCGCAAGTTTGTGGTGGACAACATCATGTCGGAGAATTTTCTCAGTGTACTCCTGTTTCCTCCCACATTCTCATGTCCTTAATTCTTCCATTACAATTCACTTGTCTTAATCATCCATCTCCTTTAAAAATGAACGTAAAATTAAAAGATTTCATTTCAGTTCAAATTTTATCCCCAGAAGACGATGATTGTGGTGGAGGTGTATGATGATGATTGTGTCCAGTGTAAGAGGTTAGTATAAATAACGCTGGAAATGTCGGATGAAATAATTATTCTAACAAGGCAAATTTCCATTTAAATGGTTGTGTTAACAAGCAAAACTGCCAACAAACTCGCAGGACTACTATGAACGCCGCTTCAGAGTTAAGAATTGACAGATGCTCATGTTGCTCTGATACCACGTTTAGCTGTAGGTCTATGTCTTATTTAGCCTCGGTGTTGAAAATTTCGCTAAGCCTCAATACAATAAACCAACGAAAATTAAAGTGAAATCTTTGAAGAAATGAAATGAAATCTTTGAGTTTTACGTCCCACGGAGACAGTGATGATGAAAAATGAATGAAATGAAGAAAGTGGAAGGAAACGGGAGAACCCCGAGAAAACACACACGCACGGTGTTTTTCAACCACAAAGTTCACTTGGCGGGGGCTGGGATCGAACCCGGGACCCCAAGCACCAGAGGTTAAAGCTCTACCACTGAGCCACCGCGGCCCCAAATGAAATCTTTGAGTTTAACGCCCTATGTTTATGCCCTTTAGGCTAAAGGAGACTATGATTAAAGCAAGTGAATGATGCTGGAACTCTTGGTGGAATGAGAAAGTCGGAGGAAATAGGAGCACCCCGAGAAAACCCACGGGCATAATGCTGTCCACCATAAACTTACTAGGAACCCCACGCACCAGAGGTAAGCGCTCTACCAGTGAGCCCCCTTTACCCACTTTCGAGACGTGACGAGATAGATAGACACAGACACACTTTCATATCATCTTTTCGAGACGAGACACAGACACACTTTCATGTCATCTTTTCGAGACGAGACAGCCTCAACTTCCGACTCGTAGACAATATTACTTGTGATTGATTTCTTTTAGAATACAAAAATGAAAGATGAAAACTTTTGAGAAATGAAGATGTCTGTCGACCGTCTGTGGAGGATGGCAAACAGGGACAGTGGGCAGAAGAAATAAACAAAAAAGTTGTTTATGAAATAGATAAAGATAGGAAGAGGCTTAAAGAAAAATGACAATCCTACACGTAAAATAAGAAAAGATGATAGATGAAAAAATGGAGAAAAATACAAAGCAGCTTATGTGATTTTTGTTCCTTTGCAAAAGTATTCAATAAAAAAGGATACAGGACATAATCTATTTTCGGATTTATTTTGAAACGTTTCCAAGAATTCAAAAAAGTTTAAAAGATTTTTTACATAAGTACAGTTTATTTATTATATATATAGTCTTGTTAAACAAACTGGACACCAACCTTTGTTTCAGAGCTCCATATTCTTATTCGTATGTGAAATTAAATTAAACAAGTAGTGACCGAGGTGGCTGAGTTGATAGAGTGCTCACATTAGGTTCTTAGTTCTAGGGATGCGCACGAGACAAGATTTGTGGCTGTCTCGTCTCGAAAATGTGCTGTAAAGTGATGTCTCGACTCGAAAAACTATATTGCTCTATTGGAAGAACCGTGTCTCGACTCGAATTTTGTCAGGAAAATCCTGTCTCGACTCGTCTCGTCCGCATCCCTACTAGTTCGATCTCAAATCTCTGCAAGTGTGCTTTGTGGCGGAAAACCAACGAGTGTGTGGGACTTCTCGGGGTTCTCCTACTTCTTCTCACATTTTTCCTTCCACCATTTCGTTCATTTATCATCATATCACCGTTTGCCTTAGCCTCGGAGCATAATCGTAGGGCGCCTAAGAGCTCAGGTATTTTGATTTGTTATGTACAGTATAATTCCGAGAATGTGAGTTTCAAATGTGATGGCCAGTTTTTTGCAACAAGACTATTTGGATGTGATAACCTCATGTGAAATTTGATTCCATTGTTCTTATTTGGTTTCCTAGTACAATGGTGCTCAACCTTTTTGACTGACGGCACATTTATTGAACGTGCAGGACATCGCGACACATTTGTTTGAATTTTTATTATTATTATTATTATTATTATTAATAATAATAATAATAATAATAATAATTTATAATTAATCTATATAGCACTGAGCATTATTGCTTGAGATGAAGGTGTTGATTGGTACAGTCTGATTCGATTTTAACTGATTATTATTAAAATCTTCATGATTTTTAAATTCTAAAATTTCGCGAGACATTTTAGGGAACTGTGTGACACACCAGTATGTCGTGACACATCAGTTGGGAACCACTGATCTAGTCAAAAGGTTAGGTCACCCAAGATGTATTGATAGCTGTTAGAATTGGAAACTTAACTAAAGTAATATAAAAAAAAAGTCATTACATGACAAATGAACATTTCTACAGTGTGAAATTAAGACTTCCAACCTGTGGGTATTCAATACTCGAACTTAAAGTAGTACATCTATAACTTCTGGTTGGAATAGAGGAATAATATCAAAGATAGAACGTGTTCCTGGGACGCTGAATACATATCAGAAAGCCATTACCTGGTATCCGTTACTGTTTTTATTCTATGGCGATTTAAGTTGTAACCAAACATCGTTTGTTTCAACAACTTCCGGTTTGAATAGATGGTTAAGAGAGGAAATAAAATCTATTCTTGAGACACTAAATCAGGTGAAAAAAAAAACACGCCTTCATATCTCTTACACGTTACCTTCTATGAAAATCTAAAAACACAAGTACTAGTATAGATTTAAAACGCTGTATCGACTGCAAAAACTGTTTGTTTATAACTAATACCATTTTTGTTCTATGATGATAAATTTTCAAGTCGGAAGTAAATAATTTAAACCACTTCCGGTATAAATATAGATTTGACGAAGAAGAGGAAACTTATTCTTGGCAAGCTGAATCGACTGCAAAAAACACTTCTCGATATCTCGTACAGTTCTGTTAAATGAAAATTTGAAACCACAAGTTTTAGTAAATTCAATCACTTCTGGTTTCGATATAGTGTTGCGGGTTGTGATGATATATATACACTTGAGACTTTGTATCGATTGCAGAAACTGTTTGTCCGGTAACCATTTCCATTTCTGTTCTATGATAATACATTTTGAAACCCGTAATGGTTAATTTGAATCACTTACAGTTTGAACAGAGATTTGACGGCAAAGATAGAACATTTACTTGGCAAGTTGGATCGATTACAAAAAAATCGCATGTTGATATCTCTTACCGTTTTTGATCCATAGAAATCAGTATTGAAACCGGAAGTAATAATAAATTTGAACCACTTCCTGGTTCGGTAGAGTGCTGTCGATGGTCTTGTTATGTTGTCTTGATACGCTGAATCATTTGTAAGAAAACAATTCTCGCTATGTGTTGTAGTTTTCGTACTATGCTGATAAAACTTAAAACTAGATTCTAACCACTTCCTGTTTGGACACAGATTTAATGGAGGGAAGGGAACCTATTCTTTGGAAGCTGGATCGTTTGCGAAAAGGCGCTTTTTTCTATTTCTTTTTTTTTTTCTTTTTTTCTTTCTTTTACCGTTTTCGCTCTACCGAAATCAATATTGAAACCAAAAATAATAGTAAATTTGAACCCTTCAAGTTTTGGTAGAATGTTGTGGATAATCATATGTTGTCTTAAGACGCTGAATTGTTTGCCCCCCCCCCCAAAAAAAACTCGCTTTTTGTTAAAAATTACGTTCTGTAGCAATAAACGTTGAAACCGGAAATGGCTAATTTTAACCATTTTTGGTTTGAATAAAGGGTTAACGGAGAAGTTGGAATTCTTTGGATGCTGAATCGATTACAAAAAAAAGCACTTTTCGATATCTGTGATCGTCTTTGCTCGACAGACGGATGGAGGGACAAAGCCGTTTTATTAGACTTTCGATACTTATGCATAGTCTACAATGATCACCAGTTGAACTAGAGACAGCAAGACAGTTGCAGAAACCGTCCTGCAGAGGCTTCACCAGTGCATGTAAATGAAACGCATTGAGCGTGTGCAGCTGACATGTGCTTTCTCTCTTGGTATCCGCGTCAGTGCATTGTGTGATGGGCAAGACGGACCTGAGTGCATTTGACCGTGGTTAAATCGAATGGGTGGCTCGGTTTCGGAAGTGGCTGCGGCACTTGGATTTTCAAAGGCAACTGTGTCAAAGGTGTATCGTGAGTACAGTGCTGGAAATTAGTATAAAGGCAGAGAGATATTTAAAAATAGAAGAAGGCAAGAATGCCGAGGATGGATAAAGATGATATATTTACAAAGTAACATTGTAGACTGTACAACATCAAAGGCATATCGTTTGCTAATACGTCACTGGCACGCGTAGTTTATACAAATATATAAATTAGACCATTTTCGGGTGGAAATTGTAATAAAGGCACCCAATGTCTTTGGCAAAAATTACAATACAGTGTACGGTACAGAATGGAAAATAGATGTTCAGTACTTGAGTGAACCTCCTTTCTTCTGAATGACTTGGAATATACGCTTCGGCATTGTGTTTATGAGATATGTTAGTTGTTGAGGTGGAATCGCTGACCACTCCTCTCGTATCGCGTTTTTCTACTCAGCAACCGTCCCCAATTGCCGACCATTGCGATAAACATTGCGCGCAAGGATTCCCCAGAGGTTTTCTATCGGGTTAAGATCCGGGCGTCTCGCTGGCCACTCCATAACTTGATGCCCTTATGGAGTCTGGTTGCTGCTGCCCTGTGGATAGCAGCGTTGTCCTGCTGGAAAATCAGGTTCTGATTGTCTAACTCCTCATACATCCTCAGCAATTCTATTTCTAACATCTCTATGTACGTAGATGAATTCCTTTTGGTGTTGAGCCATGCAATGTTGGATGTACCTTTAACACAAAACGCTGCCCAAATCATAACACTCCCTCCACCAAAATTTCTGCGCATTTGCACTTGCTCCTCTTTCCTAAGGTCATGCCAATAGTATTGAAAACCATCCGGACCATCTAAATTGAACTTCTTCTCATCATTAAACACAACGTTATTCCATTTGGATGTCCACGACATATGTGTTTCCGCAAACTGGAGTCGCGCCTGCTTGTGCGTCGCACTAAGGGGTGGTTTACACTTCCGTTTCTTGAATATAAGATGTGGATCTTGATTGAAAATTTGACGCACTCTTCTGGATGTGACAGGTAAGTTTCAAACAGCAACAATTTGGGAAGATGACATATTTCCAGCCCTTGCCTTGCGCACAATTAAGCGTTTCGCAGCCTCCGAAAGTTTTCTTCTTCTACCATACTTCCCGTTCTTTCCATATTGTGCGCCCAATCGAACGTAATTATCAATTACACAACTTGAACGATTTAGCTGTTTTGCAATTTGCCGATTTGTTTTGCAATTTGACAGGCCCATGTCCTTGTACGCACAGACACGTGCTTGTTCCTCACTCAACAACAATTTTCCACGAGGCATGGCCCACACAAGCTCACAGACGTTCGGACCCGCACTTCTCTTATCGCACTGTGTCCGCTGATTCTCAAAGAGGCATCAGGGGTAATGCTGAGCGTGTAGAGGGCGCCAAACAACAAGTAACCGTGGGTGCCTTTATACCAATTTCCACCCGACAATCGTCTCATTTCGCTTTTCGTGTAAACTATGCGTGCCAGTGACATATTAGCAAACGATATTCTTTTGATTTTGTACAGTCTACAATGTTACTTTGTAAATATATCATCTTTATCCATCCTCGGCATTCTCGCTTCCTTCTATTATCAAATGTCCCTCTGCCTTTATACCAATTTCCAGCACTGTACCTGGCTTCCGGTAAAACCTTACTCGCACTGGCAAACTGCCGCGGTTAGGGACCTGTCGACAACAGGGGTAGGCGCCAACTGGCCCGCATTGTAACAGCCGATAGACGGGTCACAGTTCGTCATATCGCGGAGAGGTTCAATGCAGAACAAGAACGCCGTATAAGCAATCAGACAATTCACAACCACCTACTCGCCAGGGGGTACAGAAGCCCCTTCTAACCGCACAACACATGAAACAACGGGCAAAGGAACACTGCCACTGGACCGTGCAAATGTGGAAAAAAGGCTGCCTGGACAGATGAGTTATGTTTCACATTGGTACATGCCGACGGACGAGTATGGGTGCGTCACCAACCGCACAAGGCAATGGATCCATCGTACCAGCAGGCCGGTGGTAGTGGTATCCTCATCTGGGGCATGTTTATGTAGACTGAAATAGGTTTCCTAACACGTGTGGCACGGTCTCTCACAGGTTAACACTACCGCGATCTTCTGGATGACCATGTCTTTTAATTTTCTCGGCTGCAACATCCGGATGATGACCTCACCTTTCAGCAGGACAATGCGTCGGGTCACAACTCTAGGATGACACAGACTGGTTTGATGAGCACTCCTCTGATCTGGCAACACTTCTTTGGCCATCATGATCACCAGATCTCAATTCCATCGAACACATCGTGGACTCCATCCAACGACTTCTTCGGGCTGTGGACCCTCTTCCGACCAACTTACTGGCTGTGTGGGAGACTTTGCAGCTGATATAGATTGAGATGCAACAATAATACTTCAGGCGCCTCGTGGAGTATATGCCACGGCGGTTAGCTCCGCCGTTCTCAGAGCAAAAGGTGGTGCTGCACAGTATTAAGTAGGTGTCTCTAATTCAACTAGTTATCAGTGTAGTTTGGAGGTCTGATAAAATTAAGATAAATATTTGCTAGGAATTGTTTGTTCTAGATAAACTATTGTAAACATAAATAAGCAATGTTATTCTCATTTCTACTTCTTTCAATTTCTCAGATATTAAGCCATTATACATGAACTATATCAAACGCTACAGAGATTAAATTTGAGATAATTGTAAACTGTTATGAAATAGTTTGAAACTATGAATTTCAAACACGAATCTTCAGAAACGGTAAACTTTTATTACAGTGCTCTTCTTTGAACGGTATGACAATGAGTTTCCCTGGCAACTTCTCCTAAGTCTTTGTATGCAGAGTAAATAGCTAAGTTTTGAGAGGACATGCTTAAACCTTGAGGATAAAAATAACTTTTGTTATCTTAAAACGACACTACGTGCACCTTAAGAAACATTTATGAATTCAGTGGTTAAATTAAATTTGCCAAGTCAAATATTAGAATGTACTCTTGTATTGTATAATGGTTATTGTTTTAACTTACGTTGGTGTTTATCTCAATTAATCATGTGCAAAAGAGCAGCAATCCCTCACGGTCGCTAAGACAATTAAATATGATAACTTTTGTGTAAATACACAATTCCTCTTACCATTTTGCATATTCCCATTTCGACGCTCATTGTTCTTTCTCTAATGAGAGAAACGAAATCTCACCAGAGTCACGAACACTAACCAAAACTTGTGAGAATCCATATCAACGTTCCACGTGAATAATAATGTGGATAGTTTGAGGAAAAAAATGCCTCGGGAAGTTTCCTTTCGTACAGGAAGTTTGCAACTCTGTTGCATAAAAATAGTATTTGTTTTTTCAATGTAAAATCCACTTTAAATTCCGGACACGACACAAATACATGTTTCAAAACCAGTGTAGTGTGTGTGGAGAGAGAGAGAGAGAGAGAGAGAGAGAGAGAGAGAGAGAGTACAGATGTAAAACCTCCGGGTCTTAGCTTCGTATCCTGTCAGAAACTCATTAATTCTGCTCATCAGTGCGTAAACATATCTCAGTCTACATGTTCCCAATAAGATAAACAAATCCTGGATGCATTCAAGTGCAATAGTTCGTAGTTTGCTGTAACAATATGCTCGACAAATAAGCTATTAACTAAACGAGTAATAATAATAGAACACACGATTTCATGCTAGGATACTTTCTAGCTGTTTCGAATTATCTATGTCTTTCAATAGCCCTTCAATGAAATGCCATGTAGTTACTTTTATACAAAGTATGTCGGAAAAGTAACGGAACTTTTTCTTTACAGATAACCACTAGCTCCATCTATTGAAGCAACTCGGAAAGCTGAATATCTGCTCAACAAAACGAGACCACAATCATGAGAACCGATTAACGGAATGTCGAGTTATAGCAGGAAACGTGAGTGTACCTGGTGCTACCTCGTCACAAAAACACGATGGAGCAAAGAGCCAATATTGCTTCAAGGTAAGGGGGGCGCGGTGGCTCAGTGGTAGAGTGTTCACCTCCGGTGCTTGGGGTCTCTGGTTCGATACCAGCTGTTCGCGCCGTGTGGACTTTGTGGTGAGCAAACACCGTGCTCGTGAGTTTCCTCGGGGTTCTCCCGTTTCCTCCCACTTTCTTCATTCCACCATTTCACTCATTTCTCATAATCACCGTCTCCTTTAGCCTAACCGGCATAACCGTGGGACGTAAAACAAAGATTTCATTCTTTTTTACTTCAAGGTAAGTAAAACATTTACATAAACATTGGAAATGATGAAACAAATGTATGGTGATAAGTGCTTATCTCGTACACGATTCAGGAACGATCGTGAGTCCTTGGAAGACGAACCAAAGCCAAGCAGACCGAAAAACAAAAATCGCGATAAGTTGGTGGAATAAATGGGTGAAATGATCGCCCAGATGCGAATTCGACTCTGAGATGTCTGGCGGAGAAATTAAATACGACGAAAGATATGATTCATGAAATTTTGATATAAAGAAACAGAAAGACTGTGCTCGATTTTTTTCGCGCATCTTAACTGACGACCAAACACCCTTGTGTTGAATGTTGCAAGGACCTGATTAAAACAGCCAGACGGAACAGAACATTCCTGGAATCGATTGTAACTGATAATGAGACTTGGTGCTTTAAGTACGACTCGCAAACTAAACACCAAAATGCTACGTGGAATCCCCAGGTTCTACAAAAGTGAAAAAAAAAAACGCGTTTTCAAAACTCACGTTAGAAGACAATGTGATTTGCTTTTACGATTCCAAAGGTACTATACTTCGGAAATTCGTTCCACAGGGTTGAATGATGAATATTATCTGGGTGTTATGGAGCATTTTTGAAAGCAAATCGTTCGCGTAAGGCCCGAGTATAAAGCGCCAGGAGTAAATCTTTATTCCACGACAATGCACCACGTCACAGAACCGTCGCGGTTCGTGACTTTGTGCCTCCACACCCTCCGTATTCGCCTGGTTTATCACCGCGTGACTATTTCCTATTCCCAAAATTAAAATTGGATATGAAAATAGCATTTTATGACAATGTTACATACGTCCAATCTGTCGTGACGAGGGTCATTGAGACGATTCCGATAAAGGACATTAAAAACTCTATTCTAGCATTGGTTGAACATGGCCAGCAATGTATTGATGCGGAAGGGATGTATTTTGAATAAAAATTACTTTAGTTGGCTAAATACCTAATTCGTTTTGTTTAATTTAAAAAAAGTTCCGTTATTTTTCCGATATACTTTGTAATAGTGTTCCATAGGACAGTAATAACTAAAAACCAAATAAAAAGAAATGCATTCATTTTAAGTGAAAGTAAGCCAAATTTGAAGCAGGCGTTTCGTTAACCAATCAAAATACAACTATTCTTTGCTTCATTTTGTCATTTACACATCACTAACATATTTTTTTACATAAGAACAGAATATTTAACATATATTTTAAAAGTTATTCATTGAACTTAATAATTCGAAGGCAAGAAACTTTTGGGAGACGGCAAGAAACTGCCTATGCGTGTTACAATTTCTATAACAATGGCAACTCAACTTTGGATAGTAGCTTCCAACAAGAAATGGAAAAAAGGAGAAGCGCATTATTCCTCATAGCGAAATTCAAACTTGGAACACAATTAAAAGTTTAAGTACAAATAATGACGAGAGACAACAATTCTGAGTCCTAATTATACAAACAAGTTATTCATACCAGATAACTAAGTTGTGAATTATTGTATCTGTATGGGTACCTTCTAAGCTTGGATTGAATCAGGTCTTGTAAAAGACTCCTATATTTTAGAACATCATTCATGCTACCAAACGAAAACTCCATCTTTGAAACTTTCTCCAGTAGACAGACCAAGCAATTCTGGAGCAGATTTACAAAAATCCTTACGTTCAATCTTTCCAACTCTTGGAACAATATCCTAGAAGTAATTCTGCGATGACAGGGAGCAAAGAGGTTAAGTCATGAAACGTGATGTTAAAAATGGAAGTAACTTAGAGAAATTTTCTCAAACACCCACACTCCATTTTCTTTGTATATTTTGAACCGTAGTGGAAAAACTTGAGTAATATGTTTTCTACTTATATAGGTATCACGGTTAATAACAAAATTCACTTTCGTATGACTCAACGATAGTAAAAAACACGAACGCAATTTGTCTTTATTTGTCTACATAGTATTTTTGACTTCTACTCTTTTTCGCTAATAACAGTAGCCAACAAAATTTTACTTTTTTTCTGTAACTGGCATGAAAACAGTTAATCTTGATGTTTTCGGGTGTGCTGAAAACGAAAATGTTAATGGAAATGCAAGATTAGCTCTCCTTTTGAAGTTACGATAACTTTACGCTATTGCCTATATAGGCTTATGGACGTATTTATCTTCTTGTTATCTCTCGGAGGAAGGTTACTGAAGGTGCAACCGCTTTGCTTGGAGTTTGTAGTTCTCTGCTGGTGATTCCCTGATTCGTGTCCAGCAGTAACCGGCTAACATTAATGCACTCCATTTTCCCTGGTATCTCATTCCCATGTCCGAAATTTGCTGGTGGAAGATTTCCTCGTGCTTGTCGTTTACAGTGTCACAATTGTCAGGAAAGAAGTCAGGATATATCAAGGAAAACCTTTTCTTCTTGAAAATATCATGTGTTAATAAAGGTGTTATAGAAAAGTAGCAATCATTCACATGGTTTGATGGTTCTCGCCAGATCATAGGTATAGCAAATCTCATGGAAGATCTTTTACGATTCAACCACAAATGAAGATTCGAGACACAAGAAATGCAACATACATGAGGAGCCCAGGGCTTGTCCTGGTATCCGATTTCACAGCCAAAGTACAGTATGCCCGCCTTCCTAATATACGGCGTTCTTGTCTTACTTTGCGAAGTCAGTGTAGCCTGTCTGCAAATATAGCAAAAATTGTCAGTACTGTTTACGCATTTCCGAGGCATGTTGAATCAAAGGAATTACAATGACCAAATGCACTAACTACACTTTAGTAGCACATTCTTCTGACACACGAACAGATAAAAATAACTTGTATCAGAAGATGAAATGAAATCTAAGTTTTACATCCCACAATTATGTCGGCTAGGCTAAAGGAGATGGTGATGATGTGAAATGAGTAAAAATGGTGGAATGAAGAAAGTGTCAGGAAAGGAGAGAACCCCGAGGAAGCCCACGCACACTGTGTTTGTCTATTACAAAGCTCACTTGGAGCAAGCGGGGATCAAACCAAGGACCAGCTTGTAACAGACTGAAATTACACTTAAATTAAATATACACTACTAATCGCTTCCTCTTCCACCTTCACTATTGTTGCTACGAGCTTTGGCTAAAAGTAGCGACAAAATACACACAGCTATTATTGCCTGCAGAAAACGTGGTCTGTCTACCATCAGCGGGATTTCGAAGTCTATATGGGAAGGGATTGACAATAAGTGCTAATAAAATGTACTAATTATAATTGAATGCACCCCACCCCCCTTTAAATTGGAAACGAGAGCTAATTCGAGTTTTTTGTTGCCGTTTTCGTTATCAGCGTGGTCAATATAGTTAATAAACATTTATTTCATTGCAGTTACATTCTCACTGTTGGCTAGTGTAATCACTGAATGAAAACATATATAATGACACAATTTAAATATCTTCTACTAGCTTACTATAAATCGTCAGCGTTCAGGGAGAAGTCACTAACTCCAAAAACATACGAAGGGAGATAAGTACTTCTTCCAGAACGAGGACGATATACAAGATGAAATATACGAAGTTCTGCTACGTATTATGAGGCTAGACGTAGAAGATTGCATTGTTATGCTAAGGATAACCACGCTTAGCATCACAATTTCACCTGCTACATTTAGCTTGACAATATTTGAACGTCGTGTATTTCACCTTGTGTATCGTAATCGTACTGGAAGAAGTACCTAACTCCATTCGTATGGTTTTGGAATTAGTTACTTCTGCCTCAACACCGACGAAATACAACCATCTTTAATTACAGTAATGATAATTATAATAACTACTCGATGATTCATCATTAATTTTCTCTAATAATTTTACTAATTATTGATCGATTTTACTGATAAAATTTTCAGTGGGTACGGTTAAATGGCAGATTTTTTTTTTACATACTAGAACTACACACAGGTAACAGCATAGCTTCCTATTTCTGCAATGATTCAGAAACAACTTCTGCTTAAGTTTTGCAAAAACTACGGTGGTACGTTGATCAGTATATGCCAAATGTGACTTTTGAGTTCATCCTTCGTTTGTGATCTGATGTGCTAAACTTTGTCTTTCACCCAACTTTACAAGAAGAAATAGCAAAGTGTAAGGTCAGGACTTCATGCTGGCAATTCATGTGAACCACAACGACCCAATCGAAGTCCTGTTGTTGAATTGCTTAGGACGTTTATTGCAAGATGGGTAGGATAATATCTTATATGAAAATAAATCTAACTAGGTAAACACTAGCTAGGTAAATACCAGACAGGAAAATGAAACAAGACAATATTTTACAAAACTAACATTAGTACAGGAAGGCCCAAGCCATATGGGGGGTACAAATTTACAATAAGCTGCCCAGAGAAATAAAAAAATGAAGAAAATATAAATGTTTTAAAAAAAAGAAACTCAAGAGATTCCTGGTGGATAAAGTATATCACAGCGTAGCAGATTATCCTTGCAATAATGTGTATTAAATAGTGTAACATGTTACTTTTTTTAAGTGTATATGAAACAAGAAAGAGGACTGTCTGAACCCTCCAAATACCAAATGTATCTTGGCTTCAAATGGAGCAAATAAATACAACACAATACACAATGAACTAAACGGCTTTGAGTTTGGTTAGGTAGCTATCTGTATTCAGTATTTCACGCAGCGATGTACTTATTGAGAGGATTTTGGAGTTTGCGAATATCCTGAAATGATGAATTTGACTGCTTAACCCTCTAAAAGCTAAGAAAAATGAGCTCCATACTGCTTTAGGAAACTACATGCAAGAATTAGTACGCCAGGTATGATACTTTCTTCCCTCACAAGCAAACGTTCGGAAGGAAGCGGAAAACAATTCTTTAATGTCATTCAGAATGTTAAAATAATTTGTCACGCAAATTTCCCTTACTACTTAGGCAGAATTTTGAATAATATGTTTGAAACTTCCGCCCTTGGTAAGATTTTCCTTTTCCGGAGAAATTGTAGACTTTTACCTATAAGACTTTTTTTGGCATTAATTTTAAAATTTTATTTTTTATTTTTTTCGTTTATGAATCAGATTATTCTTAGTTGGTTAAATGTAAGAATGATTAGTTATAATTTTTTTTAAAGATGACAGACAAATTTTTTGTTAACTAATCCAGTATAATGGTGGTACAAAATGTAATTGTTCATTTCACGTAATGTAAACGAAGATATAGCAATATACATTCTACTGAAGATATAAAACGATTCTAAACATTATAAATTCGGTGAATTATCATGTTTGAACTAGTAGTGACATCTCCAAAACACATTTGGTATCATTTACATATAACTCAAGATCTAATTATACTAGCAATACGAATTTCTTCTTCATTTAAGTAGAAACTAACTTTACTCTTTCCTTCTATATAAATCTAGCGTGAACACGTCTAAATAAAAGTATAATTTCCCCAGAAGCGGTCAGTCTTATAAAGGGAAGGAGTTTCAAATACATTTCCCGCGAAATCAATGGGGTTAAGTTACAAAAATGCGCATGAACACTTATTTTGAGTTGTTGAATACAATCAAAGAAAGGAAATAAGTTTTCCTTCTGGTCTCATTTGAACGCTTGTTGTTATCTTGTAGCTATAAGATCTAGATTTTACAGATATGACTTTCTTAAGAGACGCCACTGATTTCAAGTAAACATTTTCTGCATCAGTTGCACATTTTCCCACTACATAGATGTTGAGCGACTTTGAACATTCTTAACGTAAGGTTTGAGTGTAGAATAAATCACATCAAATATATAAGGAGAGCTTCTTATATTTGAACAATTTATCTATTTAATCTGGTTCTGTTCATGACACAGTTGACACAAATTCATCTTTTGGTTTCAGTTTATCGCGAAAACACCTAAAGCAGACTTTATTAGTGCGTTAACAATAATAATATTAGTAAAAATATGATAATTATAATAGTATTTTTTGTTTTTGTTTTTGTTATTTTGATCTTTTTGGTTCTTCTCTAAAACCCGAATCATAACAGAAGAGAAAACAAAGATTGGTAATTACATTATTAAACATTATCTACCTACACTGTAAACCACGAAAATTTCAGTATTTCAAATTCACCAACATAACAGATAATTATATTTAGAGATATTTTTTTGTTAAACATACAATTTAATATAACATAACAGTAATGAACGTTTTATCTTTTCTAACAAAGACTCGACAGTAGTTTTGAGTAGATTTAAATTAATTATTACAGACTCATTCAGCATGCCTGCTCTGTTTGAATTAACTTTTCTAGTGTAATAGTTTCCCCTCCACTATTTTCTCCGATACAAATTTCTGGGAAATGTACACATGTTGTCTCTAAGGATGATATAATGTTTCATTAAACTATGGCCGATGGTGTGATCTTCTAACCTTTAGAACCAATCAAGGATTTTAACAGAAACGTAGACTCTCACGTTGGGGACTTTGGTGCCCCCCCCTAATCATCACAGAGTCATGATTCATACCGCGTTGGATAGCCTAAAGACCACAGCTTCCAGAAAAAAATAACACTCGTGCAATTCCCGCCATATTTGTAGAAGAAGAATAAGACACAAAAAATTAAAAAAAATGAAAAATCACTTTTCGGGACTCTGGCAACCCTTGCAGTCACCCTACTCTGACAACAAGTACACATACAGATTATTAACATGTAGAGGACTAGTTCATTGCTTCACATACAAATTTTTAGGGTGTACCAGAAAGGGGGGAGGAATGGCTCTCCGAAACGATTTAAAAAAATTATGAAAAAATAAAAATAAAAAACAAACTTCATCGTTCCCTCTCGGCCGTGGTTCTCCGACATACATGAAGTGCATACTGGCGGAAAGTTTCATCAATCACGAATACATTGGTACCAAATCATCTTTCTAGCTTAATTAGGGGCTAAACTATTGATGTTTGACGTAAAAATAAATGTACGTAATTTACGTAAAAAAAAAAAAAAAACTGAAACTCCAAAATTTGTCAAAGTTTCCCCCTCCCTACTCCCTCCATATAAGCAAGAAGTACAAATACAGGATATTACCATATGGTGGTCTACTTCATTGCTTCACAAACCAATTTTTATGAGTCTACCCGCGAAGGGGAAAATTCCCCCAAAAAACCTGTTGAAAAAATATCAAGCAAAAAACACGACTTTTACCCTTCCCTCCGCCGTGGTACCCACCACATACATAAAAAGTACACCGGCGAAAAGCTGCGTCCTTCGGAAATACATTGTTGCCAAAATCATCTTTCTACTTTAATTAGGGACTGAACTATTGAGGTTTAAAGCCCTGATGCAACAGGTACTTCAATGGGCGTTTAACGGCTAATCAAGTTCTCTTTGACGCAATATTAATTTGATGGGAAACGGCCTTTATTGTGAGAGTTGATCTTCCATAAAGGTCTGTGAAACCATCAACTACGCTAGGTTCAACGGTAGCGCTAGGTACTGTCCCTTATAGCCTTGATGTTGCATGACGGTGCAAAATACAAAATATGAGATAGCCAAAAACAACTTTCTTATTTTTGTGATAATTATTATGATAATTTTGCTAAATATTTAATTTTTCAGAAAAGTACCTCATGTAGTATTATGCTCCAAAATTGAAAATAACAAACCTAGAAGATATAAAAATATAAATATATATCAATAATGTTAAAAAAGTTATAGAATGTTGGGAAATCTACCTTTCAGTTGTAATATAAAGTTGATTATTCTTTACAATTCCGTCTAGTAACAGATATCATCCTCACTTCTGAACTACATGAGAAAAAGTGGTATTCCCAGGGTATCGTCAAATATTTGATCCAGAATGGGTCAACTATAGTTGGTAACTCTACTTAACATAGTATAAAATCAAACGAACTCCCACCAGGAGTATATTTACAGGTTAATAATTGGTTATAAAGCCACTTAAGCTCTCGAACCAATAATGTAGCAGTCACGTAAAGAGATATTTAAAGCTTCCTGAATAACGATGATTGTCAATAGTTGCAATATTTTGCAAAGGAACTGCGAAACTTGGATACGTACGTATGTTTATAAGCACTGATTACATATACAGGGTGTTTCAAAACAACACTGACAACGTTTGGGAAGTGATTCCTGACACCAAGATAAGAAAAAAAAAGTATAGACCAACCTGGGTGCAGAAATGCTTCCTTTCGGAGTTACAGGCTGCCGAAAACATAAGAAAAACAAAGAACTTTAAAGGTTCATAGCTCCAATAATATGGGACCTACCGTAGTCGTGTCAAGACTTCACTTAGGAATTAATACATGCGCTATCCAAAAATACATGTTTCAAAATCCTAAGGTAGTCACGAAGCAATTTTTGTAGAGAGAGCTTGGCTACGGGCATATAATTTGAAGTACTCTCGAATTACCTCTATAAAAATTGTTGCGGAAGTACTGCAGGATTCTGAAAAGTGGATATTTGGATAGCACACATACTAGTTCCTACATGAAGTCTTGACTCGACTACGGTAGGTCCCATAGTATCTGAGCCATGAAGCTTTATGTTTTAGGCAGCCTATAACTCCGAAAGGAAGTATTTGTGCACCCAGGTTGGTCTATGCTTTTCGTTTTGTCTTGGTTTCAGAAATCACCTCCCAAACGTTGTCGCTATTGTTTTGAAATACCTTGTATATATAAATAGTTAATATTCTTGCCGTTTGTACGAAAAACTTAGAATCAATTCTCACTTGTCTTCTCGCTTTAAAATGAAATCTTTTAGTTTAACGTCCCACGATTATGTCCTTTAGGCTAAGGGAGACGGATGATTAAGGCAAGTGAATGATGATGGAAGAATTGGTGGAATGAGAATTATTTCTCTTCTCTTATAAAATGAAATCTTTTAGTTTAACGTCCCACGATTATGACTGTTAGGCTAAAGGAGACGGATAATTAAGGCAAATGAAGATGATGCAAGAATTCGTGAAATGAGAATGTGGGAGAAAATGGGAGAATCTCGGGAAAACCTACTGACACGATGTTGTCAACAACAAACTTACTTGGCCGAGAATCAAACTAGGGAATACATGGAATAGAAGTAAAGGATCTACTATTGCGCCACCTTGCCTCGTCCTCGCTTTTAAGTAAGCAACGGGCGATGCTTCTGAGAATATGGTCTTAGAAGAATGAAATCAAATTTCAAAACTTTGCGTCCCACGGCTATGACTTTTGAGCTATATAAATGACATGGTGTATTAATAGAGTGAAAAATCATCAAAGGACTGGTGAAATGGGAATGTAGGAGAAAACGGGGGAACCTCGGGAAAACCCACGAACATGACAACGTTGTCCTTCACAAAAATAGATGGACTGGGATCAAATCAGAAACCACTGGGACCAGAGAACCACTGGGACCTCTCATTCCAATGAACTTGAGTGTCTCCCTTTCTTAAGATCAAATTCTATGCCATGACGAATGGGAGCATTTCACCTGGACAACTTGAGTAATAGCTCAGACCCTTTCGGTGCTGAAAAGAGTGACTAAATCTTAAATTCCAATCAATCCAAAATTTGATCCTTGTTGATTTGGATCTCATATGAAACTGTAAATCGATGTAACATATATTACCAGTGCTAAAGGTAAGTGACGTGACACTACTAACACAAGAAAGTAAAAAAAAAAAAAATACATGAAATTTGATTTTCGAACAAGAACATTAAATTTTCCCCTTTTTTACTTCTACACCAAGTTGTTGTGAAGTCACGTATGGAGTGGAAGAGATGGTAACGCAAGCTGATTCAGCTGTTCCTTTTCGTTGCTATGGTTTTGTCGTGCTCCAATGATCCTTACCCAACATTCAGCATGCAGGGTACAAATAAGTAGAACCAAGACTAAAAAGAAAACTGTTGATATGTTTTGGGCGACGCTGGACGCGATCTGAGTGATCCGGTGAATGAAACTCAGACACTTTCATTAGCCTTCAACTGTGTGACCCGAATGAAAAAGCTGAAACCAAGAGATGTGATTTAACTCCTATCTCCTTGTTAGAAAGCCACGGTGGCTTGGGAGATGGGGAATGCAATTTGCACTTTCTCCTTTCATTAATGAAGTAGTGGAGAAAGAAAAAACTCGTAATTACCACCTACACTACAAAGACTCTTCATTTTCATTCTAATTACGCGCATGCCACAAGTAATCTATGCGTAAATAGAACTTTCAAAGAACTATTTTTACTGATAATATAATATATGATTCATTTGCAACTGAATGCTCCATGACGTTACAGTTGTCTGCTCGATTTTCAGATTCATTTCCAACTGAATGCTCCATGACGTTACAGTTGTCTGCTCGATTTTCAGATTCATTTCCAACTGAATGCTCCACGACGTTACAGTTGTCTGCTCGATTTTTCAGATTCATTTCTAACTGAATGCTCCATGACGTTACAATTGTCTGCTCGATTTTTCAGATTCGTTTCCAACTGAATGTTCCATGACGTTACAGTTTGTTGTTCAGTTTCTCAGTAATTCCCTCACAAACAGCAAGGAGGAGGCAACAAGTATAGCGTTTGGGTTCATGACTGATCAAAAACAACTAACATCTGTTCTATTCCACTCCACTTACCAATAACATAAGAACATGTTGGAAAATATGGTTAGCTTAGTCCACCAATCCTATCCTTTACCTTCACTCATTTTTTCTTCGTTCCACCGTATTGTTGATAATAAGTTTAACGATTCATGCTTCTTTCCAACGGCTTTTTTCTTATGGTTAATTTAATTTCCCATTCACATTTCAGGTCATGAATGATATTATTAAATTCAACAATTTGAAAATTTAAAACTGGTGGAAAAACACACTAATCCAGTAGCTGCAGGTTGTCGTTTCATCTACCCTACTTTGAAACAAGACTGTGAAATTCTGTGAAAAAAGTATCGGATTGCTTCTGAAACTATAGTTTAACTAACTAACTAACTCTATAGCCTATTGAACCCGGAGGTTCAATACCGCCTTTACAAAAGCTTTCACTGACTTCTATCCTTAGCCAACTGGATCCAGTTTCTATTTTGTATTCCTATTTCTGAGAGATAAATCATAACATTGCCCTACCATCTGCACCTAGGTCTTCTTAATGATCGTTTTCCGATTGAAAGCCTTCGTACTTTCTTCCATCCTTGTTACATGATCTGCCCACTTGAGCCTCCTAAATTTGATGACCCTAACAATGTTTGGTAAACAAGATAAAATACGTAGTTCCTCGTTATGAAGTTTGTCATTCCCCATTTCTGTTCCTCTTGAGTCCAAATATTCGTCTCAGGATCTTGTTCTCAAGTACTTGCAGCCTACGTTCTTCCCTCAGAGTAAGCAACTATGTTTCGCAACCATACAGCACAACAGGCACGATATCGTTTTACAGTATATATATATATATATATATATATATATATATATATATATATATATATATATATATATATATATATATATATATATATATATAACTATAGTTCATCTGCATATATCAATTCATCTTCTCATCTCAATCATTTGGCCTTGTAGTAGGTGTTGGCTTAGTGGTAAAGCACTCAAACTTTCTGCAAGAAGTTCCTGGTTCCATCCCAGACTATGTAAGCTTCGGATAAAGAAAATCATCCCCCTCACTTGTCTTGACATTTTGTCCTCTTCCTCCTGCATTATTTTTATTCTGCAACCCTTTTATAATGGTTTGTTTTCTTAAATGATCCATGTCCACCAACCTGGCCGGCACAATGTATTACTTTTAAAATTAAGTATTTCCTTCTTTTTCGTCTGGTTTTCAAGGAATCCTCTTAGTCTGAGAACTATATTACATTTTATTTAGCCTTGACTGCCAAAGCCATCATGTTGTTTTTTTTAAAAAAAACTTAGCATTAATTTAATCAAAATATCATAGTATTAGTAAATATCAATAATGGAGGTACGAACTATGACGTCATCAAAATCGCCACTGCCAAACTTATTCACTAAAGCGTTTGATTGGATGAAGCATCTCATTTGACAATACTAGAGAGTTAATTGTTGTAGTAAATTGCAAGTAATTAAAAGACGAAAACAATTTATTTTAACATTTAATGTAAAGCTTAAACTTTCGCGCTACTTTAGGTTAAACAAAGAAATAATATTTTTATAGTTTCCTCTAAAGAAAATAGTTGGGTTGCATAATAATTTGTATGTTATCTGACATCAAATTATTTTTCTTTCAGGAAAGAATGAATAAAAATGGAAGAACGTAACAGAGAAACGATTCAATACGTTATTCATACGCATAATTTTAATCACGCTCGACTTTAGCCATAGGAGCTAAATACGCTATTGTAATTGGTTTATTTTCACGCCACGTAACACGTATATAGCAGAAATGAAAGACTGGTTGCTGTCGGTTCTCGTAGCCGAGGATGCTAGCGCATCAGGCTGATAATCATAATCGCTTTTAGCGTGAGTTCGAACCCGGCTCAAGGAAACTTTTCTTTTTTCATTTTTTTAAAAATTTTCATAACACTTTCCATTGAAATAAAATGAAAATAATACTCAAAAAAGTTATTTACTTACGTTACGCGTGGAATTTTGCTATACGAATCCATAGTATAAGTAGTAGTAGTAGGAGGAGGAGGAGGAGTAGTAGTAAGAGTAGTAGTAGTAGTAATTGTTGTTGTTGTTATTGTACTAAGTAGTAGTAGTAGTAGAAGTAATAGTAGTAGTAGTAGTAGTACTAGTAGTAATATTAATAGTAGTAGTAGTACTAGTAGTAGGAAAGGGTTAGAAGCCTCGGAGGTCTCGTTTTGTTCCACCTTGACCCCATGCAAGCAATCAGAAACGTGTATTTAGTTCCTATAGCTAGGGCCGAGCGTTAGAACATATGCTATTTACACAGATGGAGTTAATGACGAAGTCCCAGAATTTGTGAACAATACGAGGACTTGCTGCTACTAGACTTATTAAATGGAAGAAATTAAAATATATGAAAACACAGTGGCGTATTGAGCGGGCTATCGGACTCAAGTCCCCCGAAATAAATTTGTTATATGTACAAGTTCATGAAAATTTATCGGCACCCAAAATGAAAAAACATAAATGCTTATTCACGTGTTGTGCATAGCCTCCCCATAGAAACAAAATCCTAAATACGCCACTATGAAAACATTCCGTGTAGATTTTTGACTGGAATCAACATGGATGTCATGTTACATGGTATAGAAGTTCACAGCTATCCGAGAAGTAGAAGAATATGAAATTCCTCGAGAAAAGTTGAATCTGCTTAGATCGACCGTGTCAGCGGATTCACAGGCAGGTTTCACATCCGGAGAGTTTGAAAATAGGTATGTTTTCTGTAAAACAAAAAGAAAGAAAAGAAAAGAAGAAGAAGAAACTCTGGGAAATTGTGTAATACTGAAGGTTGAGAGGTCCATAAAGGAGGATGTAAATACGTTGCAAGATTATCTCATCCTTCTGCAAATAAAGGAATAATCGGATGAGTACGAGTCGCCAGATGTATGCTACTTACCATGTAATATCCATCTCGACTACAGTGAAGTGCTTGAAGGATAATTAAGTTAATGGTCACATTCTTTCCATGGTACACAACTTGCAAAGATTACGAAAATGTTCTACAGCCACATGTAGTCAGTCTTTGAATGACCAATTCTTATACTATACCATTGTAAAACTAGTCGCTGTTCTGGTTTTTCTATTCAATTTCTATACTTTTCGCTATTCGCTTTCTTTCAGTGACCATTCCTATCTTTCTTTTTAATTTTATTGGATCAAAAAATCCATAATACTTCAATCAAAAAAGTTAATGTAGGCCTTATATCTGGAGAATCACATATAGTGTAGCCAAACACAAACTATCACTTAACTTAGTATGATGTGCTTATTCCGTAGAAAATACGAAAACTCGATTTAGGGGCCGTTCAAAAATTTTGTGGCCTCTGATCCAAAAACTAAGTATTAGCCAAGGTCGAAATCATTTGATCCATTTTTGGTTTTCCTAAATTTGTTGTTTTATCTCTATCTCACATTGTTTAGAGCAATTTTTTTTCTTTTTTTTTTTTAAATAAAACGTCCTATTAATTTTCATTTCAAATGTCAGCTGTATGCAAAGCGAATACATGTAACGTTTCAATCCATTTCTAAAATGTAATATATCTGTCTACTGTAAATGAAACCTTATATATGTATAAAACGAAGAAAAAGAAAACCGAGTTGCTTTGAAGCTATTTGAGGAAGAGAAAGTGCGTTTGATATGTTGCCCTCAGAAACGTGAAAGAAGACCTTTTGTGTGAAACTTTCTCCCTTCATTGCTTGACACAAAAGGATTCCGTATGCAACACAACAATATCAGCTTAAAATGTAACTTCATAACTAACACGAGTTTGTAACACAAGCTGGGGTTGTAGTTCATTGTACGTCACTCAAGCAATGCCTGCATTAACTATTTGTCTATAAGACAGAGAGAGAGACAGAGAATGTATGCAATTTCATCTCCTAAATGATTAATAAGAGCGGTTGAATGTTGTAACCAACCGTAAGAATACTTATAGTTACAAACGAAATGGAATTCATTCTTTAACCACTTTCTTATATAAACTAACATAGCCTCTGATTCCGTAACGAATCCAACGTTTCAACGAATACGAATCTACAAATCCCTGAGTTCTAATCTGCACTCGATTATAGAAGCTACTGAATGTCTAAAACAATTCTTTTGATTTGGTTCTCCGCGACCCCTAGGGGTCAGTGAAACAAATTTACAGAGACTGTGGCATTATTTACAACTTATAGGTTCTGAAACATATAAACAATGCCTTGCGTGTTTGTTTCCATGTGCTGTACATTATGCATATACTTATAACCAGGGGCGCCGATTTCTCTGTAACTTTGGGGCCCCATACATATGTGTGGTTCAGACAAGGATCTAAGAAGGTATATATGAGAATGTTAAGACAAATTGAGTTCAAATTATACGAAATATTGTATATTTATAAAAAAAAATACATAAAGGTAACCAAGAAATTTCTGTCGCTTTTGGTGGAGGTCTGTTTTCTCCGTGAATTGAACGCGAATGGATACAGCGGGGCGCAATATATATGCCAGGCTTTCGGTGAAGGTGTCTTGACTACTCGTACAGTGCAGCGGTGGTTTAACAACTTTAAGAACGGTGACGAAACACTCGAAGGCGCACCACGTGCCGGAGACCAATACATGTACAAAATGAAGATCTTCAGGCAGCAACTGAGGCGAACAGTGGCCAGACATGTGAGGACCTGGGACTAAAATTCATTGTGAGTTGAGAAGCCATTCGGCAGCACCTCCATCAACTTAGGAAGCATTACAAGTTGTTACGATGGGTCCCGCATGCTTTGACTCCAAGCCAGAAGCCAACGCGAACAGACACCTGTTTCTTTGCTGTCTCATTTGAGGAAGGAGCCATTTGTGGACAGTGGTGTGACATGTGATAAGAAGTGAGACCTGTACGAACCTCACGCCGCTGTTATCATTAGTTAGCAACCCACAAATAGGTTCCAAAACAGCCGAAAGCATTACTGCACCAGAAGAAGGTCCTTCTGTGTGTTTGGTGGACTGATCGCGGCATCGTGCATTGGGAACTGCTACCAGCTGGTCAGAGCATCAATGTAACTGTGCACTGTTAGCAGTTGAGCCGGGTTCAAGAAAAACTCAAAACTCTGGGGCAGCACTTCTGAATCGCAAAGGGGATGTTCGCACTTCTGTTACAGGGCAATTCTAAGCCCCACGTAGCTTGGATGTCCCGGGACACCATTCTACGCCTTGGATGGCAAACACTTGCATTCTCCATATTCACCGAACATTGCACCATCCGGTTATCACTTGTTCCATTCCTTGGACTATCACTTTAGAGGACGCCAGTTCAAGTCCATGGTAGAGGTGCAAAATGCAGTTGATACCTTCTTCGCGTCACAGTCCACCAGGACCGCGATGAAATCCATGGCCTTCCAGAACGTTGGCAGGAGGCTGTTGATGCTGATGGGGACTATTTTTGATCTTCCAGGCACGTCTGAGTTGACATCGATGTTCGAAGGTGGTGGGTGAAAAGGCGACAGAACTTTCTTAGTTACCTTTATAACAATAAAATACATATAAAAATACATATTCATAAAAGTACATCAGATCCCCAAATGAGTATTGATGGGGCCTGGCCCCAAGGATCGGCGCTCTTGCTTATAACATACATTAATGTTGTAATATTGCTACTTGTCTCTCCACTAACACTACTACTACGTAGACATGAAAATTTAGAGTTTTGGCGTCTGTACCTCGCCTTCAAAATGAGCTCAGTGAATTACTTGGGAATCACTGCTGTCAATAATTCAATTACTTTTTAACAAATGAAATCACTCATGATTAAAACTGTACTCAGTTCTATTATCTAGCTATTCTCTAAAAAAAAAAATCTAATTTTTCAACGAATACAAAACTGCAAATCCCACAATGCAAACAGCTACTGATTCTCTAAAGAATACAATTCTTTAACAAGCAGAAAGTTAGAAACCTGTCAAGTTCAAATATGCACTCATTTTTAAGATCTATCTATTCTCTAAAAAAATAATCCAATACTTCAGTGAACAAACAACTTCAAATCCCTCAATTCAAATGGATCACTCATATATAATCTACATACATAAAAATGAAAGTAACTATGTTTGTGACTTTGTACCTCTTGAACCGAAGGACCGATCTCGATCAAATTTTCAACATAGATGAGGTTTGCACCTGGGATGGTTTTTATCATTTCACTTTGACGGTGCAACTTACGAGAGAGGGAGGTGATATATATATACAAACAGGGCCGGATCCAGGATTTTCTGAGGGGGTGCACCAAATAACAGCCAGTACATTTTAATTAAATTTGAGTTTTTAAAATGCCTTTAGGCATCTGTGGTGTGAATGAGGAGTTGCCCTGGAAATGCTAAGTATCTGCTCTCGATGAATTCTTTTTCTTCAACCTTCAAAAGATTGACTGAAACTGTTGATTTTGCAAAACTCACTGCTAGCTTCTCACTTTAGGTAGTGTATATTTATAACGAAGGGGCGGTCCACGTGCACCTTTGCATACCCCTAAATCCGACCCTGTATACAAATGATGGAAAATGGCCGATATTAGTGCCGAGTTCATAGTTTTTGGGGTCACTGAGACGAATAGTGACATTTCTGATGCAGTTTAAATCCAAATTCAGTCATTTATGTCCAGAATGAAATGTATTCTCCCCGTGCGAAGAACGGGTATTCTACTAGTATTCTTTAAAGAAATCAATTCTTTAACATATGCAGTTACAAATCGCGCAAATTGAAAAGAGCAGTCAATAGTAACACAGGAGTATTCTATAAATAATACAATACTTAAACAAATGCAAAGTTGCTAACCCTTAAGTTCAAGTGTGCAGTCAATACCTCATGCAAATTAAACAAATAATTGTGTAAATAATTATAATATAAAACTTTATCTGTATAGCCATTTCCGGTTGCTAAATACTAGTAGCAGGAAAAGTGGTTATTTCTTTCAGCGCTATATGTCTCTGCCAAAAGAATTTGCTTCTACTTAAAAAGATAGAAACACGCTCATTGCTTTGCGGTTTGCTTTGTAGATCGCCATTCATTTTGTTTGTACGCTTTAGTCGATGGCAAACAGCAATGTAGTTATTACTTGAAATTAGATAACGAGTGTTTACATTATAATGATTTTTATTATGTATTTCTGTAAGTAAAACTATAAAAAAGTGTACGTTACAAAATTAAAACCAAAAAAGTTTATCTTATTAATCATTTTATTCTTTAAGGATTTGCATATTAGAATCTCGTTTTTCTTATCATTTACCCAGCTCATAATTACTTTTCATGTAACTTCAGGATGTTTTTTTTTCTTTTTCGAATTTTTATTTATTATTTATTTAGTTTATGAATTACAATAAATTAAAAAACTTGCACACGCCATCAAAAACATACAAAAAATACAAAGTACTAAAAGGTCACTCTTGAACTCGTTTGTTGCTAAGTGGATAACGTACGCGCCTTAGGTGTGGGAGATCTGGATTTGATCCCTGGAGAGAACTCATGTGTTTCGGATCTCATGTTAAGCTGTAGGTTACTTAAAATTTAATTCAGTTCCAAAGACCATTCCTAAAGAGATGGCATAACCGTCAGTGGAAAACAAAAAAAAAACTATGTCAGAGATTCCAGGCTGGTTCAAAGACTAAAATAATAAAAACATACAATTATTGTCAACATAAAAACTACGCTAACTCTTGTAGTACAAAATGATATATTCTATTGTTTTATACAGCATATAGGTAAATGTGGGAATAAGTCGTAAGTGTTCTTTCTTGTTCATTAAGTTCTTCACTTCAGTCTTGGTAATATCAATTAAAAGTATGACAGTGTAGTCACTTACATTTATGCAACCCATCTTACAGAGTATAAATGAGTGTTGCATACAAACCAGGCTTCAAGTGACAACTGTATATAGTGGTCTTGTAAAAGGCAAACACTTTGTTTATTTGGAGATGAAATTGCCAGCTACAGAAACTGTGGAAGGAATTGTAGAAGTTAAACTTGTTTTCAGTATCTCGATAACGTAATTAATGAAGGCAAAAAATGAAGGAGAAATAAAAACGGGGACAGGAATAATTAAAGAAACTCTTAGGAAGAGAAAAAAATATATTCTGTGAATTATTTAAATCCATGAATTGTTCCTTATGATGAAGTTTGTTGTATGAGATAGAAGCGTATTCAATGTATTAAAAATATAAAATGACTAAGAGTGTTCAAAATGAGGATAGAGCTGAAATTATTTGGTGGGAATCGGCAACGCAAAGGGAAAAAAATTTGGTTAGGATACTTTGAAAAAATCTTAATCTTGTAGGACAAATTGTGGAAGCCAAATATATAGAGGTTATTATTATAAGCAATTATTATTATTATTATTATTATTATTATTATTATTATTATTATTATTATTATTATTATTATTATTATTATTATTATTATTATTATTAAAGAAAATATATTTTTAATAAATAGATCTATTACAATCAATAGAGATCATTAAAGAAGATAGATAGGTTTTAAAAGAGAGAGCACTATTACACAAAACATACGTTATTAAAAACAATAGTTATTTGTAATAGAGAGATCTATTAGAATCAATAGAGATTGTTAAGAAGATGTATATTTCTAAAGAGAGAGAATTATTACAATCAATAGATATTATTAAAGAAACTAGATTTTAATAGAGATATTGTTATAGAGATATTATTAGAGAAACTAGATTTTAATAGAGATGTTATTATAGAGATATTATTAAAGAAACTAGATTTTTATAGAAATATTATTATAGAGATATTATTAAAGAAACTAGATTTTAATAGAGATATTATTATAGAGATATTATTAAAGAAACTAGATTTTTAAAGAGATATTATTAAAGAAACTAGATTTTTAAAGAGATATTATTAAAGAAACTAGATTTTAATAGAGTTATTATTATAGAGATATTATTAATAATATCTCTATTAAAATCTAGTTTCTTTAATAATATCTCTTTAAAAATCTAGTTTCTTTAATAATATCTCTATTAAAATCTAGTTAATAGAGATACTCTTTATATATTACAGTCGATAAAGAGTATTTGACTCTCATTTGCATCAAGTAACCCAAAAGTAAAAATTTTCGAAAAGTTATGATGATAACAATGATGATCACAACGCTCACTATAGTACGAAACACTTTAAATCCATATTAATTTACACAACATTATCTTGTAACACTTGTAACTTTAACAATTAACGTGATCTGAACTTAATATATTAATTTGATGTCATGTTAAATGATAATTAGAACTTTAACGTTGGGAATTCAATTCTCGCTGAGCTTACATTTTTATGTTGGCCCAGTTTCGTGATGAAATTGGGCAACTATTTGAGTTCAGATACCAGAACTAGAAAAATCTAACCTGGAAAGCTGCAAGAAATAGTAATAAAAGCTGTTGCGATTATTACACATAATCTAACTAGAAAAACGTGCGGTCATTTTCGAACTTCATCTGACAAAACAGAAATGGCATATTAGATCTCTGCTTTCCAGGTCCAGCTTCAAAGTTGTAGCTTAGTTTTTGTTTTCCAATAACAAGTAATGGTAAGATTAAGGGACAATCTATAGGTACATTAACTCTAGTACTTCGATATAAATCTTCCATACTCGTATGTGCAGCTTTTTTATATTTTCTAAATGATCTTTTCATATTTTTCATGAATTGACTTGTATTTTCTTCTAAACAGTATTTGCAGTTATTGCGTATTTTAAGTTCAGCAAATCCGATTACACCTGGGCTTTTCTCCTGAATATACGCGACGTTAAAAAAAATACCGTAAAAGAAGTGCGTAGCTTAAGATGTAGCATTGCCAGGCAATCTATAAAAGCACATTTAACTCGATGCTCTGTGGAGTCCCCACGTATGGGACCGGGTTTGATTCCCGATTGAAAATGTGCAACAGCTTTTTCAGGTCAACCATTCTGAGTAAGATTATCATGGGTTTTCGGTCCTCGCATCATGCAAATAACAGCATGATATCTAATTTACAGGTCACACACCGCTTTCTTCTTTCCCCATTTTTTTCTCTCTTTCTCCTTTCTGGAATAGTGTGCTCGCCAAGGGATGCCATCCTTCATATGTGACTAGTAAGGTCATAGGTGCCGATAACACAAAAAAATGTATAAATAATAAATGAATCGATGCTCTTTGCCGTCAGCGTGGTTATATCATTCTTAGTAAACACAAGAAGCAATCTTAGAAAACAAAACAGTTTGTACTTGTCAAAACACTGTTGGTAAGCAAATAAGGACTTCGATAGTGGAGCCTAATCTTTTATATACATCATTTATGAATTCACAATCGCATACTGGTAATATCTTAATTCTTAGTACCTGTCTAATCAATTTCTATCATTGACTTTTTTAATGATTCTTGCGGTACCTGCTCTAAACAAAAGCAAATCTGACGTCATTCATGGAAACATTGTGGTTCTTAGAAGTGAGTCGATGAAATTATAACGGTACAGTGGCTTACCAAATCAAGTTTCTTTGAAATGGTAATAACAATAACACAGTTAATTATGTCTAAAACTATGCAATATTTTATTTTTCGTGGGTTCTGAAACCAACTAACATGAGAACAGCTTCATTAAGCTATGTAGGAAGTTCCTCGTGTTTTGCTGTGAGACAATTTCTTGTGACACCGATCTTAATGGATGAATATCACATAAAGGAGATGCTGGCACGTGGATAGGCAGGTTGCTTCTAGGAAATCACAATTCGAATTGAGATATTTTCGTCATTCCACTCACTTCAACTTTCATTAGACGACGCTTTAACGCGTGGCGTTAGTTTGTTGGTGTAAGAGGTTTGCATAGTTAAAAGTAATTGAAATCCTTTGTCCATACGTAATGACAAACTAAACGCTAATTGTATTGGACATGTTGCGTATATTTATTTTTTCCGAGGTTATTAAGTTACATCTCCATTTGTTTCCTCATTATCTGTGCTGAACAAGAAGTAATAATGAGAATAATATGTAAGAAGATGATAGGGGGTTAAAGTCATCGAAAAGTATTCCCTGTTTGTGGTGACTTTCGCTAACGAAGAGCGATGCATACCCTTTCACTCTTGTTAAACAACTTTACCATTCAAACAAAAATAAAATTACTTTTATTTCAAGTTCCTACATGTACAGCCACCAGCAAAAGTATCTCCCTCCCTAAGTGCTCTAATTCCATTACTTGGGATCCAGATCATTTACAGTTTGACAAATGCCTGAACAGATGCAATAGTCAGATCTTTATGCCAGTAAAATTGTCAGTAGATGAAGTTATCTATGCTAAGATGAATCTCTATGGTTCAGAGCGTGTTGTCCAATGAACACCCTATATTATTCTCAATATTACTGTGTATGTAATGTATTATTTCGTTATATACTGTATGTTGAAAGAAATAAAAATACTGACCATACAAGAATCAGACAATGTTCGAAATAGAGGAAAATATCAAATCTAGAACAACTGCTGAAAATAACTTTGTAAATGTTTGCCCCCATTGACAGAACTTCCCCAATTCTCCTCATTTCAAAATATTTTCTTTCTGGAGAGGAAAAGATCTTGCTTGTCATACTTTATATGCATTGAAATTCATATTGAAACATTTGAAAAAGTTTCAACGTGGCCAGGATTTGAACCCGAATCCGCCGATTAGAAGTTCAATGCACTAACTACTTACCAACCGCGTCACTTCAGCTTCGACCAAATCGTTTCATATAAGACTATACACAAGACTGGCCTTTGGCTAGCTGAGGGCTCCACCCCCAGACCCTCAAGTCTACTCGGCCTCCGGCCTCGCATTTCTTATCTATCGGCCTTTGCATCAACAGTGAATTTCGTGAACTTGCTCTTCATATTTCCTGAAACTGCCCATCCGGGGCTTCGCCCCCTCACACTGTCTTTGCTCAGCCTACGGCCTCGCACCTCTTGAGTTCTATAGTTTCTTTTCCTATTTCAACTATCTAAAAGATAAGATTTTGTACCCCAAGAAAACGCTCATTTAAATAGCACGGGAATTTCTTCATCTCCCTTTAGACCTCTTAAAAACTATAAATATTTACTTTTGGCAATTTTTTGTCGGTTAGTCCTGAAAGTCTACAATCATGCCAAATTTCATCGTTCTAATCCTGCTGGAAGTGCCTAAACATTTTGGGGTGTAGAAGATGTCCCATATAAATAACATGGGAAAGATTTTTCAGTTCCCCATAAAACCATTCCACCCGTTGGAAATTTTTATTTCTGATGATTCATTTAGGTAACGCTAATGGAAACGTACAAGTATACCGAATTGCAAGTTTTAATTTCAATTCTAAGTACCTAAAACATGAGATTATAGGTCCAAAAAGAGGCCCGTTTAAATAACATGAGAAAATTCTTTATCCCCTCTTTAGACTCCCTAATATTTAAAAATATTCACTTTTGGCAATTTTCCTGTGGGTTAGTTCCGGAAAGCTACAATCATGTCAAATTTCATCATTGTAGCCCTACAGGAAGTGCACAATAATTTTGTTGTGTAAAAGGTGTTAAATATAAGTAACATGGGAAAGATTTTTCAGATCCATATAAAACCATTATGATTTTGGATTTTTTATTTTTTTGCTTTGCTTAGGTAGTGATAACGTAGACGTACAAGCATACCGAATTTCAGGCTTTTATTCCAATTCGAAGTACCTAAAACATGAGATTATAGGTCGAAAAAATGCCCATTTAAATAACATAGGAAAATTTTTCGTCCCCTCTTTAGACATTCTAAAAATTAAAAAATATTCAGTTTTTGCAATTTTCCTGTGGGTTAGTTCCGGAAAGCTATAACCATGCCAGATTTAATCATTGTAGCCTTATAGGAAGTGCTCAATAATTTATGTCAGCTCATGTAGTTTTATATATAGTTAAGATATTAATGCTCGTATAAGGAGACATTGCTTATTTAAGTGTCACAATGACACTTCCCTTTTTAACTCAAAACAAGTTGTGTACACCTTCGTCAATGAGGAAAATATCACAAATGGTTCTTCAAGTTGAGGCTACCTCATCATTTTTAACGATGGTCCTGATTTACATTACTATTCTTTGTCGCCTTAACTTCTAATTTCCAAAAGAGAAAAGACGGCAGACATTATTTTCGCATTCTTTGAATTGTATCAACACGTGTAGAAATATAAAGTTCTATTTTTATCTTCCTTAACTACTAGTTTATTTCTTATCTTTGTATGAGGAACTTATAGTAGAGAGGTAAAGCATGGAAATCGTATGGCAAAGACCCGGGTTCGAATCCTGTCGTAGCTATTATTTTTTCTTTAATGGAAGGTATTGTTTATGTAATTGGTATTGTAATTCTGTTATTTCTTTATTATTATTATTATTATTATTATTATTATTATTATTATTATTATTTTATTATTATTATTATTATTATTATTATTATTATTATTATTATTATTATTATTATTATTATTATTATTATTATTTGAAGTCGAGATTTGCCTATATATTTTATATTTAATGAAGTTTTTGATTTAATTTCAAGCCTTTTTTTAGTGTGTTGTCCATTGGGAGCCGTCTCAAACAGGAGTAATCTTGAAGGGCACCTTTGCATTCATGAAAAACTTACGTATCGCGGTACCCTACGATGCGGTAACGCTGCATTGCCACGTGCTTCACTAAGGTCCTGAAAAGCACTTAGCCAGGATTTCGTGAAGGGGGGATCCGTCACATAAAATACTGTGGTCATCATACCAGGGGCTCGATCATTCTAAACTATTTTGCTGCCAACATATATTGGTTCGTTTAGCCAGGATTTCGTAACGCGGGGGGGGGGGGGGGGGAAGGCGAGACATGAAATTCTGAAGGCCCAGAAGCTCGATCAATCTAAATTACTTTACTATCAGCATGTATTGTTTTGTTATTACAATAAAATGAATATATGCTGGTAAGTATTTCAATAACAAAATATGAAGAAATCTCGAGTAAAATAATAAAAAAAATGAATTGAAAAAGATTTTACAATATTTACGTTCTTCCTTTGTTCATTCAAATATAATAACTTTCCTTTCATTATGACCGCAACTAATACAAAAAGTACATATTCACTATTATAAAAAGTACATACTCAATAATGTCTTGTAAATTATTTTACAATATCTGTGTTTTTTTCTCTGTTGAGTCAGATGTTAACAGAACTTTCTTTTCACATATTTTTTTTTTTTATTCCGTCAACTACTGTTGGTTCCAAATGACAGGTTAAAGGATTAGTAGAAAATTATTTTTGAAATAACATGTTTGACACTGCAAGGATGCGATAACGAAAAATTATGATCAAAAATGTTCACGCTGTTACACAACGGCACTGTGCTCTCGGAAACTTGAAATCTCCCTGACTAGTAGCAGAAATTCTGAGAATTCCGTAACTTTTCTAGAAACTTCAAATTCCCTGACTTCCAGGATACCTCGCTCACCTCGCCACTATGTATTGCAAGTAATACGTATTTCCTCATAAGAAAGAGTAACCAAAAGCTTGCTGTAGTTTTTTTTTAACGCTGATCCTTTTTTTTTCTCATTTCATTTTGTTTCATCCTTCCTTAATTTCTTTCATTTCTGGTTTCAAAGGGGGGGGGGTCCATTTCAATGTTGTTGCACATACGCCGTTCTTCTTCCCGAAACATACTGTTATGGCTCCTTCTGTTCACTCGTTTACTTCACGGTACTCATTTTCTTGACTGAACAACACATAGTCCTTACCACTCCCACACTTCCTCGCCTCACATTCTCTTATCAGATAAGCACTTTTGTAGTGCTGAGTCACAACCCTCGAAAGTAAGAGCAGTGTTGCCAGTGCTTTCTGTTCAATATATGTATACTTCACCCATCGTGGATCTCTCATTACGCGGAAGGATTCGGATAACTTCTAAATGAAATTTAGGAAAAAACATATACTTTGTACACACATTTACAGAACGAGAGGAGGAAAGCTTTTTCGATAATCGAGACGAGACAAAAACATCTTCCAAAATGAGACGAGACTTGAACAAATTTACGACATGAGACGAGACAACATTGTTTTTCGTCTCATGGACATCACTACCCACTACGAAAGAATGGTTTCATAAATCTATCTTATGCATTTTATACGAGTTCGTCAGGAAACAAAAAGACTCTTTAGTCTACTCTTTGCATTCGAAGCAGTAGTGTAACTCCAGGCTTTTCATATGGACATGTATGTATGCGTGTGTGGGAGGAGAGAGAAATAAAACCTTCCATCGATATAAGTAGAATTAAATGTTTTTCATTAAGAGCCAGACATACTTAAAAATAATACAAAATTTACCATTTTTCTTTTGCTTGTTTTTCATAAGTGAAAGGAAGTAATGAAATGCAAATGACCACAATCATAGATAATGTTATTCTACAGCAGAAAATATGAATCTGAAGAATTTTCATTGTTGCCATCCATAGAAATTACAGTATTGTCACAATAACATTTCCCCAAAATTTAAGTTAAGACAGGGACTAGAAGGACGAAATCAATTGCATTTGGTTACGTATCATATTGTTTTGGTATCCTGTGAACTACTTTTTAAATAACATTATTATTTAATTTTGATAACTGCATGTTAAAACTATTTAGTTTACTCAAATCAAATACAACTATTATTTACAACTAACTTAGACTTTAGGGGAAATGCTATTCTGGCAGCAAAAGAAAAGCAAAAGCAAAAGAAAAACAGTAAATTTTGTATTATTTTTTTAGTATGTCAGGCTCTTAACATATTACTATGCTACTGATTAACATGTTCTTGGATGGGAGAGCCCATTATCTCACGCTCACTCCTTAAATCACACCACTGATTCGTAGGAAGGAAAGAATAGGGCTCTCACACGCTACTCTTATAACCTTTTGTGAAAATTTGCTCAAGGTATATGATACAAAGCTACTTTGTGTACCAATTACCAGTAAAGACAGAATAGATGTATCTCCTTGTTTACTTTATTTGAGGTACAAGACAAACGCTTCTAATGGGATTCCCTTTCACTCTTTCTTTTAATCTTATCCTCTTCTTCTTTTTCAATAAAGCAAAATACAGAAGCTATTTAGTGATTGCAACGATGTCTTTTTACCAGATTCTGTCCTCTGGTGATACTACTTTTAGGTTTTCAGCTGATTAAGTTTTTCACAAAGAGGGAAGTCATTGCAGCCACCTTTCACGATTTCCGGTCCCGTTCTTTGTTCCGGAAAATATACTTTCCATCAAATAATCTTAAAATATCTGGCATTCACTTTTCTTTAAAAGAACATGTTTATTTTTAGCTTAAGTCAATTCACTGATTTCTTTGTTATAAGATCAAAGCTTCTCACGTCTCACTTTGAAAGCGAATTCTGTTCTGTTATTTTCTCTGACATGAAAACGTTAACAAGAATGCGCTGTCATTCCCGCTGGAAAATCAATTTTAATTATTTTTTTTAAGGAGATTGAGTTAATCAAAACTCCTGTATACAGGGTGGAGCAGAAAGGACGATTTTTAAAAAAATAAAATCGTTAATTGTTTTTAAAATGAAAATCTATTGACAGATTCGAGTTCGTATCGAAATACTATATTAAAACATCAAGTCCGGAGGACAACATCTGGTTCCTGGTATCAGTTGTTATTAATGCATTTCTGAAGACGTTCTTCGAAGGTAGTATCTACTCTTTCCAACATGACTCTGTCAATTTGAGCAACTTCCACGCTAATTATTTCCTTCCGGTCTTCCAATGTACGAGGCCAATTCTTGTATACACATGACTTGGGGCACTCTCACAAGAAATAATAGTACTTGGACATATTAAGGGAGCGATAAAGACAGTAAATGTCCTGAAATTTGGAAATAAAGCTACCAGGGAAAAGAGCATGAAAAGTGGCCATTGAATTCAAGCTGTGTGGGCTGTTGTTCTATCCTGTTGAAACCACTTATGACGAATGAGACGAATGAGAATACGTTGTCGTCTTGAGCCAAGTAGGAACAAGTTGTTGATCAAATCGATATAATGCCCCGAGTTTACAGTAACAGCATTTCCATTATCATCGTCGAAAGAATTAGGACATTTTTGCCAAACTGTCACTTTATGGCTTCGCAGTGGTCTTTCGTGTTATTCTTTGGGATTTCCATTAAAGACAATTCTATTAACTGACAATGTCATAGAGATGAAAATGAACTTCATAACTCACGAAGAAATGGAAGTTGACATTTTACTCAAAAATTGCTTCAATCCCATGTGTGCTGTTCAGTACCTGTGGGTAATACCCGTGCTTGAACTGTTGCACAACAGCAAATTTTAATCTGTAGAAGTATTCTGTAGATCTAAACTCAAAATGTGCCTGACCGAACGAATGCTGAGGCCAAGCTCAGACGCATGTCTCCGAGCGGATTGACTAAGACTTGCAGCATGGTTTATCTGACTCTTTCCACATTTTCGTACTTGCGTGCCGTTCGTCTAGCCCCCGATGGTTTTGTGTTCATTAGTGTACACTCATGTCCAAAATGATTGTCACATATCTATAACTCTCTTGTAAGAATATAATTTGATAATGATTTTACAGGGTACTTTTAATACTGATACTATGTGTATAACCGGGAAATGTATATTTGTAGTAGATTTCATAGGAAAAGAATTATAAATCCGAAAATTAGAATGAGTAAACAAAATGTTGCTAAATGGACAAGGAAGTTTTATTTTAGTTTTATTGTTCTTATTTATTGCTCTTTTGACATGATATTTGCCACATACATGTCTTTGCTGATTATACACATACAGTACTAACATTATAAGAAATACCGGGTGAATTAGCTATCAAATTATATTCCTACAACAGCATATTTATAGACATGCGACAATAATTTTGGACATAAAAGTATCTTATGTACGATGTGTTTTAACCCAAACTAGGATAGTGTTAGGAGTAGGAAAAGTTTGATTTCTGTGGATATTAAAATGGTGACGAAATTCACGCTGAACTGCCCTCATAAACTCCTTATTCTTGGCGAAACTATCATAGGCAAAAACGCGATGTTCTATCGTCCACGGCTCCATGGCTTATTCTGAAAAAGGAAAACAAAGGGAAAGAAAAGAAAATTAGAGGAGCTAAAATAACATAACAGACGATAAAATGTTAAGACTTCACGAACCAAATGAGACATTCCTTACGTCTATAACTCCACCTAATGGACATTTTAGTCACCTGAAATATGCTACACTCTGCATATTTATAATTTATGCCTCTTTATCCGTCCGCCCATCCGGGAAACAAGAAATTTCAAGGACTACTCGATCCATAACCATTAATTTTGGCCACGATGTAGAGCAAGCATCCCTCGGTTTCCACTCGTCCGCTAAAATCTTATGAGTGGGTTTGTTCACACAACCAGCTAGAGGTAGTATGAACAAGCCACTGAAAGTAACGTAAGTATTTCTATTTCGATATTTGTGACACCATATCGAATAGTTGGAGCGTATCGGACTGTTTAAACAGGTAAACAACAACTCGAATTGGGCGCATAACGCAAAAGCATTATTATTATACGGTGTAAATCATGGTAGTTAGCTCTGTGCTGATAGTTGAAGGATAAGCAGTAACATCGTAATACTTTACTACACAATTTTCACATTTACTTACATTATATAGAATTCTGTTTCTCAAAGATTAGTCTGTGGATCAGTAGTAATCCACGGGACGGTTCTGGTTGGACAATGCGAAACACAATTTTCCAGTCACATATAAACGTATAAAATGTATGAAGTAATAATTTAATTTCCGTTTTTGCTTCAGATAGTGTTTGAATGATTAGTTGTTTACTAAATTAGAAATGATTATTCTTCTAATAATATATAAGGAAATAATAAAATATATCATTTGATTACTTTTGATTTGTGAAACAATTTTGATAAAATTATTTTTGGATCTATGTACTCACAAAACTTAATAGTAAAATATGTATTTAAAAATAATAGAAATATCTTAAGATTGTAATATTAATGCATTCGTCCATCTCTTAAACGGAAGCAAATTTTTGAATTTGGTTTTCCAACGAAGAGCTAGAGTGATTTGTTCCGTCGAATTTTTTAATATCTTCATGAATAACGGTGACTTAAACGGAGGCAGTGCATTTTCTATGAGGATGATTCAGAAAATTATGCCTCCTAGCCCACTATTTGGCCAATAGTAATGCAAATATTCTGAACTGTTTGTCATTAATGCACTGATGTTTAAGCTATAGAATGTCACTTGTTTCACCTTCCTATCTCTTCTCGTTCCAGAGTAATGGAGCAATCTATGCCATCCAGTGGTGACGTCGAGTTGAAACAGGGGGCTGGCTGTCATTGAATTTCTGATTGCGGAAAGTTTGCGCCCAGAAACATTCATCGCCGGTGACGAGTAGTGGATACACTATTAAGACCCAGAAACGAAGAGTCAGTGGCCACACGTCCTGTCCTTCGCTAGAAAAATTCAAAGTTGCCCCATCTGCTGGCAAAGTGTTGTTGGCATTCTGCCTCATCCTGTCTATTGTCCGGTTCCGGACCCTGTGACCTTTGACTCTTCTCCAAACTTAAGGGCGAACGCTGCAGTTGTGACGCGGAGGTGAAAGAAGCAGTTCGGCAATGGTGTCACAAGCAACCACCACAATTCTTCGCCGACGGCATGAAAAACCTTGTTTCTTGATGGCGCAAGTGCGTTACCTGTAATGCGGCTATGCTGAAAAATGATATCACCATTTGTAGCTGACATTGCAAGCTTTCCACTGATGACTGTATCGATGCTATCTATCAAACACGGGATACGGACAAAATCTCGCCACCCGAAATCTCGCCGGGCCAAAACCTCGCCGCCCAAAACCTCGCGGGCCAAAACTTGATGTCCAAAATCTCGTCTGATTAAAACCTCGCCGTCCAAAATTCTAGCGGACCAAAATCTCGCTTTGCGAAATCCTTGCGGAATGAAACTTTTCCTTAAAATTTACCCAATGAGTTTCTGAATATGCAATTCCATATTACAAGTAATAATAATAATAATAATAATAATAATAATAATAATAATAATAATAATAATAATAATAATAATAATAATAATAATAATAATAATAATAATAAAACGATGAAGAAAATATCGTGAGCGTGGGCTTTCTCGAGATATTCCCACTGTTCATTACATCATTTTCTTCATCCTGATTATTTACGTCTCCTTTAACCTACAAGACCTAATCGAGGGACGTAAAAACTCATATAATATTTCTTACTTTCATAAATATTATTAGATTTTGTTAGAATTTCCTAAGATCACCGTCAAAGTGAAATAAAAACCATCCCAGGCTCAAACCCCATATATGTTGAAAGTTTGATCGAGACCAATCAAGTGGTTCAAGAGTTATTAAGTTACAAACGCAGCTCAGTATTTCTATGTGTTTTCCACTTCTTCTCCCCTTTCCCCTCAAAGTGAAATGATAAAAACCATGCCAGGCTCTAACCTGATCTGTGTGGCAAAATAGATCGAAATTGGTCTCGTTGTTTACGAGTTATTAAGTTTTATTTATTTTTATATATTTCCCCCTCCCCTTCGTTGTGCCGCCAAAGTGAAATTATAAAATAGATCTCAGGCCCGAACCTCATCTATGTTGAAAATGTGATGGAGATCGGTCGTGTGGCTCAAGAGGTATGATGTCACAAACATAGTCTTTTTCATTTTTATATAGGATAGATTTTCAAAGCACGAGTTAGAATGTTTCTTCTTATTATTTTAATGCAATTATGTGTTATTATTAAATAAACTTATATACATACAGCAATATATAGAGTATTCTACATCAAAAAAATTGTAGTGACGACGTTTTATCCTGACGACATTTCTTCTTAGGCGAGAATACGTCCAGCGTAATTTAGTCCAGGCGAGATTCTGTGTCCCGAGATCAGGACCGAGAGATTTTGCCCAGGCGAGATTTTGGGTATGACGAGATTTTGGGGCTCAAAGTTTTGGCAAGGCAAAGTTTTGGCCCGGCGAGATTTTGGCTGCGAGGTTTTGTGCGGCGAGGTTTTGGACAAGCGAGGTTTCGGCCAGGCAAGATTTTGGGCGGCGAGGTTTTGGAGAAGCGAGGTTTCGGGTCGCGAGATTTTGGCCCGCGAGGTTTTGGACAAGCGAGGTTTCGGGTCGCGAGATTTTGGCCCGCGAGGTTTTGGACAAGCGAGGTTTCGGCCCAGCGAGATTTTGGGCCGCGAGGTTTTGGACAAGCGAGGTTTCGGCCCAGCGAGATTTTGGGCCGCGAGGTTTTGGAGAAGCGAGGTTTCGGGTCGCGAGATTTTGGCCCGCGAGGTTTTGGAGAAGCGAGGTTTCGGGTCGCGAGATTTTGGCCCGCGAGGTTTTGGACAAGCGAGGTTTCGGCCCAGCGAGATTTTGGGCCGCGAGGTTTTGGGCGGTGAGGTTTTAGACAGACGAGGTTGTGTACCCAAACCGTCTAACACAAATAACGGTATCACCTTGAAGGAATTACTTTCCGAATCACCCTCATACTATTAAAAAACTATCGTGTATAATTATAGAATGCTAGGAGAAAACATATCGTGCCGTTAGATGGTAGCACATATCTTCCAGCGGTTGATTTCTACCGGACGAATTCGAGAGTTCACGTGATCTTTACTGTCATTAACCGAGTTTAAATCACTCTCAATTTAACCAAAATTACACCTTAGAGTATGTGATTTGAGAAAATATTATTCTTTTTCTTTTATCGTATAATAAATTATATTGGTATATCAAAATTATTTTAATTAATTTATTATTAGTAGTCTGTACATCTCTATGTGTGTGTATCCCTTGTCCGATCCATGGTCTTTTCGCTGATCCCTAGTCGGCAGAGTAGCTGATGGAGAATTGTGTTTACACTCTGTTGTTCAATGGCTCGTAAAACTGCAGCAGTGACATCTGTCATCTTGTTTTTTGAACACAACTAGCGATAAATGTATCTCCAATGTTCGTGCTTTCCCACAAGAATCTCTCGGAACCAATAGCCAATGTCATGCCAGCAAAAATATGACATTAAAACGTCACTTGTGATAAATGTAGTGTATGATTGGCATTTTGAAATGAAGAACGAACTTGAGCTTTGAAATTGATTGTTTTTTCATACTTATGCATACATTACCCTATCTGGTATATTTTTCGTCGTCTATTTTATTTTAGTTTAGCGTCCCACGATTATACATTGAGACAAGAAAGATGTTTATGATAAGACGGCTGACAAAAGTGGAATAACGAAAGAGAAAGAAGACAAGAGAACTCCGAGAAAATTCAGATATACCGTGTTTGTCCACCACAAACCCCGCTTGGCGGAGATGATCGAACCAGGGACCCTCCGCGCCACAGCTAAGCGCTCTACCAATGATGCCCCACACCTCCTTGTCATAGTTTCAGCTTACCAATGTAATACGAATTTAGCTATCACTCACAGTTTACTGGCTTGCAAATTGAGTTCCATGCGTTATGACAGTACTTTTCAACCCCCCCCCCTTTTTTTTTTTTTGAGAAAACAGTGCACTTTATGAAGGCACACAATATCATACACCTACGTTACAATATGATACACTTACGTTAGACTAGAACTGAACATTGTTTCTTCTTTTTCAGGCATTAACTGTCTCAAAACTAAAATTATTATTATTAAATGTTTCAGGGTAAAAATAAAGCGTGACGTTTAAATTTTGAAGTTTTAGACCTTTTAGATGGGATAACATTTATTTTGAAGTTCTACGATTTCGAGGCACACGGTTGGGAAAACCTGGATTATGGTATCATATTAAAGGCAATGTCCGTGTACTTGTGCTGTAATAAATAGGAATTTTACTGTAATTTCATGGAAATTGTTAGCTTCAATGAAATGAAAATTTTCAAACTCATTCCTAAAATGTGCCCTCCATAGCGTAATCGCTAACATTTACCCCTTTGGTGCGAGCGGTATCTGGTTCGATTTCCGGTGGGGACACTCGATCGAAAAACTGTACTCATTCTTAAAATTTGCCCTCCATAGCAGAGTCGCTAACCCTCTCCCCTTTGTTGCGCGCTGTCCCGGGTTCGATTTCCGGTGGGGACCCTCGATCGAAAAAATGTACTCATTCCTAAAATTTCCCCTCCATAGCAGAGTCGCTAACTCTCTCCCCTTTGGTGCTCGCGGTCTCGAGTTCGATTTCCGGTGGGGACACTCGATCGAGAAAGTGTAACAGCTTTTTCAGGCCAGAAATCTTGAGTGAGTTTTTTCCTGGGTTTTCCTCATTCACACCAGGCAAATGTCAGGATAGTACCTAATATAATAGTCCAAGGCCCTTTCCTTCCTTCCTCATTTCTGTCTTCCTCTCCAATCACCCGGGCAGTGTGATCGTTGAGGGACGTCATACCTCACATGTATATGAAAGGCCAATATGTCCACAGATACCGAAAATCCAGAAATATAATTTCTAATTGTAATCATTCCTAAAATACCTCTCGAAATACTAACATATAGCTGTGTAATTTTCTCTCGAAAAATAAAGGAAATTGTAAGGCGCTATGGATTTGCATTATAAAATAAAACAAACAAAGTAATCTCATACACACATAAAAGAAAAAGGAAGAAATAGCGAATTTTTTTGGTTACATCTGAAGATTCTAAAGTTCTTCTGGATGTCAGAATTGACTGGCGCAAGTTATTTTCGTGGCCATGTACCCGGATAAAGTCACAACCGATGAAGATACTTGACTCAAATTGAAAGGAGAAGAGAGTGTTGGTTCGAATCCCGCTTTCAGCTGTGGCTGTCGTCTTGTGTAAAATCACTGTCGAAAATGGGAGGTTGAACTACGATCAATCAGTGTTTCCTTCAGAAAAAAAAAATGTTCCGGTGGGGCACACTTAGTATTTGGAGGGACACATATTATATTCACACGGCACTATTCTATTTACATTACGTTATAACATATTATTTTGGTCTCCTCCGGGGAGCACTCTCAGAGCTCTGGGAGGAAGTGCTCCCATAAACATACCTGGAAGAAACACTGCGATCAATTAATTCTAGGTCAAGAAAAGCGACTTGATCTGCTCCAGTTCACTGCACCATCTTCCCTATTGAATTTATCCAAGTGAACGACATTGTCCTCTGAAACAAAATCACTTACGTTAGGGTAAATGCATGCCGAAGTTAAATCGTGATCGAGGTCGAGGTTTAAGTCGCGGTCGCTACTTCGAAGTCTCGCGATGGATGAAGGCGCACATAGCGAGGAGGTCGCACCCTCGCTGTTAAGTTTTCAGTTTAAGGAGAAACACTGCTGCGACGCATGTGAAATTACTCCGTCAGTGCATAAAAATCACTGTGAAACCACATTTTAAAATTGAGAGGACCGAACAGTTTATAAATAGGGATGGACGCGAGACGAGATATGAGAAATGTCTGATCTCTTGTTTCGCAAAAATATTTGAGTCTCATCTCTTGTTCATCTCTATCAATATTCTAAATCAAAGACTTTTACCTTTTATTCAATTTTCCGTGAAGAAATGCCCTCTTTGAGCACTCAGGCGAGAAATCGTTTCCCACTAAAATTTAATAAATAAATCAAGTATGTCTTCAGGTTTCGAGGTGGAGGGGGTATTAACTGCAGCAAATGAAGTTTCGGCACTGCAATTCCATTATTCGACGTTTCCTCCCTATGGATACGTGCCTGTCTTTACAGGTATTTCTTTACCTTACATCAATAACGAATTTAGAAGAAACCTTTTTCAGGGGGGACGTGGTGTTTTTAAGCATATATATGATTTTTTTTCTTTAAAAAATCTACAATTTACGGACTTCAGCCTGAAAGCCCCCTCCCTGTGACCGCCACTGCCTTATATAATACTAAGCTACAGTATAATTCTCAAGTAAATAACTTATCTGACATTCCATTTCAATTGCTATTTTTTTTTCATTCTCTATTTAAAACGTGCCTATTATAATGTTTGTGTTTCTTATTCCATATTGCTGGAACATTCCTCATTAGTTCTATTAACAAGTCTTTCATAATCAAATATAATAGTGCAGCAAAACCTCTTGAGCATAGACACACAATCCTCTGCAGACGAAATTCTAAACAAATGAAGACTTTATTCCGTGCAGCGCTTCGGGGAGAGCCAATGAGAACACGAGCCACAGCGATGCTTCCGCTGAACATCGATGTAAAAACAAACTCAGTTGTTCATCATCGTGACCACTAATTCACCCTCGCGGTCGACCTCTAGGTCGCGATGTAGCGTACATCTTCGGCATGTACTTACTCATTTGAATACATGGGTTTGTGCCAGTATCGAGGGTGCGACCGCGACTTACACCTCGACCTCGATCGCGATGTATCTTCGACATGTCCCTACCCTTAGACTGTTTAAAACAGTTTCTAACTGTTAGAGATTCCATTATAGAGAGCACATATGAGTAAAGAAACAAAACTGGCAATTTTCAGCACATTCTGTCAAACGGTTCCGAAGACACATGGGCCAGTTACTGTCTTTTAGCTTTTATACTAATGAATCACTTTGTACTCAGTATTCTCTACAATCCTATCGTCATGTTATACCGTTCTCTACATCACTCATATTGAATTTCTGTATGTATAAATCACTGTTTTTTATTAGCGATTCATCATAAATACACACAATGCCTATTTGGTTCGATACTATGACGCCTAGAATAACTGATTGAAACAAATAAAAATTTAAAATGAGGAAATTTTATAGGACTTCAAGAAATGGAAAATTCACTCTCTCAACTGTCGCATTAATTGAAGCCATAGTTACTGCCTTGAGTTGTTGTTTCATATTTCATAGAGTTTAGGATGTGCTCAGATACAATAAAACCAATAGAAGAAGAAGTTTTGATGTGTTTTGCTGCATTTCCAGATAGTAGCCATCATTCATCTCATATTATATTTGCAATTAAGAAAACAACACCAAGGGAATGGTTTATAAATGCTAGTTCATTTTATTAGATTGGAATCGGTATGTAGAAACAATACCGCAGTAACAGGAAATAGACCCATTACAACAGTGCTACCCTAGGGGCATTACAATATTTACGTCTGACGATTATGGATGACGCACTTGCCCAACTAATATATTTTACTGCATAAGCTCATCGGTAGTACAGGCAAAAGAGCCACGTTATCTATCTGTCGCTAAATTAGAAACATACGATGGCTGGAAGCCTGCATTATGTACAAGTAAACCATCTAGGAAACTAATATGTAACTAACTCTAGATATTTTTCTATTCTGAACTTAGTTAGTGAATATTTAAGTGTGTCAACGTTTACGTCAATTCGGTAAACTTAGTAGCCATTTGTAATATCAAAATTCAAACGCTTACCGAGAGATCCCGGGTTCGATTCCCAGTGGGGCACTCGGGTTGAAAAAGTGTAAAACGCTTTTTCAGGCCAGCCACCCTAAAAGAGGTTTTCCTCAATCACACCTGGCAAATGCCGGCGTGGTACCTAAGTTATAGGTCCCAGGCCGCTGCCTTCCTTCCCTATCCCTGGATAGTGTGCTCGCAGAGGGACGTCATCCCTCCAAAGCAATTGTCTGTCTCATACTCAAGCTAATGAATTTATGATGCCAGATAATCTCAAGCGTCAATTTCATCACTATCATGTATGTATTCTGGCATTATATACAAGCCATTTGTCACAACGAGAAACTTCCATGCACCACGATCTTCAGTTATTTCTTTATTTTCATGTACAATTTTCCTTTTTGATATCATCCATCAGCTCTAGCCTCTTTCGCTCATCCCTGTTTATTCTGCCACCACACCCTCTATTACGTTCCTCGAGATACAATTCCTTCTCAAGAGACAAAATCCAAACCAATTTATGCTTCACCTTTCAATTACATCTAAAGCTGTTCTTTTCTCCTTTTCTATCTCTAACACGTTCTCATTCGTTTTCCGCTCGACCCACCTAATTCTTTCCATTCTTCTCTACACTTACATTTCGAAGACTTCTTGTCTTTTTTTCATCGTTTTGCGTGATGCCTATGTTTCTTCCCCATATAGTGCAATACCCCATACGAAGCATTTTATGAGTCTTTTTATAAACAGCGACATTTATAAACTAAATATTCATAACATAACAATAAATTGTCAATTTTTTTTTCAAGATGAAAGCTCCGGAGTTTGAGAAATGTATTTAAAAAGGTTTTAAAAATATATGGAAAATATTTTATGTATATCCTTAGTGATGTGCGGTGGAAAATTTTCTCATTTCAGAAAATTTTCCACTCTATTTTTCCGGAAAATTTTCCGTTCTAAATAAATATCAGTGATCAAGTATCAAATCCCCCTTTAACCATAAAATCGATTGACTTCATGTATAGAAACGTTAAAAAGTGGAAGATCGTTTAAAGCAGTGCTATTCAACCCATTTTCCTCGCGTATCCCTAGACACAGTTCTCCATCCAATTGCGTATCCTGAAGCTGATTAAAAGAAATATAAGTAGAAATTATCTTATTTAACTTAATACACATGTTCTGTTGTTTTTAAAAGGAGGCAAACAGAGACCCAATAGAAGAACAATCAGTGTGCCAATCAAAAGACTATTTGCAGAAGGATAAAGTGCACATCCGAAAAAAATTAACATGGGAAATTTCAAAACACATGAGAGACATCCAGTCCTACTGAGAAGGATTTTCCCCTCATCGTCCCTGATAATTCGTACGAGAACAATATTAAAAATTGAAAAACTAACAGTAAGTTCAGAACTAACCTGTTAATAGATGACTGAGCTTGTTTTATGACACGATTGGATCGTGTTCTTGTTCGGAAAGGCCATCTTTATGACCGTTAAGGTTCGTGTCTTGTCTGGTACGCCTCTCTGGTGACCCAACTGGGTACGATTCTTTCAGTCGGACACTAAAGATTTTCACTTATAGTGGGTCTAACGGATGGAACGGAATGAGAAACTCTTTCCTGTATGGTAGTGGTTAGAGATTGTGGGAAGAATTGCACCAGATCACAAGTCAAGATGGGTTCGATCCAAACTGATATATGCGCGTACCCACCCTCGGTGACACGCCCACTTCGCATCCACACAATTTCTCCAATACCAGGTACAATATTCTTACCATTTCAGTAGTGATTCGCGTGAGAAACTGGTAGGAAACAACTGAAAGTAAAATACATACAAGAAATTGACTTTACTCAAGCACAAATATTATGCATGTTATATACATACTTACTTCTGTATTTTATCAATATGAATTTTATTAATACCTTTCGATGTTTTGTATTTTTAAATCTTTCCTCTCATCATTTTAACGTATCAAATTTAAGCCCATGAATTTCTATAGGAGAATAAAAAAAATAAAAAAAGGAATTTCAAAAGATTAACTCAAAATTATATGCTATGTCGACGAAGCCGGCTCATTGCGTAACAAGAGACATGATTATTTTGCACATCTGGCTCACTTAACACTAATTCACATAACACTTTGATTTTGGAGATTTCAGGAGAAGAAGGGGGGGGGGGTGAGTGGATTTTCGAGGGTAATCCTTTTACATTTTTCTTCTCATTTTTAAGAGGATTTTAGGCTTTTGCTGACTGGCCCCAATTTCCATCGTCCGGCATGGTAGTCGACCGTAAACTTGCTTACTATGCCACTGATCAACAATTCAAGAAGTAAATTTATCCCTTGTCTTACCTACATTACTTGATCACGAATATAAGTAAAATTCAATAATAGATTTGGTTTTTGTTCTTGAATAGTAACATTCGCAAGTAACTGAGACAACGTGGTTTTCTTCGATCTCAGATAATTTAAGTTATTTCAATATATTTTTGCTGAAATTCACTTCAACTTACGCAGGTAACTAAACAACATGAGTTCCACAGTACACTGATACATATTCTAGCACAATAACATAAACGATGACCAAATTATCGATGGATTTCCTTAATAAGTTGTTCACATCTCCTTTTCACGGCTTCCATTCGCATAGTACCACTCGCGCCTTCTCTATCTAGCGTCCGTATTCTTGCGCGGGACTATTTTTTTATAAAGTCACAAGCGCATCTTCTTCCTTTGTGCGATGAAAAAGAAGTACAAGTCACCACTCACAGTACTGCCAACTCATTGAAAAGATAAAACCATAACATAAAGTTTGCGTCAACGTATGATCCATGGAGCCTTATTCCACTTCAGCCAAGAGTAACTGGGAAAATTAAAATGGAATGGGAGTGAGGGGGGCCACACGCTCATAGTTTCCGGGACACTAACTTTTCGATTTTGGGGTCCAATCTTCGAGAGTGCGAGAATCAGAGCTGATTCTAAATTCAAGCAATTTCTCTGCTTCGTTTTGATTGATGTTAATGCAGAGAAATCCTGTTTACACAAATATGTTGATGGAAATGGAAAAAGTTGTGAAATAGCACTATCACTAATTTCATTGTACTCTTTTGGAGCATAAATACAAAAGTCTCAAATTGACAAATTATCGAATTTGATTGACAGTGAACTGTCAACAGACATCTCCAGCAGACCCCCTTAAAGCAGCATTACGTACCCCCGGAAAATTCTTCGCGTATCCCCGGTTGAATAGCACTGGTTTAAAGAATCTGAAAATTTTCATGGCTCAGAAAATTTTCAGTACTTTGTAGAACAAGTGAAACATTTGTTCATGAATCGAAAAATTTTCTGTCGTGTATGGAAAATTTGAAATACTTTTATAAGTAGGAAACTTTTCGTCATTTTGAAGCAAGAAGTAAAACAACTTTTTGGAATCGGAAAGTTTTATTTCTCTGTAGAAATAAGTGAAAGGAATTTTCATGAATCAGAAAATTTTCATTATGATGTAGAAGCAAGTGGAAACAATTTTGAATATTATGTACAGTGATGTTAGGTGGAAAATTTTCCACTATATTTAACTATATATTGAGCTATAAAATTAAATTCCTGTAGAGGAAAGTTAGACAGCAACAAATTATAATTTTCCAGTCAACTTTCCTTAACCAGAAAATTTTCTAATATTTCGAGTTGACATGTAAAAACTTACATAGTGTTTCTCTCTCTCTCTCTCTCTCTCTCTCTCTCTCTCTCTCTCTCTGTGTGTGTGTGTGTGTGTGTGTGTGTGTATGTGTGTGTGTGTGTGTACGTGTAAACTGTAGGGAACAAAAAGTGAATTCTTGGAGTGCAAATATTCCATCCCATTGTTTAAAATGTAACAAGAAAGCGAGAAGAAACCTTTGTGAATTTATCAATTATTTCAAAAACAGAAAATTCCACTATTTCTTTACATATACGCATGCCTATGCAATGAAATAACAACATAAAATTTCCAGTTCCTTATGAAGATTATTTTTGTAATAGAAAATAAGAAGAAATGCTCTGATTTTATTGTGTTTAAAGCTATGAGAAGACATCGTCTTAATCATATTAAATTAACAAAATATGATTTTGTGCGATCAAAGGTGAATTTTGAGGGAAGAATATATTAACGTTTCTGAAACATTTTTGCAGAAATGAAAAATCGTTAGATGTTTACTTCATGAAACTTCTTTCAGACAATATTTATTACAAATGAATTTTACTTCTAAACAACGAAATAGGAATAAGTGGAGTATGTTTTTATGAATCGGAAGTTTTTATGATTTTTTTCCGGAAAATTTACATCACTGTATGTCCTCAAATGGAAGGAATAGTCCCTACCTGTCTGTGTGGCTGTCTACAATTGTGTCAGGGGCGGGCCCAGGACGGACTTCTGGGGGGCCGGTGGGTTGGAATACTGCTACTTTTAAGAGGTCCAAACTCTGGGATTGGTTTTATTTATATATATAAAATAAGAAAGTTTCCTCTTCTGGGGGAGATCGCCCCGATCGCCCCCCTGGATCCGCTACCGAGTTGTGTACTTGGCAAATCACCGGCTAGGAAATAAGCAAAGTGCCACTATTAAACAACACAGTCAAATGACTGTTTAAAGGCACCAATTATAGCAAGCCGATGTAAAGTCGGTAATCTCAAAGTTGCAATAATTTTTGGCGTCCACTGATGAAAAACTTTCACAAGAATTTCAACATTACACCTTAGAGCGTCTTAATGATTTAGTAGCTAGATTATTCGATTTCTTTTCTTCATCAGATTTTGATAACTCATGGATAATAAATCCTTTCTAGTATGGTGTGGTCTGCGGAGGAGCAAGATAAACTTGATAATATTACTTGTAATAGCACATTTAAGATATCTTTTTAAATGTAAACTTGGCTAGTTTTGGGTTAATTTATTTTCTGAATATAGCATCTAGTTTCATTTTATAACACATATCTTTGAGAACAAATATTTTAAATGATTAGTTCCTTTAGAAAGCAAACCTGTTACATAAGTACGAGTAAATAACGTTGAATGGTTTTGAAAAGAACATACGTTCACCATACAAGCTGCTATATTCTAAAAAGACATAATGTCAAATCTTTTTATTTATTTATTTATTTATTTATTTTATTCTTCTTTTTTGCAGGTACTGTATCGAATATTTCCCTAATGGATACCAGGCGATGCCTGTAGTTCAGAGCATCTAGGGTTAGTTGAGGGTGCTGCTTGAAAATCTTGTAACCGTTTATTCGTAAATCTTTTCTTCTTTAAAATACAAGGGGATAGAGCAAAGGATAAAATCAAGTTTCTCATGAAACTTCGAAAATTTGCCACTGAAACATTTCAAATGTTGAAGGAACTTATGAAGAAGCCTTCATGTCAAGGACACAAATGTTTGAGTGGACAAAATGTTTTTGGAGGGTAGGGAGGGCTGTGATGATGATGAACGAACAGGCCGCCCGCTTTCTTCTGTAACTAGAAAGAAATGTCGATAATGTTCGTCGTGTTTTGAGAAACGATTGCAGATTGTGTGTTAGAGGAATTGCCGAGGCTGTGAACTTGGACAGAGAGTCAGTCAGATTTATCTTGCATCAGGGAAAGTGGTTGGATCTTGCATCACGACAATGCACCCACTCACAAGGCCCTATCCGTACAGCAATTTTTGACTTGAAAAAGCATTGCAGTGTTAGAACACCCGCCGTACCCGCCTGATTTGGGACTTTGTGATTTTTTTTTTTTGTTCGCGAAAATCAAATCTGGACTGAAAGGAATACATTTTACCTACGTTAATGAGGTTAGAAAAAAAAAAAAACGGAAAACGTACTCAAGACCTTTACAGAACATGACTTCCAGGGATGTTACATATTAGAACAAGACAATGGTTTTTGTTATAGAATATTATTAGTTTTATTAGAGTTGGTATGGTAGTACAGTGATAGAATGTGGCCTATGATTTGATTTTTCTGTAGGGTATGCTATTTGCAATGCAATAAACAGTGTTTTTTTTTTAACGAGGTTGAGCAATAAGCCACTGCAAATTTATTATAAATAAGGAAATAATTATTTTACAAATTATTTGATGTACGTTTGCTAATGTAACGCTACTAGTTTTTACAAACATTTATTAACCTTATTTATGAAATGCAAAATGGAATAAGAAACAAAATATGTAATGACGATGACTTTATTTACACAAGTTATACATACAATAAAAGGGGATTTGTTGGTCACTACTGTTTATTTTTGTATTTAGTAAGCATGCTAAACAGGGTTAAACTCTTAATGTTGAAAATAAATTAAGATCAGATTTTGTGTTATAAAAGTTAGTTTTACATAGTTTAATCTATCTAATATAAATAAAATAAAGAGTTTGTTTGTGTGTTTGTCTGTGTGTCTGCCTATGTGCGGCCTGGAGACCAGACGAATGGACCAAGAGTTACTAAATTTTGGTCAGGGGTACCTTGGCCCAGGCTCCAGATTAAAACGAAGTCCTTTCTTGAAATTTCGAACCAGGGGGTCTCAGGGGGAGGCGTTTACCGGAACCGGCTTGGGAACCAGAAAAATTGACCGAGAGTTACCAAATTTTAGTCACGGATACCTTGGTTCAGGCTTCAGACCAGAGTTAAACGTTTTTTTGTCAAAATTTGAACCTGGGGGGTATCAGGGGGGCTTTTACCGGGACATGTAAAGGTAGTTGAAAATGACCAATATTAGTGCCGAATTCATAGTTTTCGCGGTCGCTGAAATCAATAGTGAAACTCCGATCACGTTAATTTCCAAATTCACGCTATTCGGCTCCGGGCCGGGGGTCATCGGAGGGAGGAGGGGGGATATACCGAGACATACGCGTATAAAAGTAATCCAAAATGACCGATATTAGTGTCAAATCCATAGTTTTCGTGGTTGCTGAAATCAATTGTGACACTTCCATTAGCGATGACTTGCAAATTTAGTTACAATTGTATGCGGGCCGGGAATCAGAGGAGGGGGGGGATACCGAGACATGTAAAAAATAGCCCAAAATGACCGATATTAATATCAAATCCATAGTTTTCGCGGTCGCTGAGATCAATGGTGATATTCCCACAGGCATTGACTTCCAAATACAGCCCCCGTGCGAAGCATGGGTATATTCAACTAGTTAAATAATAAAGATTTTGTTTGACTTACAAAGACTATTATATTAGCAAAGCGATTTGAAGTAATACGCCAGGCATATGATAAGCCTTGGGCTATATTGCTTACCTCTGCCTTAAGAGTGAATCTATTGTTTTATGCACTAAATTCCATTACTGGCTACTTACATTTCCGGCCTCTTCTGGAAAATCAGCTTCTCGTCTCATATTTATATCACACTATAATGGTTTTCATCATGCACTTATTATAGGCACTGTAGTTCACTGGATGCATCACGTCCAAGCCTAGAGCAGCGATCGGATTGCAAGCCCACAGCAAACCTCTTGGTGTGGCTTATCGAGCTGGACAGAAAGGGATTGAACTCAGGACCTCTCTCTTCCGAATGAATGAAGAATTAATTTGCGGAGTCTGCTAATCAAGAACTCGTCGGTGAACGTGCAGCACCTTGGCCTACCATTCAGAACGACCCCCGTGACCTCAAAACCCGAAGTTTAAATACTGCTTGCTGTTTTTGGTTTTCAGGTCACTGGCTACTTTTTGTGACTAAATTTTACTTAGGAAGTTAATTTTTAGCTTGTGTTCCGTGTCTCAATGCAGCCACGGAAACTTTTCCAATGGTTTCTTGTTGACTTGTAGGAAAAAAAAAAAAACAGGTTTATTTTGTTTTATATTGGAATTAAAGTTTTTATATTTTTTTCATTCTTCCAGTGTATATTGTATAATAACTTGAAGATAATAGTAAAAATAAAAATATTCGAGACATGTATAAGGGGATCAGCGAATTTAAGAAAGGCTATCAACCTCGCGCTTATATATTAAAGAAATCTGACGGAACAGTTCTCACTGATACGGATAGCCTCTTAAATAGATGGAAAGATTTCTTTGACGATTTGCTGAACACGCAGCCAAAAACTAACGTGCGTGGAGAAAAAGAGATACACACCGCAGAACCGTATATTCCAGAACCCAATCGAATAGAAGTGGAAGCCGCTATAAAGAAATTAAAGAAACACAAATCTCCGGGTGTAGATGAAATTCCGGCTGAGTTAATTTTAGCTGGAGGCGAAAAATTGTGGAACAAGATACACAAACTCATTCTCCTTATCTGGAACAAGGAAGAATTGCCACAAGAGTGGAAAGAGTCAATCATTGTTCCAATTCACAAGAAAGGCGACAAAACTGACTGTAATAATTATCGAGGCATTTCTCTTCTGTCAACATCCTATAAAATCCTTTCAAATCTTCTGTTAGCAAGATTGACCCCATACGCAGATGAAATTATTGGAGATTATCAATGCGGATTTAGACGAAATCGATCAACTATCGACCAAATATTTACCATTCGCCAAATACTCGAAAAGAAGTGGGAATACAATACCCCGGTACATCAACTATTTATTGATTTTAGAAAGGCTTACGACTCGGTTAGGAGAGAAACATTATACAACGTTCTTACAGAGCTTGGAATACCGAGAAAGCTAATTAGATTAATTAAGATATGTTTAAGTGAATCCCAAAGTAAAGTCCGGGTAGGAAAATTTTTGTCCACGAGCTTCCACGTCGAAAATGGCCTGAAACAAGGAGATGCGTTGTCGCCATTATTATTTAACTTTGTGCTGGAATACGCCATAAGGAAAATCAAAGATAGCAACCAGGGCCTAGAGTTGAACGGCATTCACCAGGTTATGGCATATGCTGATGATGTAAATTTAATAGGGGATGATAGGAGAACAGTAGAAATAAATGCAGAGATATTATTAAACGCTTGCAGGGACATGGGTTTACAAGTAAATGCAGAGAAAACTAAATACATGGAAGTGCGTCGGGACCGTAATACGGCAAATTGTGGATGCGTTAAAATATTAAATAATACTTTTGATAAAGTGGATACTTTCAAATATTTAGGATCAATATTAACAGACGAAAATCATATTCACGAAGAAATTAAATGTCGACTAAAAGCAGGGAATTCGTGTTACTATTCGGTTCAAAATCTCTTGTCGTCGCGAATTCTGTCGAGGAATTTGAAGCTTAAAATATATAAAACGATAATCATGCCTGTTGTTCTGTATGGTTGCGAAACATGGTCGCTTACTCTGAGGGAAGAACATAGACTGAAAGTATTTGAGAACAGGATCCTGAGAAGAATATTCGGACCCAAGAGGAACGAGAATGGGGAATGGCGCAAGCTTCATAACGAGGAACTACATAATTTATACGGTTTACCCAACATTGTTAGGGTCGTCAAGTCTAGGAGGCTTAGGTGGGCAGGTCATGTAGCTAGAATGGAAGAAAGTAGAAACGCTTTCAAAGTCTTGACTGGTAGACCCATAGGAAAACGACCATTAGGAAGACCTAGGCGCAGATGGGAGGATAATATTAAGATGGATCTCGCAGAGATAGGAATACAAAGTAGAAACTGGATCCAATTAGCTAAGGATAGAAGTCAGTGGAGAGCTTTTGTGAACGCGGCACTGAACCTCCGGGTTCCATAGGCCACAGAGTTAGTTAGTTTTTAGTGTATATTGTCCTGATCCTAGGTGATTATTACAACAGGAATGAAGAAGTGTGTTGAAGCAGAGGGGGACGCCACTGACAGGTACCAGTAATGTAAGTACTCTGAGTTGTTACTTCAGTCTGGTTTTTTGTGTCGCACCTCGTATATCTACTTGAAAAGACAAACCGGAAGTACGTACATACAATTTGAGATAAAAATGTTTTATGTATAACTTGCACAAAAATATGCTTCTTTCTTTTACGATCGAATGTACAAGCGTTTTCTAATATGAATCCATGAAGACAGTGCTATTGTTTGATTGACATTTAGGGTCTCTTTTCAGCACCGATGCTGTATGGGAAAGAGACCTAAGTTTAAGGTGGAATCTGAACCACCGTAATGCGTTCAAATTATAGCGTCTCCACCTGGAATCGAACCTGAAATCTCATTCACCAAAGGTCAAAGCGCATGCCACAAGACCAACAGAGAGGGCTTCTTGAACATGACATTATTTTGTGAATTCCAATAAACTACACATTACATAAGTCGAAGAATTATTATAGGATCGACATTGATAAGAAACGAAGTCGGATGCAGTTTTAATTTTTTCCTACACCACTGCTTACAAGCTTCTTTGAAAGAAGTACAATCGTACTCGTCTTTCAACTTGTCGTGTTGCACATTGTCCGAATTACAAGTGCAATATATTCGTAAACAACCTTCTACTTTTCCAGTGAATATTCGGCTAAGGAGAATAATGCCAGTATGGCAAAATCTCTAACACAATCAGTCAATATTAAGGAATGCTCAACAGACAGTAGCGTACGCAGAAATTTATTTCGGGGGATCCAAACTCAATATGAAGGTATTTTATATTAAAGTTCCTAAAATTGCCCCAAAATTAGGCTAAATTTACATAAAAGTCGAAATTTCGGGGGATCCGGACCCCCAGGACTCACCCCCTGCGTACGTCCCTGTAGATAAAAAAAAACAACCACGTAATTACAAATTACACTTATTAGCAACGGTTTGAGGCTTTAAACGGAAATAGGTGAATCCTATCATGACTTCTATAAGATTATTTCCTATATATTGTCATTCTATTGCTATTACGTATATTTCTTTTAGAATAACAAATTTAACTGTACGAATTTCGTTTCGAACTCATAATTATAAGTGAATTCCCCACTGAAAGTGCTTTGAACCCTGGTGAAAGAAATGTATTAAAGCATAGTTTTGTAAATCGCGCTAGGATTCTCCTTTCACTCCTACATATTAGGTTTAACCTTAGGAAGTAATTTGTTCAAGCATTCAATAAAGATGGAAACTTTTTTTTTAAATACATATGTTCTACATTTTAACTTTTATGTCACATAAACTGAAAGAAGATTTTAGCACATAAGAACACTAACGTAAGATGCTTATTTTGAAGGATATAAAGTTGCAGATGGTTTGTTTGGTAAGTAGGGAACACCTTAATTTCAATAATATTATAGAAATCATATTGACAGCTTGCCAGAAGTTAGGATGCAATATGATTATTGAAGTTCATTTTCAACATAGTTGTCTGGATTTCTTCCCTGACTCTCGGTAACTGATTTTGAACCTGATTCACTAGGACATCAAGGTGATACGCATGCCGTTGTTGTGGAAAGTGAAAAACAGGCCTGATAGGTGATCAAAAAATAAGGTTACAAAGCCTGCACTGAAACGTGTATGTATTAATTCCTACAACAAATACAGCCAACACATAGTACATACATTAATTTATTTTTCAACATAGCCCCTCCGTATCGGTTGAGACACCTGTCTCATCCTGGGATGAGTTTTAAGACTTCCTCTTGGTAAAAATCCTGTCCTTGCATATTAAGGCACGTTGCCACGAAGTGTTTAACCTCCTCGTCTAAACCGAAGCGACGGCTTCCTAGGTGCTGCTTCAAATGCAAGAACAGGTAAAAGTCATCAAGTGTCATAACGTGATCATCCTGTTATTCTCAATCAGCTTCTTGACGCGAGCTGTGTTCAAATCTGTTTACACCGTGCTGAGTCAGCCACTGGACTCCTCATCGGTGAAGTTTCTACTATTTTAGATTGAAAAACTACCATTTTAGATTGAAAACCACAATTTTAAATCTAAAACCATGATTTTAGATTGAAAACCAGCATTTTAGATCGAAAACCACAGTTCTTCAACTTCCCTCCCTTTCCAGTTATGTTGTTTTCTCAAAACGGAATTTGTCTGTGACCCCGGATTTTTGATACACTCGGTATATGAATATTTTATGTTCATGAAATTTTAAATGGATGCCTTCATAGATCTACTTGTAATCACCGTACCGAAATCGTTAAAGACAACGTCGTTTCGTTAAAACCCCTAACAAAGAAAGAAAGAAAGAAAGAAAGAAAGAAACGTATTATACCCAGACAGCACAATGCACGTACAGTACCCGTATAGTACATGTACAATTGCACAGATGCAACATGTGCATCATCTGTATAAATGTGCGCCTGTACATGTGATGCACATATACATCACAAGTCCTATTCAACATCTTCACGTGCACAGGACATGTGCAATGCACACTTACAAGTCCTGCACAAGTGATTTACGCCTACTGCGCAGGTGATTTACAAGTAGCACGTATTCGATTTACATGTAGTGCACAGGTGATTTACATTTAGGACAGCGGTGATTTACACGTAACACACAGGTGATTTACATGTAGCACACAGGTGATTTACACGCAGTAACCAGGTGATTTACATGTAGGACAGAAATGATTTACACACAGTACCCAGATGATTTACATGTAGGACAGATGTGATTTACACGTAGCACATAGGTGATTTACACGCAATACTTAGATGATTTACATGTACGACAGAGGTGATTTACACGTAGCACACAGGTGATTGACACGCAGTACCCAGTTGATTTACATGTAGAACAGAGATGATTTACTCGCAGTACCCAGGTGATTTACATGTAGGACAGAGATGATTTACACGTAGGTAAGAGGTGATTTCCTCGTAGTGCAGAGGTGATATAAAAGCATATTCGAGATGCAACGAAAAACAGAGTTTATATATTTGGTGGCTTACGCAGTAACACCATCTATGACACCAATTTTTTTTTGTCCCAATGCTAACGATTAGCCAGCAACCGTGAGAAGGTTGCGCCTTCTGTGCGGTACTAGATTTAAACGTATTATTGGAGGTCTATATTTTCGATGGGCTAAGGGATGTTCGGAGAGCTGGAGTAGAAGTTTCTATTTTGATTGCATTAATAGGGATTTCGGCTGTATAGTATTGGTTTACTGTTGCATTTGTATCCTTTATCTGTGACAGGAGAGAAGAGAATGAAGAATGAAAATGGGAAACATGAAGTGCAGTGTAACAACACAACACATAGGTAATGATTAGTGTGACAAGTGAGATCTATCTTCTGTCCAGAGGCGACTCTGGACGTAATGAAGACAAAATGGGTTTCCTGTTAAGACATGAGGTTCTTACTGTGCAGTAAATGATGGTGCTATGTATGGAGGAACTATGAATGTTGAAAATGCTGCAACTGCGTCCAAATCCAGATGATCAGGAGGGAGTGTATATCGGTAAAGTGCAAACAGAAGGGGTAAAGGCGTTTCCAATAGCTTGCGAGGTGGATTGTATGGAATGTCTGCTTGCATGGTTGCGAGAAGTAATGGATGTCGGGACTCAAATCTGCTAGTAATATACTTCAATCGCAAAGCTTCAATATGAAATAGAAGGTGTGGAAAAGGCAGGACTTCATAAAGCTCTTGAGTAGGACTCGGGAGCTTTATTCTATAGGCTAGTCGTATGGCATGGCGTTCAAGTATCTTCAGTTTTTCATAATGGGGTTGGAGGGCGGATATCCATGCTGTGAAGCCATATGTCAGGACTGGTCGTAGGAATACTTTGTAGGTATTAAGAATAGTATTAGCTCGTAGTCCCCATGTAGTACCTGTGAGACGTTTGAGAAGATTAAGCCTATTATATGCTTTCTGTATTACATTCTAAAGGTGAGGGCGCCAAGTGAGGTGTTGATCAAAAATAATTCCCAGATATGTGACATGTTTAGTTGGATGAACACGCGTGTTATGTACTTGGATGTTAAGTAGCGAAGGATTTCGATGTACACGAGATCGGCGTTTTGGCAGGAGAAAGACTATAGCTTGGGTTTTATCTGGGTTGAGTTTCAAACGCCATTTCGTACACCAGGTGAGAAAGCTTTGAATTGCTGCATTAATTTCAGTACTGATGCAATGGATTGTTCGGCCCAGTGTAAGAAATGCAGTATCATCGGCATATTGAAAAATGTGTGTGTTAGGTGGCAACGGCGGCATATCGGCTACATATAGAAGACAAAGCAAAGGTGATAAGGCAGACCCTTGTGGTACTCCAGAGAAAATAAATATGGGGTGTGAGAGAGTGTCATTAAGAGCGACATATGCAATACGGTTGTGAAGAAAATTATAGATAAATCTGATGTATGATATGGGAAGTGTCAGACGGATAAGTTTATATATGAGAGCTACATGCCATACCTTATCGAATGCCTTTTCCAGGTCGAAGAGCACTAGACAAGATGGAAACTGTGTATTAAACTGGTTGGTAATAATATTAGACAGACGGAGTAACTGATCATTGATACTAAAACCGGGGCGGAAGCCAGCCTGATGTAAAGGGATGATGTTACGTTCCGATAGATAAGAATGGAGGCGTCGGACAATGACACCAAAGACATCACCTTCAAAGTATATCACAAGTAACTAATAATTATCAGTGAGACTTTTACTTTTGGAGTTTATTATTTGCAACGAGCAAAGCTTTAAGTAGTATCTTTGACATATTTGCCAAGTAACAAATAACGCAACATATTCTGCTGTAATCGGTCACGAAAATAATTTTATAAACCTATGAACTGTCCGACAGTAGTTACAACAGTACAGTGCTGTCACCTGTTGATCTTGTATCCTAGCTCAGCGGAAGTTATGGAGTTTCTACAATCATTCAGCTGTCATTCGTCGAAAAGTTTATGTAACACCGCCTGGAGGAAAAACGACACCTACCAAAATTGGAGGTTACTTTATATTGTTGATGAAAATGAGAGTAAAAGAATAAAAGTAAAAGTATATACTTGCACGGTATTATGGACGTCTCATGCACACGTGCAGTAGCGGTGCAATTGTACATGTGCACACAACGGCTTAAGCAGCGGTAATTTAAATGTGCTTCATCTTCCCAAATGCGCATGTGCACATGCACGGCTCAAGCATGGGTTATGTACGTGCGCTGCATCCACGCAAATGCACATGTGTATATAACGGCTTAAGCACGGGTTATATAAATGTGTGCTTCATCCATGCAAAAGCACATGTGCACATGTGCGGTTTATGCATGGATAGGGCATATGTATCGTACACGTACGAGTTGTCTTTGTAGTATTCCTGCAACATAAATTAGAACATACCAGAGTTTTTATGGGAAGGGATATTCCTTCCAGAAAATAACATGTTTTCATCCTTTCGCTATTGCTCTGAAGACAGCTACAACTGTTCTGATATGCTAAATTCAGTTTGAGTAGTCTTCATATATTTAATTGGTTTGTGTTTTATATGTACTATTAACTATAATGCATTTATTATTAGGGGGCTGGGTGGCTTAGTGGTAGAGTGCTTACCTCTTGTGAGTGGGGCCCCTGATCGATCCTCGCTCAAATAAGTTTGTGATGCACACATTGTGTCTGTGTGTTTTCTCGGGGTACTCCCGTTTCCTCCCACTTTTCATTAAACCAATTCTTCCATCGTCATTCATATGTCTTAACCATCGCCTCCGTTAGTCTTAAGAGCATAATCGTAGGACGTTAAACTCAAATATTTCATTTTATATTTATTATTATTATTATTATTATTATTATTATTATTATTATTATTATTATTATTATTATTATTATTATTATTATTATTATTATTATTTGTTAAATAAATTCAGCATAAAATGTCATTTTAATTTTTCTTGTGATAATATGCTTTATTTATAGTTTACATAATGTGTTAATAATATACATATTCTTACAATATATTATTCTCTAACAATATACCTAGGTATTTAAAAGGTAACGTATAAAAATAATAATATACAAAATATATGAATATTTTTAAAGTCGTTAACATTCGTTGTATAAAGTGACGAACGTGAGAAAAAATAAATTGCAGGACTGTTGCGTAATTTGGAAATGAAGGCATATACTCAAAACAACAATCCAAAATGTTTTATTTCATCGATTTATGTTTAAAAGAATTTATGTTCTTGGTACTTAGGCCGATCTTCATCCTTAACAACTATTTAAGATAAAAAAAAAAACTTCTTCCGTAATAGGATCAGAAGGGAATGATTTAAAAGTACAAGTTGCGTTTCCCCGCTGAATTGCTAAACTAAGTTTCTGTATTAAAAATTGTTTGCTCCGCGGATCTCCTGTTTTCGCAACCAGCTGTGAACCTATTTGTTTCACTAGATTGTTTGCCTCTTTGCTAATCTTTGCTAAGCATTTTAAATTAATTTTTCTAATCTTTTAATTTCGGGATGTACAACTAATGAATAGAATCTCCATTATTTGGTGGAAAAATTCAGTTCAAGATAGAAGTAACTTTCTGGAATTAATTAATCTTGTAAATCGATGCATCGTGTATTTTGTTTGATTTCTGTTCATTTTTAGAGCCTATTCGATATAAGTACTTATTACTTATTCAATCACTTCTGTTGAAGAACGGAGGTGACTCTGAATCGATATTGTTTGCTGTTGCCACCATTGACTAATGGAAACTTCCTTCCTTCTCCCTCAACGAGACTTTGTTTCATCAAAGTTCTAAAAAATTACACCAATTGACGTTGAAAGTTCACTCAAACATTGAAACCGTAAAAGGAGTTTTAATTAATTTCAATACTATGAAGAGATTATTTTCCATTAAACAGATTAATCTTTCTCCAGTATTCTCATTGGTTGTCAAAGGAACTATTGGTGATTCTTGCTGTCATGCAGGTGGTTTCAAAATTTCAATTTAATTCAGTTTTCTTCAAACATGTTTCAAAAAAATACGTTCTACGTAGTTGTATTTTCCCTTAAATTGCAGTTTCTGTTATGTTATTTCTTTTACATGTAATTCAGAGCTCGCACCGATTGGTACAGCTTAACAAACTCCACCTTGCTTCAGAAGTCTATAATATGCTATAATAATAATAATAATAATAATAATAATAATAATAATAATAATAATAATAATAATAATAATAATAATAATAATAATAATAATAATAATAATTATTATTATTATTATTATTATTATTATTATTATTATTATTATCATTATTATTATTATTATTATTATTATTAGATATATTATGTTCCTGTTCGTAATTTTAAAGAAGTTTTGATTTTAGCGTACGTTGTGTTTTCTCCTTATCTGTGTGAAAACAGAGGTTTAATTCTTGTTTGTTGTAATATCATAACCTGGTATTAATCTCTATTTCTGATTTTACAGAAATAATCTTCAATTTAGTGTATTACAGAAAAGCATAAGTTTAGCTTAGCTTGTTTTTGGGTCATGAATTTGAGAACGAATTTACCTCACATGTTTTAATTTGAGCATGAATTTGTATTACATGTTTTACTTTGAGTGTAAACTTGGCTCATACTTTTCTTCTTGAACGCTAAATTAGTTCACCTTTTTACTCGTACTTTGAGCAACGGGGGGGGGGGGAGCGGCGGTTCAGTGGTAGAGCGTTCATCTCCGGTGCTTGGGGTCTCTGGTTCGATCCTAACTCGCGCCATGTAGAATTTGTGGACAAACACCGTGCTCGTGCGTTTTCTCGGGGTTTTCCTGTTTCCTCCCACTTTCTTCATTCCACCATTTCACTCATCTCTCATCATCATCGTCTCCTTTAGCCGAAATGGCATATTCGTGGGACGTTAAACTTAAAGATTTCATTTCGTACTTTGAGCATCGATTTAGCTTACTTTGCTTACTTTGAGCGTGGAATTATTTCACTTTAGTTTAACTTGAGCGCCCAATTATCTCCCTTTAGTTTGCTTTCTGCGTGGAATTATTTCACTTTAGTTTACTTTGAGCCTAAGCTTAGCTCATTTTTCACTTTGACTGTGAATTTTAAGTCACTGTTTCACTTTGAGCGTGAGTTGAACTACTTGTATATTCCTTTGAAAGGTAAGTTTCCTCTACCGTGGCTAGAATATATTTGTATAAAATAAGTAACTTTATTCGAGACTGATAGTGTAGTAGAGGTAAGTCAAATGTTACATAACCAATCAATAAGTGACCAGTAGTCAGTAAAAGACTTTCTGATCTCTGGAGCAAGGCATCCCTGGTTGGTTCGGTCACAGAATAACTGAGTTTGTGGTGAATAATATAGTGTTTCTGGATTCTCTCGAGTTCTCTGTTCGCACACTCTCATTCCACCATTTTTTTCAAATCCAATCATTCGCTTTCATTAATCTTCTGTCTTCTCTACCCTAAAGGTCATAATCATTTTAAATTAAATATTCCATTAATCATCCATCTCCTTTACTTCAAGAGTCATTATCGTGGAAGTGCTACATTAAGGACTCAATTTTCTTCTTATTATACAGGGTGGACCAATAAAATCTCCACATTTTAAAGGCTAATAAAATAAAAAAGTATGGCAGATAGAGAGTTGTTTACTGAAAAAATATGAAATGGTATTGAAAACAATTTGTAATAACTGTTTTTCGTACATTCTCCCTAGGAAGCCCAACAGCTGCAGCATGTTTCCTTATAGAACGTTCTGGAAACTGCAAAATGGTCAGTCTTATACCTTATATTCCTGCTGTTCGGAAGCTCGTGACCCAGTGTAAAATAATCTTCCAATTAGGAACATTTTCACTACATGGAATAGCAAACTTTAGGCGAAAAGCTTTCTGTCATTACACAACTGCTATTTTTGAAAACATTTCGATTGCTTACCCACAACGTGCTTCTGGCTAAACCATAGTGACGAAGAGGTGAGTGGAAGCGATGACCCCCACTCGTCTGAAAGCGCTACAGACGATAAAAAAGGGGGAGAACTTATTAGATGTTTCATACAATAATTGTGTTGTTAATTGCTATATAGTTTCAATACACAATAGAACAAAATAATTACAAACAGTTTTCAAAACCATTTCATACTTTTGAATAAATAAGTGTATCACCAATAAATCCTATTAGTTTTATTAACCTTTAAAATGTGAAAGGTTTTATTGGATTATCCTGTATATAGTTTTGAAAGAAATGTTAAATATTGATAAGAACTGCTGTAAACATTACCAAAATTCAAAATTAAAAAAAAATGTGGATCAATTAATAAATTATTCTGCTATTTGTTATTTACATGCGCCTCTAATTTTTCAGTTCACAGAAAACTTTCAATGTTTGTTAGTATCAGTGAAAAAGCTCATTCAATTTCTCGTAGAATTATCCCAAAGTATTGTTCTTTTTAAAATGGTATTTTTGTGGGGGGAAATTAGATCCAAAATCCACAATTTGATAGGGAATCCTAATAATCCCATTGGAAATCAACATTAAATGCAGGTAAAGTTTCGATTTCAATAATGTGTTTACATTTACTCGCATTAATCAGAAGCTTTTGTCATTTAGGGCTTCAGGGTGGGGGCAATTGCCCCCTGAGTTTGATATATATCACCGTGAGTGAAACCGTTCTAAAGCGGACAGCCGTGGGGAATAAAAAAATTGTCCGCTACAGAGAGGTGTCCGCCTTCAAGAGGTTTCAGTATTTTGTTACGTAAATTAGTGAGGAAGGTAATATACAGTTAGAAAAATATATTTGCATGAATCACGTATTTACGAATATTACATGCATTATCCTCTGTCATCCAATACTCTATGTTCGAGGCACAACATGGAAATAACATGTTATAGTTCTGTGCACTTTACACTTATCAGTACTTCGTTCGTTTTCAGTGTGGCGCTTTAATTTGTGGGTTTAATTGCAGTCCTGAAGTATTCTTTTTGAGACAATATATATACCTGAGGGCAAAAATTACTGATCTTGTCTTCTGGTTGGTTAGAGACTCCAAGAGGACAGTAGCATAAAGTGTAATCCCTAACGGCGGGCAAATGTCAATCATTTTTGTGTCTAAAACAATTTGGGTCGGAGTGGGATGCAAGCAAAGGACATAAGAGTGTTGTTAAACAGAGACGCTTCGTCTGGGTTGCTGAGCAGTCACTTGAGGGGGCAAAATGTTGTCACAATGCTTCCTTGGTGACACATGTATGAATTACTAAAAATGTATTTTTACTACACTTTTCAACATATTTCTAGAGAAAGTGTCCGTAATACGGAGGAAAATAACACCTATAAAAGACAGAAAAGACTGTCCGTGTCCGTACTAGAGAGTGTCCGCTTTAGAGAGGTTTGCCAATATGTTTTTTCCTATTCCAGTGTTTGGGGATTACAAAATATGTCCGTTAAGGGAGGTGTCCGCTTGATAGAGGTGTCCGTTAGTAGAGATTTCACTATATATATAGTTTAAATCTAATTTTAAAAACTCGCTTAGGTACTTCCGCAACAATTTTTATAGAGTACTTCAAATTATATCCTCGTAGCCAAACTCCCTCCATAAAAATTGTTGCGAAAGTACGGCACCATTGTGAAACATGTATTATAGGACAGCGTACAGATTAGTTCCTAGGTGAAGTCTTGACCCGACTACGGTAGGGTCCATAGCTTTGGAGCCCTGGACCTTTAAATTTCATTTTTAATGTTTTCGGCATCATGTAACTCCGAAATGACGGATTTCTACACCCAGGTTGGACTATACTTTTTTGTCTAATCTTAGTGTCAGAATGACCTCTCAAAGGTTGTCGGTGTTGTTTTGAAACACGTTACATATATATATATATAATGAATAATGAAAAATTCTATTTATATCGCGGAATCTTCTCCTCCCCCTCCTCCTGCCCTCTCCGAGATGAAGCAGCTAGTAGTAATACACATTTGGAACAAATAATGACAGACATTCGAAAAAAACTAGTAAAAAATAATATATCTTTGAATAGCGATTATGTGTTTCGTTTTTTAATAAAGAGTTTTGGGTGCATTCTCAGTTGAACAACAAAGACAAAAAAGAACTGGTTTGTTAGATGCCTTCACAAAACTTCCTAAGAGGTATTTTGTTCTCTTCTTTGCCTTTTTTTGCAAAATGTGTTGTGGTAATTGCTATAATAGGCTGTTATGTGAAACGCTCCATGCTTTGAGGTGTTTAGCAGAATCCTTGGGAAGAAAGTTTCAGATATCGACCACAATTCTTTGAATACTGTACGTTAGCAACAAACAAAAACTTTTTTTCTCGTATTGTTTTTCCTTCTATTGAGGAAAATGGGATTCTGTATTTGCAAAGAACTTCAAGCGGCTAGACTTGAAACTTCACTAAAATGTAAAACAGAACCTAGTACAGAACCTAGTTGTCTATTAACGTACTTCAATGATCTGTACTTACTTTCTGTTTTAGATTTTGAAACAATGTATAAAGGGGGTCATTTTGTAGCCACGTCTTAAGATTAAATATATCTTGCAGATAAAAATAGACACTCAAAAAATTTAGAGTGACTGAAGTGAACAGTACACGTAATAACACTTACAGCCAAATTCAGAAAAGGCGGGAAACGGCTATACTGCCATCTAGGAGTGACACTGCTAAATGTCACGCACATCTACCAAACGGGGGGATACTTTGTACAATTGTATACACGAACTTGAAATAGCAAATTCATGAGAGACACTAACGTTCAATTTGCACCATCGTAAGGTATACGCTTCAGCTATACATATTGAGCAATAATACTTTTTTTTTTTTTTTTTTTTTTTTACAATTTTAAAGAAACGATTACAAGAATAATTACAAGAAACATACTTTGGTCTGCACAAAGTACCCCGTTGGTAGTGCAAGGGTTAAGTAACAAGACAAAAGGATGCAAAGGATTTACAGAAATATACGAAAAGTTTTTCACTATTGTTTAAGGTATCTTTGTTTCATCCTGCAGTTTAACATGCAATCCGAATTACATAAGCTCCTACTGGTATCATTTGCACACTGAAAACACTCCCTGTAATAACTACTACATATATACAACAATAATTGTGACTTATTTTATACTGAAGATAACTCTGATTCATTTAAGCTTAGTAACTTACTATAATCTTTATTACATTATATTTGTTTGGTGTTTGTTATTAAGTTCGTTTCTAAATAGTAAACTAATTAACCTGGTACAATAATAAGATGCCCTTTATTTTATTTTTTTTTTCCTATTATTATTACTGTAACCAGCTCTTTACATACATAGATAGACATTCGCCTAAGGTAAATATAAATGTGCAAATAGCAATGCTATCTGTTTCTTTCAAAATAACTTATTTTTATAGTTGTTAATATTTCCAATAATTGAAATTCAAGATGTTGGCACTTTGTCTAAATGCAAGTTGGATCAATATAATCAGAGAACAATCCTTCGATCTCATCTGTTGTTGATGCACGCTGAGTTTCTTTGATTTCTTCAGTTTTTTTCTTCTCCATATAGAGTGACGTCAACCCACGAGAAAATTCCATTTTTTGGGGTTTTCTGACGTTGGGAATGGGATAAAGGGAATTTTCGTATATATATTCGTCGATCCAATGCCAAAACTAGGAACGTGCAAATTTTGCTATTTTCATCTAAGTGCAGTTTCATGTTATTTGCGACGCACAGGTTCCAATATGAAAGTCCCATTTGTGAAATATGAGTATATTAGAAATTATCGTAAATTCCTAAAACAAGTACTCGTACCTAAGTCTATATACTGATTTTTCGGAGTAAGTTGAACATTAAAATGCTTATAACTCAAAATCACATTTAGCACATTCACGGTTTTGATATATATATATATATATATATATATATATATATATATATATATATATATATATATATGTGTGTGTGTGTGTGTGTGTGTGTGTGTAACTTTTTTAGTTGTATAGAAACATGATGCTAGCAAGTAAGTAAAAGTTTTTTTAAACATACTTCCGTCCTTAAGTTTTAAGATATATATTTAAATGAACCTGTTTTGAAGAAGTTTTACGGAGTACAAGTAATATAAAATATTAACACGCTTCCCCACAATGTCTGTTGCTTATTGGATATCATTCGCGACACCATGATCCAGTGGGAGAATTTATAGGTTACAATTGACTTGTTAATTTAGGGGGTTAAAGTGCATCTTTATATCCAATAGTCATCTATTAAGAGTCTACTTAATCTGAAAGACTGGCAAAGACTGTTAGGCCTATTATAGTAGGTTACCTGTACTCGTAAGAAAGTTAGCTAATACTGGATACAGAGAATTCAAATAGAAGCTATCAAAAGCCCAACTTTCAAAGGAGTAAAATTCATTTATTTGCTAAGAGAACAAAATACTTTAATAACTTCTATATTATTTCAATCCTAAGTCTATATGAGCGTACCTAGCATTGCAAGTATATAATAGGTGATCCGCTGTTTCAATATTAAAATATTAAGCCTAATTTACATAATTCAGCAATATTTGTTTCAATTGAATGAGTGAGGCAAAGTAGCCACATGCACACTTTTTTTTGCCTCTGCTTCTGACCACTTTGCCCAATTGCACGCCATACTGTATATTTCTTTTTTTTTTTCGTTCTGAACAAGAACACTTCTAAATAAGAGAAAAAATATAAAGAAGCATTACACTTAAAATATTATATAATCATCAAGTTCGATATAATTGGGAGAAAACCATTGTTAAAGTAATACTTACCCTTACATCAACAATAGATGAAAATACTTTTTTCTTCATACAAGCAGAACAACAATTGCGTCTGGCCTCTTTGTTGCCTAGAACTAGAATGACAACTAGCCCAACTGATTGGGTCTACTTGCGATAGGTGTCAGACATATACAGGCGAGAAAAGCGCCGATCACCACTTTACCCGACTGCCCGTCAAAGTTCACAGGCAGCGAAAATGAAATAAAGCAATTTGATTGGTCTGCAAATAAAGCAGTTATTTAAAGACCCTCACTTCATAAATGTATTGAGCGATGAAGAGAGAAGAGTTTGAATTCATTTCAAGATATGAGCAAGAATTTTCTAGTCAATAAAAATGCTGAGAATTATGACGTATTTGTAAAGGAATTCATTTTCTTCGTATTTGAGTTGAGTTGATTTTAACGCCCCTTTCAGCAGCGAGGCTATATGAGACGTGATCTACTGATTAACGTGGAATCAGAACCACATGAGCTTCCGCCGGGAATCGAACCCGGGTCTCCCACGCCAAAGGCGCATACGATAACCGCTGAGCCATGAAGGAGCTCTCCTCGTATTTCTAGACTTTTTCTCACAAAATATGGAGGCATTTTCTGACAAACTTGGTGAAGGATTCCATCAAATTGTCGCCAAAATGGAAATCCAATACAGTATTAAATAGTCAATATATGTTAGCGTATTACTGCTGGACCTTCTGAGACAGGATCATGAGAACAATAGAAAAGGCAAAACACGACAAAATAAGATCCTCCTGATAAAAGATACTATATATTCGAAACAAAACAAGAAAGACGAATCCATTAGTGAAAGAATTCCGATTATTCTGAATTGAACATTAAAAAAAAAAAACTAATTAAATGTGACCTGAATAGCCCTACATTAGCACTGGAGCATAATGATAATTATGATATTTGGGAAACGGTGACTGATAGAAACGTTTAGTCATCATATTCGGTTTCAGAGTCATTGAATTAATTTGAATCCTCAGAAATTATTTGAGGGAGAAGTTCTTGCCGATCTGTGTTATAGAATAAAGTTACGTCGTCTATTAATTGGCACAGCCTGAGATCTAAAATCCTTATACTATAACTATATGTAGTCCTATTATTTTATACTATATACTGTATGTAGTTCTATTACTACAGGACTACAGTCCTATTACTAAGAAATTTCTTTGCTACGCACTGACATAGCAATCCAGAGCCTGGAAACATACAGCACTGTTTTCCTACCAAAAGATACAAATTTCTGCAAACTTTTGAATATATGAACGAAATGCACATCAAGTACCACTACCAAAGGCACAGTCGAACTCAGAAGTCCCATCACGTATTCAAGCATTCTTTCAAGGGATTCCTTCGCCTCAAATACATACATCACTCAGTGCCTGGAAACGAATCATCCTTTTTCCATGGCCATAGTCCATACTGCAGCTGTCTGAATTCATCATTTTCCCACCATTGTGACATATTCCTCTCTCTTTTTTTGATTTTTACCCGTCATGAATATACAATCCGATTTCTCCTGAATGCATTTTGCCTACATATTCATGTATGGTACATATTTCAGCTGTCATGCACAATAATCTGTCTGTGGTAACAAGGCTTGTCTCATACTGTCCTCGTAGATTACTTGGGACGAGAAAATAACCTCACCCTCCGATCTAATAGCTACTTTAGTGATGTGATGTCTAGCGGCCCGCATCTCTGCTTTTCATTTTGTGTCTCCATTATATGCAATCTTATATTTATGATGGAAAGATATTTAAAATCCACACATTTGTTTCCTTTTTGTAATAAAAAAAAAGTACAAATAAAATTAGAGTAAAATCACGAAATAGTCGCAATTAAAGAAAATTTTAAATAAATTGCTAGTCTCTGGCTTGAGTTAGATAAACATAATAATAATCATCATAGGTATTCTCCCATAAATGGCGGGTCACTTACTGCAAATTAGAAGCTTTCATGCTCCACGGTCTTCCTTAACCTTTCGTCTTCAGAGTGAAGAAGGGAGCAGTTCTCCAGTAGCCACGTTGACGGAAATCATATTGATTGGTACGGAAACTTGGACATTAGTTCCAGGCATGGTCAAAGTGACTTTAACGGCTGGAATACTGCGGAGTGGAAGGCAATGAGTAACTACCACTCCATTTTTCCCTAATTTACTCACAGCAGAAAGAGAACATGTGTATTTTTCTACAATTCTTTCGAAGGTCAAAATATAGTTAAACGTCCACGGTCCACGTATAGGTCTATGTAAAATATCCCCTCATTTGGATCTCCGGGAGGGGGATGGCTTCGGAAGGACTATTTCACGAGAAAGTAATCATGTGGGGAAGATAAATAAGGGGAAAAAAGACATAGAAGAGTAAAAGGTTAAGGATCATGTACAGGGAAGAAAATTAGAAAATCTTAAAAACGAAACAAAACAAAATAATCAAGATTTGGTAGGGGTTTGTTAAGTTAGATGGGAAAGTAATGGAGTGTTGAACAGCGAAGGATATAGAATGTTTTACTCGGGTAATGAAAAGAGCAATCACAATGGTGGAGTAGATAGAAAGGAGCAATAAGGGCCAGAACAAGATATCATCTTTAAATAAATTTGAAAACTGATCTTTACTTCACTTTGCAATGTTGTTATAACCTGAGTTTAGAATTAGAACTTCCTGATACTAATATCAAATTGACTTGTCGTAATGGAGCATAAGGTAAACAAATAGTTGGTATTTCCAATTTGCAACCTCAAGCGCAGCCACTTCTATTTTATAGCATAAAAGTAGAACACCTAAATATGATTATATTAGCAGAGTTCATATCGCCAATGCATCATTCTCTGAAGCTTTTAGCTCAACTTCCGCTCTCCTGATTGACTTAGAATGCAAATTTCTTATTAATATTTTACTTTCTCGCTTCTGTAGATGGCGTGCTTGTTCCATCATTACTTCCAATTAACTATTATTGATTTTTCTCACTGCTTTTTCTCTCGAACAGATCTCTATGAAAGATTTCATGATATTTTATATTTGGTGTTTTGAAGACTGCTTGTCAAACCAAGGTGACCAGAATTTTTACTTGCAAAAACGGGACGCATACAAATCGGCGACGGGACAGGTGAGGGGGGGGGGGAAATATCTGACTTTCAGATTGTATTTTGGGACTCAGCAGTGTTTTCAATTTATACGCAAGTAAGAGTGATAACCCAGCATTTCTAACTTAAGTACTACTCAACAATAGTTTTAACTATTTGAACACTCAGAACTCCCACTCAATTTCCACTTGAACATTCCAACTAAACCTTGCCAATGAATGTTGGTATGGAAGACTGTGGAACTTGCATTTACTATTTATATTTTGAATAATAATTAAGGGAGACCTGGGTCATTTTTTGCTTAAAAACGGGACATTTACGCGTCCCTTTTGAGAATCAGAAAAAATGGGACAACGGTTGGAAAAAATGGACTGTCCCGACTAAAACGGGACGTCTGGTCACCTTGTGTCAAACGTATGATCATCCACTGAGAAATCATTTTATTTCAAAAAGATCAGCACAAATTACGAACACTATTGCGTTTAATGGAACCATTTCCATCCAGGTAACAGGGAAGTGCATTTAGTTACTGAGTAACATATTTAAACAACAATTACTGTATATAACAATTACTGATATAATATGTGATGAGATTAGTTTTTACTAACAAATACAATTTTTCTGTTTCCCAGAATGCCCTGTTTATAGCATACTAGAAACCACATTTACAATTACGGAAGTAGTAATCGTCTTCAGACTATTCCGCAAGGTACTATACATCACATGGCATGCAAAAGTTATTGTAGAAGTAAGTTGGGAGATACCACAGTCCTTGCACTCCATTTCCATGCCAGATGTGAGGGTTTGGGACTAGTAATGATATTGTAAAAATTCTCCCTGTGAACAGGTAATAGATAGAGTTTGGTAGAGTAAAATTATGTGTCCGGAATCTTTTCCCACTACCGGTTTTTATTATAAAAATTCACTACGAAAAGTATTTACGAAAATACTACAATGTAACTTTCTCTAATAAGAGGTATAGAAAAGGCGGCCAAGGCCTGTGCAGTCTAGACCAGGGCAGCATCTCCACGGAGCTCCACAGCAAGTTGAATGGAGTGTATTAGGAATCTCTAACGCTCTGAAGCAAGCAGAGAGAAGTTAAAGAGTCACAAAACTTCGGGCAAGCTGAGTGACTGATGTTGGGAATACCCACAGAGCTCCGAAGCAAGCTAAGCGGGAAGAAAGAAAGTCTAGAGTTTCGAAGCAAACTAGAGGCTTTACGAGTGGTACCTCCTAGAACTCCGACCAAGCTAGAGGAGAGGTTACCAATCGCAGACTGGTAGCTGTCGATGGATTTCTCTCCGTGTTATAGACGCTCCAGGAGTCGGTGGCGCTGCTGTTCCTCGTCGTCATATGACTGTAGGTTTTGGTGATCTCTCCGTCGTCTGCATCTTGTAGTGCTCCAACGTAAGGTGTAGTACTCCATTGTAAAGTGTATGGTTGTTGTTTATAAATGGGAATTAATACAATCATAATGTTGGATGTTGGTAAACATAAGCACGTGGTACATTACAATATAGATTCCGGGTTAACAGGTCACTTACGTCATAACTTCTGCCCCGTCACCCGGGCCTTACTTTCAATTCTCAAATCCAGTCTGAGCCCGTGATCCGAAAACAATCAGTATACCAGCTCTTCAGCGTTACTGCAGAATTTTATAGCGCATTAAAGATGTTCACTACTATAGCTTGAATATTTATTTGTTTGGTTCCAATATATCGTTTCTTAATCAAGGTACCATATCCTGTCTATTTCAAATATAATTGCATATTTATTATTTCTTATATCGAAACATAATGCAGTGGTTTTTGTAAACTGGCTATACAAAAATGTTTAAATCACTGTCTGACTTCAGTGGTGTCTCGTATTACATACGATAAGTTTTAGACTGGTTCGATAAAACGCTGAAGAATTTTAATAAGAAAAACATATTGTTTTTATTTTTAGTGATTGTAATGTGTTTCTTTGTTATATCTTGTAGTTATATTTCAGTGCAATGTTTTGATAAACGCAGACATATATAGGAGAGAAAGAAAATTATCAGTTTAGTGAAGAAAGAGAGAGAGAGAGAGGAATAGGATAGAAGTGTGTTTGTTGGAAATGCATTAGCATACTCATTATCTTCTCCATATAATGACAATGTTTCGTCGTTTCCGGGTCACACTAAGTATGTTCAAATCAGAACCGGGTCAAGAGTCTGCCTGCATCCAGGTCTGACTGCGTTCGGCTCACTGGTCACAAAGTTCATGGATCGTTTCATCACTGCAGAACCACGATTTTTTCATTACCAAAATGAAAGAACCACTATGATCAAAACACTACCGTGATTCCAGCTTCATTTCAACCATTCGCCTCTCTCTTCAAAACTTATCACAAAATAATACACTCAACAGCATTCAACGCTTACTGAATATTTGAAAATACCGCAGCAGTAGGAAATTTTGTCAGAGGTTGTAATCAATTTAAGGCTAATCATGTCCTTATTTTTATGTACTAATCAGCTAAAAATGGCTGCTCTTCGCATGTTGAGAATACGTTTATGGGAAACATTTGAAATTTAACTAACAAGGAACCCTAGGTATCTATCAGAGCCCGATCTTCATGAAACTCTGTATATAGAGAGAATGCCTCGGGAAACTCGCACAGCCAAAATTGTAGCTGCAGTGTCCAAGACGCTGGGACACTAGGGATCGAGAAAGATTTTTTTAAAAAATGGAACCTCAGTACGTTAAGGACATAGTGAGAAAATGCTCGTTTTTCGTTAATACTGTTCATTGTAATGACACCAAATGAGCATATACGGATAAGAGACGGTAGATATATTAAAAGCGATAAAAAGAATATCCGCCATCTTGAAGGAGGCCATGTTGAAGCTGGTGTGATTGGTGTAAATAAGAAGAGGTTCATGCGATGCATCAATTTGAACGTAAATAATTCCAAAAACCCATTGGTGAAGTCTGTTGTGGGATTACATTATTCCTATGCTTTTGTTACAGTGGTTTAGATACAAGATAAGCAAAGTGTATCTCGTGACACTCGAGCAGATAGAGGGTATGGAGCGCTATGAGTGGGTTCAGTGTAACTAGAAAAACAGAGCGAAATATAATTGTAGCATTACATGATTTGTGTCAGAGACAACATGTAATACGTGTGGATGAGCTGATATGACGTGTTCAATCTGCATAATAATGCCATAATTGATATAATGGTTAGTATGTTTTACAAATGTAATGAACTGGTATTACCAAACTACGTTGTAACTACAGGTAGTTGTGCTTTGCGAACGTGAGATTCTTGACTTTACCAGGTTCAGTTATTGTTCAACTGACTTATGTAAGCCACTGCTACATGCTTCGTCGATATGGTCTTTTGTGTATATGATCTGTTTGTGATGCTTATGAAATTTAGTTTTCGGAGAAGCTAAGAGCGAAAAACTTAGATAAATAGAAATATGGCAATAGCCCGAACAGAAAAATATCAGTACTGTAGAAGACAACAAAACCATCTACGGAAAACTAAACGAAATCAAAATTAGAGTCACAGGCGAAAGTTTCACTATTCATCTCTTTCTTGAAGTTTTTCAAGAACATAAATTAAGATGCCTCATTTCCATATTGTCTGAATGTATCCCGAAAATTTCCATTGAAGCACATAATTATTTCTGTGTTTTACACTTCTTATATTATTTGTCTATAAGGCCTTTGTTTCAATCATTGCTTCTAGAAAGGGTTTTCCATTTATTCAGTTATTCTTATTACCATGCATGTTGCGATTGACTACTTCCTATTTAATACATCAATAAATGTTAATACAGGCGTCGCTTTTCAGCACCCAGGCTATATGACACAAAAATCTACAGTTTAAGGTGGAGTACAAATAAATGTAATACGTTTAATCCTCTCCCATATGGAATCAAACCTTATACCTCATAAGCCAAGGGAACGCGCGATAGTTATTAGACCAGTGGATAAGGATTCCTGGAAAATAGTTCATTTGGTAATTCTCGTACATATGTTACACGTGTCTTTCGTGCTTGATAAATAAATTAATTTTTTAAACAATGTCTTTATAAAGATTTAATGTTCACAACATGAGAATATCGAGACCTTTATAGATATAGATTCTGAATCATACTGTTGCTTATAGTCCTTTTATTCTATATGTATACATGGTTATATTTCCTTATTTCTCAATTTTACCTCAAAAATTCCAGATTTTTACTACGCTAATGTAAACTTGGATAGAAAATTTAATTTCAGAATTTTACTCACCTTATTTAGCATTACTAAATTGTAACACAGCAAAATGAATTTTATATCTATAGATCTGTCATATAGCTGTATGGATATAAGTTTTATTTCTGAATATTACAAGTGCCATGACAAGTGATTACGGCATAAACTTTCCACATGTTGCAATTAGAGCCTCTATACGTCATGGCATCGAATCAAGCAGGTGCTGGATGCGTTCTTAAGGAATCCCGCTGCTTATATGCGAGCCTAGCGAGACATCGACAGTGTCTGCTGGATAACCGTGACCAAGAGGCCGCCGACGAACTATATTCCACATTTGTTCGACATTGTATCAGGCGATCTGCATGCCAAGTAAGAAACTGTCTTGTCGTTCCTCGAAAATTTCCATGTTTCAGAGCATATGTCAGGGACATTGTACTGTTGAACTGGGGCGTTCAGAATTGTCTGAAGAGAGGGTATGAACTCAGCTTTTGAAAATTCCTTGATGTAGCAGTCACTTTAAATTACCCTCAATGCATATCGGATCAATAGCGTTCAATACTATCACACTCCTCGCTATAACGTTTGACAATGCAAGTTGCAGATTGCGTTCAGCACGATAACATGTAACGAGTATGTGGTTACCACTGTAGAACAAGCTAAAGCAGGACTATTAAGAAATTACGGTCTCCTGTAAAACGGTTCTTTTAAATTATTGAGCCATTAAAATGCCAACTCCATTGAATAAATCCATTTATTTATTTCTGTTGTTGTCCTGACAACGACATTCCAAAATCCTATTATTTAAAACATATAAAACATATGACTATCTTTTTATATCGATATTATAATTAATATATTTCTTTTTCTTCTTCGAATTATGTAATCAGCCTAGTACATATTTTAAAATATATTACGCCCTAATAAAATAAGGATTTACAAGTAGTAAAATTATACAAATATACAACGTACTGTTGTATATTATGGCGCTCGAAGGACTTTTCTTTTTATTTACTTATTTACTCAATAAAAAGAAAAAGAATTCTGGACCGTTTACCTTTCCATGTTAATCATTCGAGTTTTCGAATGCACCTCTTGAAAATTACAATTCATATAAATATACATATATCATATTTAATTTTATAACAATATTATTATCATATTTATTTTGAATTTTATCATCATCTTCATTTATTTATACGTTTCAACGACGATAAGGCACATTCGAAATTTGATTTACAAGTTATTTGATTTTAAGTCCTTTTTTTCGGGTTCATTAAATGCTTGTTACAGTTTAAACAATTTAATAATTAATTACTTAGGCATCATGAAGAAGGTTTTGAGAAAGATTTATGTGATATTCATATAGTTGTTCTTTGAACATAAGATGATCGGATATAAGATATAGTTAAACAAGATATAGATTAAGATTGAAATATAATAATAATCAGAACATAACATAATAATTAACATCTGCTTAACATAATAAAAATACGAATAACAAACGAAATCATAATGATATTTCAAGTGAAATAAAGCAAAAATCAATTGAGTACGGTTTTCTCAGACGCCGTAACTTTAATTTAAGTTACATGACCAACGAATTCATTTAAGTTGCATTGAAAGTCATAAACAGAAAAATACAGTATTGAGCGTTATTTACTTCTACAGTTCTTCGTTTCTTACTTTGAGAATTTTTGCCATCTATAAGATTTCTACGAAGTTCCCATCGAACGAAATTAGATCTAACGCTTACATGCTTCTTAGATGTACGTAATCGTACTACACTAGGATTAGGTTGAATTACACAATCACTATTACTGTTACTAGTAAGGTTAGGTTCGGTTATCTTACCAGTAAAATTAGGTTCAGTTCTCATTCGTTTTACTGGTGGCGAGATGTCGTGTCTGTACCTATTCTTTCTACAATATTCACTGTAACCTGTCCTACCACAGTTTCTATTCCTATTGTAATTAGGTTCGGTTACATTACCGTTATCATGAATTTAACATCATCTTGTACATTGGGATCATACTCTAATCTCACATGAATGTATCGAATTTGGTTTCGATTAAGGTTCGTTTGGTTCAGGTTATTACTGTATTGCACGATCGATAGATTTTCAAAATTTTGCAATATCACACTTGGATGATGGGAAACAACACACTGCATCACGTTCTATGAAAGCAACATCGGATTGTCTACTAACATCATTTTGATCTTTTCGTTGAATGTACAATTCGACAGATTCAACTCAATCGGCCAATCACTACAAACATTGGTGGGAACACACGTTTTCTTTCTGAATTTTATGAATACTGGAATCAACTTTCTTTCTGCTACATGAACCAAAGTCGTGTACATATCATTAAATGATTCTATTACCATTACTTCATCTTCAGGATTAGTATCATGACATGATATATACTCAACATGATACTGTGAGTTCAAGTAATCAATAGCATTCACTAGATGAAAACGATCGTAGCTTTTCGCACATTGATACATACCAAAATCATCATTACACGCAGCATTCATAAGACAATCAAAAATATTCGACTGAAAAGAAAAGTTAGGATAGTCTGTTCCAACCAATACGGCAGTATGCTTTTGTGAAAACTCAGTAAATTTCACTAATGTAAATTCAAAATTTGCTTTCTCCGTTGTTACTATACTATCTACAGCGTCTTGAACCTCGTTGAATCTCTGTACTATCTTGCCCACTTCTTCATCATAACGCTCGAACCTAACTGTAATTTGCTGGTTCTTTGACTTAATTGTTGCTGTATTTGGTCCCATTTGCCATCGCTACATTGCTGCAATTGCTCTAACTTATCTTCAAAATGTTGAGCTTGTAGATTCATCTTTTTATCTAACTGTTCAAACTTTTGAGCTTGATCCTCACTTCGTCGAGCTTGTTCCTTAATTTGTTCCGATATTCCCTTTAAAACATCCATCATGTTTTCTGGAAAATTCATTTGGCTATCGTGCGCACTCATGATATTTCGAGATATTATCTTGCCACTTCTTAAGATGGTACAATTAATATCAGGCTCAAGGTTGCTCGTTTTTACTTTACTTCTAAACGATACAACCTGTTCCCGGGTTCCGGCACCAATTTAAAACGGTTCTTTTAAATTATTGAGCCATTAAAATGCCAACTCCGTTGAATAAATCCATTTATTTATTTCTGTTGTTGTCCTGACAACGACATACCAAAATCCTATTATTTAAAACATATAAAACATATGAATATCTTTTTATATCGATGTTATAATTAATATATTTGTTTTTTCTTTTTCTTCTTCGAATTACATAAGCAGCCTAGTACATACTCTTACGCCCTAATAAAATAAGGATTTACAAGTAGTAAAATTATACAAATATACAACGTACTGTTGTACCTGCCAGCAAATACCTTAGTTGTGGTATTTACACACCCATTGTAGCCTCATGTGTTTGTTGTTCCTGATGAATAGAAGGCACGAAAAGACACAAGCACCATCAATCCTGCGTTCAGCATAGACAGTCAAGCTGTGTGCACTGAAATATTTACATCCTTCACTGTACTGCAGCTTACCATATAGATTTGAAATATAGAATAACCTGATGTAGTACTATTTGAAAAATATAACTTTGTGTTAGATTGGCAACACTGTTAACCTTATAAATCACAGCGTATGACAAATAATGTCCCGCTACCGATATTTGCATGATATAAAATTTGAGCGTTTTTTGATCATTAATTTAAAAGTTATAACGTCGTATCAATATGCCTATGTAAATGGTCCACCCTATATATATATGAATGAATATTGCAATAAATATTGGAATATTGGGAATATTTTCTTACTGTACATTTTAAGTGCAACGGAACTTAAATTGTGAGGCTTCACTTTAGAGAGAAGATGAAAAATGATGAAGAAAGTATATAGCGTAAACAACAAGAATATAGTTTCTACTTGATTGATTCCATGCGCTCTGTTTTGCTCAAGACGAGAGCGTGTAGCCTATATGAAAGGATACTCTCCAAACCAGAATAAAAAATAAAAGAGAAGAAGAAGAAGAAGAATTGAATGCGTGGACAGAAAACGAAAGACGCACTGGCCATCATCGGCCCACGCAGTTGAACAAAATGGCTTCAATACGATCAGTTTCAGCATTGAATAAAATTGAAAGCAAAAGGACAGCTTCAGTCATCTGAAAATGTATTGAAACGATCGAATCAATCAGTTTTTGAAATGAAACGATTCTGTCTTCTTTATTTTATGATCCCGTAATCAAGTATTAAACCCATCTGGAATCTTCAATTTCATAAAACTGAGTCCGAGTAGGTAACCACGAACTCCAACAAGGAAAACGAAAACTTCTTCCAGCGAAATACCAAACATTATACGTTCCTCAGCCATACGTAAGGAATTTTGATTCCGTCTCTTACAGAGACTTAATTCTGTCAAGAAATAAGACAGCTGAGTTATCTACCTGAAACAATTATTCTTTACTAAGTTAAAAATTATTTAATATAAATAAAATAAAAAGTTTTTCTGCGTGTCTGTCTATGTGCGACCTGGAGACCAGACGAGTGCACCGAAAGTTACCAAATTTTGGTCATGGGTACTTTGGTTGAGGTCCCAGACAAAAATGAAGAGTTTTTTTTTTAATTTCGAACCAAGGAGTCTCAGGGAGGTCTTTTCCGGGACATGTAAAAGTAGTAGAAAATGACCCATATTGGTGTCAAATTCATAGTTTTCGCGATCGCTGAGGTCAATGGTGAAACTCTGATTGCATTCACTTCCAAATTCAGCCCATTTGGCTGCAGGCCGGGGTCACCGGGTGGGAGGTTTACCAAGACATGTAAAAATAATCCAAAATGACCGATAATAATGTCAAATCCCTAGTTTTCGCTGTCGCTGAGATCAATGGTGACACTTCCATTAGCGATGACATTGAAATTCAGCTTCCATTGTAGGCGGGCCGCGGGTTACGGAGACGTAAAAATAATGCAAAATAACATATATTAGTGTCAAATCCATAGTTTTCGCGGTCGCTGAGATGAATAGTGATACTACCACTAACGTTGACTTCCAAATACATCCCCCATCGGCTGGAGGCCAGACGCGATTTTTTTTTTAAATTCAAACCAGGGGATCTCAGGGGCGGTTACCGGGATATGTAAAAGTAGTAGAAAATGACCGATATTTTTTCCTTTCGTTGTTCAGTTTGTTTGCATAGATATATTATCTGAACCATGCGAAGAGGAGTATTTCAGCTTGTTCAATATAAAGTCATTGTTTTAAAAAATATTCAATTATGTATTACCGTACCATTCTATCTGTCAATAATATTCTTTATTCAAGGAAATCAAATTAAAAAGATAGCTATCATGCAACATCTTTCAACGAATAACTTTCCATATTTATAAGCACGAAATCTTATGCGTTTCATAAGCAAACTTAAGTAAATAAGGAAACATCTTGCAGGAGGAAGTTACTTGTCCGGGAAAAAGGAGGTAACTTTACACCTTAAATTGACTTTAGGGTTGAAAAAGAAACGTTGGTGTGGAGAGAGTGCTCGTTCAAAGCTCAGAAGAAATTCGAAGAAGTGAGTTTTATTTACGTTATCTACGTTTACTTAGAGTACTAATGCAATGGGTAGGTTCATGTAATATTTGTACAACTAAAATAGGCCAAAGGAATGGTAATTAATCAAAGTCTAATACAACCGATTGCAATATAGTCTCAATGTTTCTCCAACACCAAACATTCCTTTTATCAATTCCATTTATATCAGGGACTCTCTTTCTTCAATTGTATTACGCGTTTCAGATGATTTGCGCGCACTCCGACAGATTAAGCACAGAATGATTTTAAAAAGTCATGCAACCAATGGCGCAAGTATTTAATATCTTTTCTTCTTTTTGTTACAGGTTATAATGATGGTGATAATTGAGACAAGGAACTCGTAATACGGTATCACAGCCCATGATTTGTAATCTGGAGGAAAGGATTTTCATTCTGGAAGAGTAAGATAGACAGCGGAACACTATGAAGAGGCACATTCCGGGAAGGGATCTTTGAATATACTAATCAACTCTATGGTCTATGAATCCCGGAGGTTCAAGGTCGCGTTCACAAAACCTCTCCATTGAGTGCTGTTCTTCATCAACTAGATCCAGTTTCTACTTTGGATTCTCATATCTGCGAGACCAACCTTATTATTGTCCTCCCATCTGCGCCTAGGTCTTCCTAATGGTCGTTTTCCGATTGACCTTCCAGTTAAGACTTTGAAAGCGTTCCTACTTTCTTCTATTCTGGCTACATGACCTGCTCATCTGAGCCTCTAGACTTGAGATACTAATAATTTGATAAACGGTATAAATCATGCAGTTCCTAGTTATGATGTTTCCGTCATTCCCTATTCTCGTTCGTCTGAATTTTCGTCTCTTGTTCTCAAATCCTTACACTCTACGTTCTTCTCTCAGAGTAAGTGACTATGTTTCGCAACCACACATCTTCAAATGAATAAAGCATTAAACGCCTGTTCGATAAATTCAAGAAATTTGGAGCGAATCATATGTTTTCCCGAAGTGGTAGACTGACCGTTCTCACCAAAGATAAATTAACATATCAATGCTGCAATCTACTACATTTCTTGCAATACCTCCATGGGTTGCATGACTTTTTGATTTGCCTATTTAACATTTCTTTATGACTAATTTACCTTAAATCTTTCAGTTCGATTATGCCTTTTAGGGAGACGATGATTAAAGCTAGTAAATGATGGATGGTGGAATGAGAAAATGGGAGGAAACGGGAGTATACCGAGAAAACCCACCGATACAAAGTTATCCAACATAAACTTTTTTGGTCGGAGATCGAACCAGGGATTCCACTCACAAGAGATAAGCGCTCGACAACTGAACCACCGTGTCCCTATAATTTATCCTAAAATTCATTGAGTTAGAATCTCAGCTTAGACCATTTTTATCTGGTTTGTTGCATAGGGCCTAATAGCACCATTTTCCAGCAAAAGCTCCCAGGCGTAATCACGGATAATACTTATAGTTCTCTTGTCTGTTTACATTTTCCATGTTAAATTCATATACTTTTTTTCAGTCAAAGGCTAGTTCGAGTGTTTGTCCTCTAACAAGGGTGAGTTTTTTAGCAGATCATGTTAAATTTATCAGTATTATACAAGTAGTTAGGCGTTACGTTACGGTAGAGTTGATTGCCTATCGTGCAAGTAAGTATCACATGCGTATGTTCTGAAACAAAAAGCTTTCTTAAGCAAAATTTTAGTGCATTTATTTCCAAAGGATCCATGACAAACATGTAATAATCAATAATCTGCGGAAAATAGCGAGGTCTTCTAATCCTTTGCAGAAAGGAAATTTGTCACACGGCAACGTACTCTTGCAGTTATAATAATGTGTAAATAAAAGTATACTTGATACTTCCCTACAAAATCTGTTAAATAATTAAAAATGTAAAGTTATTTATTATTATTATTATTATTATTATTATTATTATTATTTTTTTTTTTGCTATATTCCCTAAAAAGGGAGTTTCGACTCTGTTAATTGCTTAGGAGCTCTGGCAAGGTAACTTGCAGAAGGGCAAAGGGGACAATTACTCGCCTGAGTTCATGAAGAATCACCTACTTGTACTGGTGGAGGATTACGCCTTTCCCCTCCCCTCAATTAAAATCAGATATAATTCTGCAGAGCTCTGGTTTGTGAGTAGGTGTGTGTTTAGTTTTGAAGTCGATAAGATGACTAACTTCTGGTTCCGCTTATGCGATGATGAAACAAAAACAAATGAAGCTCCTATTAATGGAAATTTCTTATTCTAAATGTACTAATATTTGTCACTATAAACTTTGATTGCTCATAAAGCTTTGAGAAAGAAAGATTTTATAAAGATAACCAAGATAGTTCTGTCGGTTTTTCACCTACCACCTGCGAAAATCGATGTCACCAAAGACGTACCTGGAAGTTTAAAAATAGTCCCCATCAGCATCGACCTTCTGCCAACGCTCTGGAAGACCATGGATTCCATCGCGGTAGAACTTGGTGGGCCGTGAAGCGAAGAAGGTTTCAAGTGCATTTTGCTCCTCTGCTAGGGACTTAAACTGGAGTCCTCTAAGGTGATTATCCAAGGAATAGAACAGGTGATAATGACGGTGCAATGTATGGCCGGGAAGTATAGTTGATGCAATAGTGTTTCCCATCCAAGGCGTAGAATGGTGTCTCGGGTCATTCTAGCCACATGGGGCTTAGCATTGTCCTGTAACAGGACCCTTTTGCGATTCAGAAGTGCTGGCTTCAGAGTTTTGAGTTTTCTTGAACACTCTGCTGTTCTGATAGTACACAATTGCATTGATGCTCTGACCAGCTGGTAGAAGTTCCGGATGCACTATGCCGCGAGGAGTCCACCAAACACACAGGAGAACCTCCTTCTGGCTCCAGTGCTGGTTTCGGCTGTTTTGGTACCGGTTCAGAGGGATCCTAACCAATCATGATAGCGCCGTGAAACTTCGTACAGGACCCACTTCTCATCACATGTCAACACCCTGTCCAGAAATGCTCCTTCCTCAGACGAGACAACAGAGAAACAAAGTTGTCTCTCGTAGCCTTCTGGCCCGGACCAAATCATGTGAGACCCATCGACCCAACTTGTAGTGCTTCCCAAGTTGATTAAGGTGCTGCTGAATGGTTTCTCGTCTCACACTGAATAGTAGTCCCAGTTCCTCACATGTATGCCCACTGTTCGGCTCAATTGCTGCCCGAAGATCTTCAATTTGTACATGTGTTGGTCTTCCAGCACGTGATGCATCTTCGAGTGTTTCGTTACCGTCCTTGAACTTGTTAAACCACCGCTGCACTCTTCGCGTAGTTATGACACCCTCACCAAAGGCCTGGCATGTTTTCCACCCCCTGTAGCGACGTTTGATCCCAGTTTGAACTTGTACAGCATACATGACCTAATGACGCTCTGTGGAGGTTCCATGTTCATTTTGTCCTTACGCAAGTTCACGTTGTAACTGAACTGACACAACCAGGTAGTATGTTGGAAATACTCACACCAACAACTGACCTTCGTCATATCTCCATTCGCATTCAGTTCACGGTGTGAGGGCCAATGGAACACATACCTCCACAGAAAGCAACAGCACTTTCTGGGTTACCTTTATATAAAGCACTTTCAGGCTTTTATTACATGTTTTGTGCATGATGCATCCATCAAAAATAGGTAATTATATTCCGTTTCCTCTGTTACTTTACGAATGAAGAATCAGTTTCACAATAGCGGAAGAATGCACAATAATTTGTAACTGCTATTTGGAAATACGTGGAATTAGAACACAATATTTATTTCACAGTAGATAGACCAATTCATTTGTTTCCGCAACGTTGAACTTACGGGATTCCTAATTCAACTAATAATCAATATTTAAACATATAATCTGTATTTGTTGCTTTTGATTTCCCTACAACGACTCGCTACTACATCATGCCATTCATTCAAACTGAAATAATTACGTTTTCACAGCTCATGGCCTTCGTTGTGGCCTTCGGCAATCCTATATCACAAAAAATTAAAAGTTTCATACTTCACGAATTCAGTAAATTCTGTCTTCTGCGCTATGCTTATGAATATAGATTAGAAACAACTGCGGCGGTTCAGCAATGTCCTTGTGTAATAATACTTTGTGCGTGCTTATTCAACCGTTAACTACATATGGATCAATAGCAGTAGAATGGTATCTCATATGCACATACACCCACAGCGGCTCAGAGGTAAAATAATCATCTTTTGGCTCTAGAGTCACGAGGTTGATCCCAGATCACATTATGGTACAAACTGTGCACATGGGGGTTCTCTGTAATGTTGCTTTCTCTAAGCTTATTCATCATTTAAATTATTCATTATCATTTACAGCATTCAAAATAATGCCTCTGTTAGTGTAGCATGCATAGCATCAAATTTGAAAACAAAATTAATGATAACAGACTTTACAGTACACTTGCTGAAAAGCACATTGTTTGCATAGGAAAACTAGGCTGGAAAATATTTGAAAGGGTATATTTAAAACCTATTCTCCCTTAAGATGCAAGTTTAAATCGAAATGAAATGAAATCCCAGCTCCACCCAAGTTCTTACTATGTTTTAATAAATTTATTTTAATGGTTCAACTGCTTTCTTATTTCTGCCAGAGTATAAATTCTATATATTTTTGGCTCAGTGGTAAAGCGTCCACTTCTGGTGTGTGGGGTCCCAACTCGTGCCAATGGACTTTGTGGTGCACAAACCCCGTTTGCGTGGGTTTTTTCGGTGTTCTCCCGTTTCCTCCAAATTTCTTCATTCCACCATTTTATCCATTTCTCATCATCACCGTCTCCTTTAACGCACCGGCCATAATCGAGATACGTAAAACACAAAGATTTAATTTTATTTAATTTTTTCTATATATTGTTATTCTGTGAAGAATAACAAATACTGAAGCGACAACTGAGAATCGAACTGTAGATTTTAGGTTCTCAGTCTATCTAAGTCTTAGACTACAATCTATTATATCTAAATCTTGAACTTTAGATTTCTCACAGAATATTGCGAAAGAAAGAGACAAAAATTGTTTGAGTGATAAAGAGGTTATAATTTTATAACGTGTATAAAGGCTGTGCTTGAGATACGAAGCAAGGAATCTAAAACTATCAGATAAGGTTAATATGAAAAGGAGACTTACACTATGTTCGTTATGATAGTTGAAGTAACTCGCAAACGTTCCGCCTCTTCTTGATTTAAGTAACTTTTGGACGAATTGCAAGTCTAGAGTTGGAATGTAGACTTGAAGTCTGTTGACTGAACGTAGGTGGTCTTTTCTTATAACAGCGGAATGCTATTCGTATGATTTTCGCATTTCCAAGTCTGGAAGTTCCAAATGTATATCTGATAGAATAAAATAAGCTTTGGGCTTATTTCAAAAAACCGAATTAGATTTCGCAGACAACTCTGACTTAATTCACTGAATCCAAACAGTTGGTATTTTGTACTGAAACCAGCCTTGAATTGTTTACACAAATTTAAAACAATTGAATATTGACAATAATTTCGGGAGTTTTAAATTTGGTATACTTCAAACATGTATATTGAATTCAATATACGTATATCTTTATTTATAAGCTGAGTTCAACCGTAGTTTTCTTTCCCACACCTAATCTAACAAGTAATAAACTCTGATAAATACAATAAAGAGGATCACGCGGGCTATTTCTATGTATGAGATATGGGTAGATAAGGGTGATTTTCGTTTCCTTTCATGGGTAACAAATTGCTAAAAAGTCGTAGGGTTTTGACCTAATTTATCCCCTTTGATGAGGTGTTATTACCTTATATAGTTATATGAGCGTATACAGGGGTTCATTACCTTTTATAAGACATAGGTATATTGATGCACCCCTTTAAAAATTTTGGGAGGGGTACATTAGCCCACCCCTTCAATTTTGGAAGTTGCCCAATTTAAACATTTGATATTGTAGTATAGGACCCTAATATATATTATTATAAATTTTGGTGGTCCACCTCGTTCTCTTTTAGGTGTCCAAAATTGCCAAAATATAAACGTAAGCAATACGTTGTACTACGTGTTTGGTTTTTGGCCCATTTTATCCCCTTGGATGAAGTCCTATTACCTTATACGGTTATATGGTCATGTATAGGGGTCCATTCTCTATCATAAGACATGGGTACAATGGTGCACCCTTTTAAATTTTAGGAGGGGTACATTGACCCGCCCCTTCAATTTTGGAAATTTTCCAATTTAAGCATTTGGTATCATAGTACAGGACCTCAATATGTACCATGATAAATTTGGATGGTCCACCTCGTTCCCTTTCATGGGTAAAAAATTGCCAAAATATAAACGCAAGCAATACGTTGTACCATGTGTTTGGTTTTGACCTAAGTTATCCCCTTTGAAGTGATCCTATTATCTTATATGATTATATGGGTATGTATAGGAGTCAATTATCTTACATAAGACATAGGTATATTAGTGCACCCTTCTTAAAATTTTGGGAGGGGTACATTGGCCCACCCCTTAAATTTTGGAATTTGTTTAATTTAAAAATTCGGTAGCATAGTATAGGATCCCAATATGTATTACTATAAATTTGGGTGATTCATCACGTTCCCTTTCATGGATAAAGAACTATCAAAAAATTAAATTTCGGAGGTTATTGATCCATTTTATTTCATTTGATGAGGTCTTATTGCCTTATATGATTATATAGGCATGTATAGGGGTCTATTCTATTTTTTTAAAGATATAGATACATTGGTGCATTCGTTGAAAAATTTGAAGGAGTATATTGACCTCCATCTTAAATTTTGGAAATTGCCAAATTTAAACATTTAATATAGTACTATAGGACCCTAATATGTATTAGTGTAAATTTGGTGGTCCATTTTGTTCCCTTTTATGGATAAAAATTGTTAAAAATTCAAATTTTGGAGGTCATTAACCCCCTTTGATGCGGTTTTAATACCTTATATGAATATATGAATGTGTTCAAGGGTCTATTTTATTTTTTAAGATATAGGTACATTGATGTTTCCATCTTAAAATTTGGCAGAGGTATATTGGCTCACCCCAAAAGTTAGAAAATTGCCCAATTTGGTATAATAATATAGGTTTCATAATATATACCATTATAAATTTCGTTTCCTTTCATGGGTAAAAAATTGTCAAAAATGTAGATGAACCCTTTGATAAGGATGAAGGAAATGATTGATGTAGCATGAAAATTAGATCTTTCAATTTATCTGTATTCTTTCTCTTATAAAAAAACTATATTTTTTTTCTTAAAATATAAGTGGAAGTATTTTACAATTTCTTATCGTCTTTCCGGGTGGAGAATGATACCCGTTCAGTACTACATAGACGAAGTGAATTACTATTGGAACTTCCCCCGACTTGGAAACCCTTCCAACAAAAATTTCTGGGTGCACAGCTGGTCCAAGGCATAGGTAAACCTAAAGCTTTATTGACAAAAAAAGAAAGTATTTTATCCCACGTTTGAAAGTGAAGATTTTTTTTTGAACTTGGTTAAAATGGGAAGTAATGAATTTCAAGCTCTCACACTTGTATTAAAAATGTTTCCGCGTCCTTTTGTTAGTGTGTAGTGTGAAACGTCGAGTGCTAGAGAATCTTTTGTTTCGCATAGATGGTTTTCATTTCTAAACATCATCTTACTTTAAGGTAAAGGAGGGCATTATTGTTTATGAATGTATGTATTTCATATGGAACCAAGAATCGATCCCACGACCTCCAGCCTTCGCAATATACTTCTACTCTTTGTTACTCAGAGCGAAGCTACCACAGAAACCAATAATTAAATCTGAGGGAAAGAAATGAAATCTAATGAACCAAGAACCGATTAAATAAGATTCAGAGAGATTTAATCGAAACAAGAGTTTTCAAGTTGATACGAGCAGCTGAAAGCCAAAGATCACACAGAAATGAAATATGAGACGAATGTTGAATACGAGTGGCAGAGAAGTCAACCAAGTAGAAGCTGAATATCCAAAGGCTCTTTCATTTCCGTTCACAATGGTCGATATGGACAGCCTTTTAAGGCAAGGCAGAGTCGTAGCTTCAAAACTAAACTTCTACGGTGAACGACGGAAGTGCTGTCTTAGTCACTCGTTGCGGAGAGACGTATTGACCCGGACGAAGATGATCTGTTTTAGAGAGAACTTATCTTCAGAGATACAATATTCTCAACGTGCTTTTTATACTTCCTTATTCTGTGACATCTTGACAAAACTAAATAGACTTTGTGCTACTCTAAATAATCTAAGATTAAATTTTAGAGACAAGTATAACCTAGACCATAATAGTCAAGAAAATACCAGATTATTTCAACCTCAGATTTTTACAAAACCGTGAGCTTTAGATAATAAGTTATAAAATCTAGTTTTTCCCTTAAATATACATTTATATTCGATATAGATATTTTCAATATAAACAGAAATTATTGAATTTAAGATATACTGTTACTTCGGTGTACTTTTCTTGTGTTCAAGATCTTATTTGTGGTGGTGTGATTAATGTACGTCACAGATGGAGTGGGTCAGTGTGTCGTGGGTCAACAGCATGTTAACCACTGCGACCCACCGCCCACAGTAACCTACTGTGACCCATCACCCACCGACTCACTCTGACCTACCGATCTACTCTGCTCACTGCATCATAGACAGCATCTTCTGAACACTGGTGAATTTGTCTGCGTTTTACTTTCAAGATCTCCATTTCCCTTCCTTTTTCATTTGTTTCTGTTTACTTAACTGATAAGGGACGTATGCGAACCGTAACAGCTAGATATTTATGAAAATTGGTACCCTGACCAATCGTGGATCGCCAATCCTCCAGTGTTGGGCAAATTTCAATTGAATTAACAATTAACAATTAATGTGTAAATTTAATTGTTAATTGCAATTAACAATTGAAGTAAGTAATGGTTAATTGTCAATTGCAGTTGGCAATTAATAATGGAGAATCAATTGCAATTAATCAATTGATTGAAAGTAATTGCAGTGGAAAGTAATTGCAATTGAATTCAGTCATTCAATTGCAATTGAAATTAATTGGCAATTAATTCAATTGCAATTGATTTCCACAGCAATTACTTTCAATTGATTGATCAATTGCAATTGATTTTCACAGATTAATTTTCAACACTGTAGTTCAGAGAGGGCGTGGGGCAATGAAAACTTTAGCCACGACCAATTGACTCACAACCCATCGTGACCCACTCTGACCCACCACCCACCATGAACCACTCTCACCCACTGTGACATACAGACCCACCAAAACCCATTGTCATCAACTGTGACCCATGATTCACGCCCTCTTCTCTACTAACTAAAGAGTTTAAACTTGTAATAAAACAAGCCTGTGAAATTATCACTCATCGGAGTTTGAATTTCTATGATCAATCGCTCAAGCACCGCTCTATTACAATAACGGCGGATCTGACCTTTCTAATATAAATAAAATAAAGAGTTTGTTCGTATCTCTCTGTCTATCTCTGTGCGGCCTGTGGACCAGACGAGTGGACGGAAACTTTTCAAAATCTGGTTAAGGGTAGCTTGGTCTAGGCCCCAGATCAAGACGAAGAGTTTTTTTTTTTAATTTCGAACTAGGGGGACCGGGACCGACCTGCGGACCAGATAAGTTGACCGAGACTTACCAAATTTTGATCAAAGATACGTTGGTCCAGGTCCCACACCAAAGCGAAGCGTTTTTGACAAAATTCGAACCAGGGGTCTCAGGGGGGCGTTTACCGGGACATGTAAAAGCAGTAAAAAAAATGACCGATATCAGTGTCGATTTCATAGTTCTCGCGGTCGCTGAGATCAATGGTAAAACTCCGATCGCATTAACTTCCAAATTCACCCTCTTCGGCTGCAGGCCGTGGGTCAACGGGGGGAGGGGAATACGGAAACGTAAAAGTAATCCAAAATGACTTATATTAGTGTCAAATCCATAGTTTACGCCAGCGTTTCCCAACCTTTTTCTACTTGCGGCACAGTTCAGATGTAACTTAAATTCTCCCGGCACACCCATATAGACTATTATTATTATTATTATTATTATTATTATTATTATTATTATTATTATTATTATTATTATTATTATTAATTTAAATATAAAATATAGGATAATTTTTTCTATGATCACTGATCTCCTTCTCACAAAGAAAGCTTGATCACTGGTTTCCCCCAATGGTAAATCATTATGCTTATTTTTCGTTCTAATTTAAAAACAGAAGACAATTGCAATGAATTATAGGACTCACATTTTTAGATAATACACTTTCTTTTTCGAAAGCTGTATACAACCTTTCAATAAGAAGGAACATCACGAAATAACGAACAAATAAACAAATCACTTGTTCTTTCAAAACACAAATGTATGTAATTTGTTTGCACGTTTGCTTTGTCGAAAGGATTGAATATTTTAAAATTTCAAGTTACGAAATAGTCTGCAACAATAGTCAACAATGAAGAAGCAACAATGGTCATAAGAATGAAAACAAATACTTTTTTCAACATTAAAAATGTACAGAAAAGTAACAGTATAAAACTTAAAATTGTAGATGCATAGTAGAGGTTCATAGTAATGTGAAATACAAATATACATTTTTCCCTGTGTTGCAATTTGAATGCTATAGAATTAGTAATTTTGCTTCGATTTCTTCGCGGCACACCAGCGGCCCATTCGCGGCACACCGGTTGGGAAACGCTGGTTTACGCGGTTGCTGAGATCAATGGTGACACTACCATTAGCGATGACTTTCAAATTCATCCATCATTGTATGCGAGTCTTGGGTCACCAGAGGGGAGAGTTAAGAGACATGTAAAAATAATCCACAATGACCGATATTAGTGTCAAATCCGTAGTTTTCGCGGTCGCTGAGATGGTGATATTTCAACAAGCGTTGACTTCCAAATAGTGCCCCCATCGGCTGCGAAACAGAGGAGTTGCTTTTTCAAACTTGGAACCAGAAGATCATAGAGCTTTTACCGGAATATGTAAAAAGTAGTAGAAAATGACAGATGTTAGTGTCATATTCATAGTTTTCGCGGTATCGTCTGGGAGCCAGAGGAGATTTTTTTTCACAATTCGAACCAAGGGGGTCTGAGGGGACGTTCACCGGAACATGTAAAAGTAGTAGAAAATGAACAATATTCGTGTCGAATTTATCGGGGTTGCTCAGATGTTTAGTGACACCCCCGATAGTGTTTACGTTCAAATTCAGCCTCCATCGGCTTTCCCAATGAAAACACATGTACGTTGTTAGATATATATTCACACAAAATATATCCAATTTTGGAAATGTTTCTTAATTGTTCTCCCGTTGTTCAGTTTGTTTACATTGATATTTTATCTGATCCGTGCGAAGAACGGGCATAACAGCTAGTACGAAATGAACCAAATTACAATTAATTCAATTATATAGATAATTATTATAATTATCATTGATAATTATTTTCTTGTTGAATTATAGATACTTTTCAGTGGAAAAAAGAATAAAATTTGAAACTCCCAAATCAACGTAAAATAGACCAACGTAAAGGAAAAAATGTATAAAATTTTCCATATAATTAAGCTTACAAACTTAAAATTCCCATGTAATTGAGCTAAATTTCCATTTTTGTGTCGTTTTGTGCGTCTATTTCCTCGTTTTGTGCGTCACCGGAAATGGGTCAATGTTATCCTACAAATATGGCGGAACAAGTTAATGCTGTTCCGTCAGGAACGATTTCGAGGTCGTTTCCTTCACATCGTCTTGTGCGTGTTTTCTAACGTTTCGTAAGCCTATTTTCACGTTTTGTGAATGAATGGTAGTGGATCAAAATAGGCATTTAATGTCGGAAGAAAAATGGCTCACTCTCCCACCAGTATCGTATTTCGAGGTCACTTTTTTCGCATTGTTTAGTGCATGTTTTCTATCGTTTCTGCGCATAATTTCATGTTTTGTGCGCCAACGAAAGTGGGTCAAAGAAGACCTACAAATATGGCAGAAAAAAGACATATTTATCCCACTTTCGAGGCCCATTTCGACCCACTTCCACTAATGCACAAAGCGACACAAATCATGCATGAAAAATATGAAGGGAACGACCTCGACATTCGATGGTGACGGAACAGCATTAAGTTATTCCGCTATACTTGTAGGCCATTTTGACCCATTTTCGTTGTCGCACTAAAGTGAAAATAGGAGCACAAAACAGTACAAAACAGGCACTATACGATGCAAAAGAAACGACTTCCAAATTCGATAGTGGCGGAACATAGGCTCTTTTTCCTCACACCTTGATTGACCATTTTGACGCATTTCTGGTGATGCTTAAAACGTGGAAGTAGGCGAATAGAACGGTACCAAATACACACTATACGATGTGAAGGAAACGTGCTCCAAATTCGTTGGTGGCGGAACAGCATTAACTTGTTTCGTTATATTCGTAGGTCCATTTTGACGCACAAAACGTACAAAACAGGCACTAAACGATGCGAAAGAACCGACTCCGACATTCAATAGTGGCGGAACAGTGAGCCATTTAACACCCTCTTTAAAGGCCCGTTTAGCTCACCTCGGGTGATGCACAAAACGAGAAATAGTTGCAGAAAACTTAAAGAAAAAGGCATTAAACGATGCGAAAGTAACGATCTAGAAATTCGATAGTGTCGGCACAGTGGGTCATTTTCGTCTCACCTTGGGGGCTCATCTTGACACACTTCTGGTGACGAACAAAACGTGGAAATAGGGGCACAAAACGGAACAAAACAGGCACTAGTCAATGCGAAAGGAAGGACCTCAAAATTCGATAGTGGCGGAGGAGTGAGTCATTTAACTCCCACTTTGAAGGCCCGTTTAATTCACTTCCCGTGATACACAAGATGAGTTACTAGGCACAGAAAACTTTTTAAAATATAGGCACTAAACGATGCGAAAAAACGACCTAGAAATTCGATAGTGGGGGAACAGTGGGTCATTCTCGTAACACTTTGGAGGCCCATTTCGACAAACTTCTGGTGACGCGCAAAACGTGGAAATAGTGGCACGAAACGGCAGGTAAAGTCAGTAGTCGATACGAAAGGAAGGACCTCGAAATTCAGTAGTGGCAAAGCAGTGGGTCATTTTCGTCCCACCTTTGAGGCCCATTTTGACCGTCTTCCAGTGACTCACAAACGTCGAAATAGACACACAAAACGGTACGCGATGTGAAATTAACGACCTGGAAATTTGATAGTGGCGGAACTCTTGGTCATTTTCGTTTTATCTTGGAAGCTCACTTCCGGTCACGCACCCACTTCCGGTGACGCACAAAACGTGAAAATAGGATAACGAAATGGCACTAAAATGCACTAGCCGATACGAAAGGAAGGACCTCGAAATTCGGTAGTGGCGGAGCAGTGGGTCATTTTCGTCCCTCCTTTGAGGCCCATTTTGACCGTCTTCCAGTGACGCACAAAACGTCGAAATAGACGCACAAAATGATACGCGATGTGAAATTAACGACCTGGAATTTCGATAGTGGCGGACCTCTTGGTTATTTTCGTCCCATCATGGAAGTAGATGCACAAAACGGCACAACACGATGTGAAGGAAACGACGTCGAAATTCATTGGTGGCGAAACAGAAATAACTTGTTCCGCCATATTTCTAGGCTCATTTTGACCCACTTCCAGTGACGCACAAAATGTGAGAATAGGCGCATAAAGCGACACAAAACACGCAATAAAGATGCAAAACAAAGTACCTCGAAATTCGTTGGTAGGGGAACAAGTTAATGACGCCGTGAGCACCAATATAAGTATATACTGTAGTTCTTACCATCAAGGCTGAAACTGCACGGTCCAATTTTTTAGCCAAAGTAGAAGCCCAACCGGAATAGTGATGTCAACCGGCTCGGCTCGGTTCAACTGAGCGTACAGCTTGGGCTGGCTTGGTTGGGATCACCCATCGACTCGGAACGATTGGAGCCAATGGCTTGAACCAGCTCCGTTGAAACGAGTCCATAGGCTGGGTTCGATTCAGCTTAACTGAGCCGATGGTTCGAACCGGCTCGGTTGGGGTAAGCAATCAGCTCGGTTCGGTTCGGCTCGTGTGAGCCATCGGCTCAAGCTGGCTCGGTTGGATGAGCTGTTGTCTCGGCTCACTTCTCGGTTCGGCTTGATAAGCGAATGAGCTGTGAGCGAGCCGTTTGAGTCGTTGACAGCCGTAAACCCGGGTGGAGCAGTTTTGAACATGTTTGGCTGGAGTCCTATAACTTTTCACAATTTTTGGCTCGAGCCCGAATACTTGCTCCTCCTGAACTCAAATCTAGAACCTCGTGACCGATGTTCTTGCCTCCTGACGTTTTCTTGACGACCGAGATCGACAGTCAACTAATTTTTAGTATTCAAATACAAACCGCCTATATCCCATGTTTATACAGGTACATGGTGGTATAATAATAATTAGTTATAGTAATAGTAGTAGTATCATTGATTGTCTATGTACGATACTTGAAGAGAGTAGTACTTGGAACTACACAAAGGATTTAGCTCGGATTGGTTCCTTTTGGCTCGACTCGACTGGGAACTCGATCCGAATTCGAGTCGAGTTGGGGGAAATTTTTCGAGCCGAGTTCTCGAGTCGAGCTCAAAGATGTCTGCTTTCAGTCGAGTCGAGTTTTAAAGAAAACTCGCTCGAACTCGCTCGTGCCCATTCCTATTGTATGCATGACGGGCATATAGAGTTCTTTCGAGGGGGATAGAACCATAAACATAATATATTTTAAAAATACTTAATTTCACGACATTTTTTCCCAGGGGAGCGAAGGGATGCTAGCTATCCAGCACTTCTTATAAGTACCTTATTTAAAATATGTAAAACAGTAACAAGTGGACAACACGATATACACACATCTTCTTATCTTCAGTTTTAATTGCTGACTTCAATTGCAATTGACAATTACAATTAACAATTACAAGTTTCAATTGTCAATTGCAATTAACAATTAAATGTTTCAATTGCACCCTTTGCAATTGATAATTAACAATTAAAAGTTTCAATTGCCTGGTGACCAATTAACAATTAGCAATTGCCGGAAATTTAATTGCAGATTTTATGATTGAATTCAATTGCAATTGAAATTAATTGTCAATTACAAATTGAAATCAATTGCAATTGAAATAAATTGCAATTGATTTTCAGAGCAATTACTTTCAATTGATTGATCAATTGCAATTGATTTCAATTGATTTTGCCCAACGCTGCAATCATCGCAGTAACAGTCACTCAGTGAGGAAATGTCTCGTTTACCCGCTACATATACCAAGCAGTGGCCGGGTGAGGCTGTACCGAGTTGCATCCCAAAAACGCCAGAAAAAGGCAGAAAATGAAAAATGTATGCAAGTAAGCTGATATCTATGAGAGTAGGACGCGTGATCAAGAACACGGAGTAGTGTCACACAAACAGTGTTGCCATCCTAATACAAATTTGTAGTCTTTCAGATAGAACGTATACATTTTACGGCATTAAAGAATTACCATAAAACGTGAAAGAAAATAAGCAGAAAGTGGGTTATCATTGTTGCCAAATAAGGGAAATATGAGGCTCTAAAGTTGAGAAATTATGGGGTCCGTACAGAGAAATGAATAATGTATAAGAAGAAGAAGACTGTAGGAGGACCAAATGTACAGTAGAGAGTAAACTACAGCATGCACAGCATCCTGTGACTATTCGCTTGATACAGGATTCACCCAAAAAAGTCCATATGGTAGAGTTGTCGTAGAAAGAAGTAGTTCCATGAGACATTATGCACAAATATGAACAACAAGTCTTCCTGTAGCGCAGCAACTCCAATGGCGTTTGTGTGGAATCGATATCTCGAACTGTTCTCGAGAGCTATAAAATGAACTGTCTTGGGGTTGCAACACTGTATAAAATAATGCACACCTTTTACACCACAGAAATGAAGATGTAGCGCCTGAAAAGAGTACAGAAAAGCTGTGGCACGAAATTTAATAAATCTGTAACAAGAAAGTACGTCAGAATCGATTCGCAAAATAAATGAACTATGATAGGTGTCAGTCGAGAGTATAGAAAACTTATAGTTAGCACGTGAAACAGCGATGAAGATAAAACACACTGCATTTAGGTTACCGGTAATATACAGGTGCAAAATATTTTAATATCATACACCAATACATACAATAGAAAACCCACAGATAGTATCGCAAACTACGTACATTTCTCGCCCTAACCCCACGCTCAACATGACGTATCAAGCCTGTTAGTTACAGGATGCTGTGCGTGCTGTAGTTTACTCCCTACTGTACATTTGATCCTTCTGCAGTCTTGTTGTTATTCCGTTTCATTGTGCGGACCCCATAATTTCTCAACTTCAGAGCCTCATATCTCCCATATTTGGCAACACTGATAACCCACTTTCTGTTATTTTCTTTCACGTTTTATGCCAATTGTTATAATGCCGTAAAATGATATGTTCTATTTAAAAAGCTATAACTTTGTGTTGGGATGACAACACTGCTTGCGTGACACTTCTGCCGTGTTCTAGGTCGCGTGCCCCCTTCGGTAGGTAGGTATCAGGTTACCTACATACATTTTTCAGTTTCTGCGTTTTTCCAGCGTTTTTGGGGTATAACTCGCACAGCCTGACTTGCACAGCCGGTCACTGCTTGGTATATGTATTATACGTAGCGGGTAAACAAGGTATTTCTGTACTGAGTGGCATTTCTGGTGCATGTGCTGGTTTCGGCTGTTTTGGAATCGGTTCATGAAATGCTAACCAATGACAACTACGCCGTGGAGCTTCGTACACGACCCACTTCTCATCACATGTCAACACCCTGTCTACAAATGGCTCCTTCTTCAGACGAGACAACAAAGAAACACAGGTATCTGCTCGCGTTGCCTTCTGCCCCGGAGTCAAGTTATGTGTGACCCATTGACCCAACCTGTAGTCCTTCCCAAATTGATGGACGTGCTGTCGAATGGTTTCTCCACTCATACTGAATTGTATTCCCAGTTCTTCACATGTCACTATTCACCTCAATTGTGACTGAAGATCTTTATTTTGTACATATGTTGGCCTTCCAGCTCGTGGTGCATCTTCGGGTGTTTCATCAACGTCCTTAAGCTCGTTAAAACACCACTGCACTGTCCACGTCGTCACGACATCCTCACAAAACGCCTGGCATATCTTCCGTCCCGCTGAAGCGGCATTTGACCCAAGTTTGAACTCGTGAAGCACACACGCTTTATGACGCTCTGTGGAGGTCGCAAGTTCATTCTGTCCTTTCGCAAGGTCACGATGTAATCGAACTGCCACAGCCAAGTAGTATGTTGGATATACCCACACCAACAACTGACCTTCGTCTTATCTCCATTCGCATTCAACTCACGGTGTGAGGGCCAATTGAACACAGACCTCTACAAAAAGGGAAAAAAACTCTTGCTTATCTTTATATTAATTGAGAATAAAATACAGTGCTTCGCTTCATATATACATTGCTTTCTACTATAATAATTTCTGAAGCTTATGTTTATTATAGAGCGCTTAGAGCACAGATCAATCAACCCATAAAGTTGTAGGAAAAGTAGACATAAAATACGTACACGGAAATTTTAAGTTTGGACTGTACGCATAATTATATGGAAAATTTTAAACTTCCTTTTCTTTACGTTGATTTGGGACTTTCAAATTTCATTCTTTTTTCCACTGAAAGGTATTGATAATTCAATAAGGAAATAATTATACCAAGATATTTTAATTAAAATTCATTGTACTATGGCCCATCACAAACACTTTGTCATTTTATATGGTTTTGATTTGATTTGATTCTCGGTAGGGGCTAATGTGTTTTGGATTCCATTTTAAGCTGTACATTAAGGCCTAAAATAGCTTCGGTGTTGGAAGGGACGCTGAAGTTCAATCAACCAAATATATCTAATAAACAGACAAATGGTGTTTCTTGTCCCATGACAAAAGATTGTGTAAATTTAAATGTAAATCTAGTATTGGGTTTTAACATAAAAAATCATGTCACGGCATGTATGTTGCATTCCTCGTGTAGTGTATATTTAAATTTTATGTTATTTTCTTGATTAACTGATTGATTCGAGTTTAAAATCCTTTTTAAATACCAATGTTCCGTGACAATCTATTGCTTAAAATGCGACGAATACCAATGTCTGAATTTATGTCTATACCCTGGCCGGCGAACGATGATTTCTGACAGCTCAGCTCGCGAGGACGACTGAGGAGTGCAGTGTTGCCATGTGCTTCTCGCGCAAGGGGAGAATCGCCCGTTCCCCCGTTGAGGATGAAAGGGGTGAGTGAAAGTTTGGCAATGTGCGGTGGTTACCATGGAGACGCGACAGGTTCTGAGCCTAAGGTTGGTTGACCTGCTGTCTTCTGCTCGCTCGGCGTGGCCTTGTGCAAAGCTGTCAGAAATCATCGTTCACCGGCCAGGGTATAACACAAGCATATCCAATTAGAATCGAAACCATAGTCATGTACACAAAGAAGCAGGTATGCTACCATTTAGTCACAGATACCACTGCGGTGCTGTTTTAATGCATAAGTTGTGTACTGTAAAATTACTGTTTTTTTTTTGTTTGTTTTTTTTGGACTTATCACGTTAAATTTATTAGATATAATTCTGAATCAATTATGAAATAAGATTATTAGAACACATCTGCCGTACAGTAAGGGAGCCTCTCTTTAGACTGATCTAAAGTTTTGTATAAACAAGTAGTATACATTGTTCGTTTATAGTTTAATGCCTATTTTCAACACCAAAACTTCATGAGACGGCGACTCAAAATTTACCATGTAATTCCAATTATAAAAACTGATGGTTGTGAGAATTGGAACACCATAACGAATGATAAGGAACGTAAAATCTCAAACTATTTCTGAGGTGGAGTGGATGTGTGAAGATTATAATTCAGCGAAGTGGTACATGAATAGCTCACCAGCGTCTTTGATTAATTGGCTTGATTTATACCGTGAGAGAATGGTTTATCCAGTGCACAAGTAATGGTACATGGACATGCTAACAGGAAACACGTGAGGACGCAGCAATGCCTCATTGGGTCAAAAGAGCTACATAAGTCCGGCTGCGTATTTACCAGAGAGAGGCCAGCCAAGCCGAGGCAGATACGAAAAAAGACCTAAGAGCATTAATAACGTTGAAGAGGGCTCTGTCTAACATAGGTCCGAATTAATATGCGGTACGAAGCTTTATTGCATTGTGCAGTACTGAACTTAGGCTCCTCTGTTGTGTCCTCTGGTCAATACACGACCGAACTAAGCAAATAATTGCGTACAAAAGGGACACATGGTAGGCTTACTGTAGCGCCATTGTGTTGTAGCTACAGGGTATTGCACTAAGACAATGGTCCATGTTTAAACATTATACATAATAGAGGGAGCGCAGACAGTTGCGCTATCTCTTTGGTAGAGGTAGTTTTTGGTAACGTGCTAATATCAAGGGCGCCGATCCTGGGGGGTCCGGGCCACCCAAAGCTCATGTGAGCCCCCTATTGTATTTATGAATATACAATATTTGGCATAATTTGAGTGCAATTTGTCTTAAAATCTTCATATATATATGAATTCCCCCCCTCCCCAATTTACAGAGAAATTGCCGCCCTTGGCTAATATACATATAACATGAGTATACATATTCTGTACTTTTAAGAAACAAGACAACTCTCTGCCGTGTGTTTTGGGCTCAAGATTACATAATACACAGACAGTGGTTCTCATGGTTTCGTTGACTTGAATTCATAGTATTGTAGCTAGAGTAGAGTACGCTTACGGTGCTCAATTTTGGACGCTAAAAGTGCCTATTATTTCCAATTTTTTTGAACCAATTTTGGAAGAATCTAGAAACTACACATTAGGTTTGGTGCACGTCATGTTGGCTCTTTTCTGCACACTGTTTTACATCAAGTATATTTGAACAGTTTTTCTATTAGCTGATCCAAACTCTGAAAGTGTGACTTTCTTTATTGATAATATATGTATTGGTATGTTATTACTTGAACGACGAATCACAAATGAATGAAATTGTTTTCTTAATTATACAAGAGATTAATAGAAGCAGGTATTACGTTAGTAGCAAAAACATATCTACTTTTACAAAATTATGTATTAGCCCTTGGTAATTTGGTGAATTCCATGTTTTACCTGAACAAATCAAAGCATTGACAATTTTGAAATACAACAAATCTACAATCACTTTGTATCTACCACTACTAATATAATTCACAGTTTAATCAGTCATCTGTGTCAAAATTATCAACTTGACAATATAGCACAATGTCAATAAACAATAATAAAATAAGGTGCAATAATGTTTTTTTATATTAAAAATACTTTTAAGAAATAATAATGGTAATGAACTTCCTACTTACGTTTTATAAATAATTAAAATGAGGTAGCAATGTCCGGAGGTTTACTGAAGACAAAATAGAAGCGAAGCAAGTTGGGTATAAGTAAACTTCGTTCAGGGCTATTCAAAATAGGGACTCTCACTTACCTGAAACGAAATTGGATAAAAGAAATTAGAAACTTAGAAAGAGAAACATAATATCTATTTAGCTTCAAATATTCAATCATTATTAAATCATTTGCTTACTATCATTTAATTTATTAATAATTGCTTCGATATGTTAATATTTAAAAATATTTTTGAAGATATTTTAAAAATAGAAATAACAGTAATTTTAATAGTGTTATGAAAAATATCTACTTACAGAAATACTTTTCAATAAAAACAAGCAAAATAAAACTAAATAATATTGTACAACACTTATCTGTCCTTTATATGTAAATACGATTTTCTCGTGTGCTTTTGAAGGAGAAAATCAAGTCTGTAATCCTTTCTATGCAACACATGCCTTTTTAAAGAGATATTGTAAGTTTATAATTTGCATAAAGTCAGTATGTGAAGTACAGTGTTTTTACAGTTAAAGATGATATATGTTTAAAAAGAAAATTATTGCACTTGTAATATATGTTACAATCCTATATATGTCCATATAAACCTCCTCTCAACGACAATATTTCTTCGGTGCTTGTCTACCACAAAGTCCACACGGTGCTAGCTGGGATCGAATCAGAGACCCCAAGCACAGGAGGTGAACGCTCTACCTCTGAGCCACCGTACACAACAACTACCAGAAGTAGTTATAATCAAACATTTCTGGTTTTAACGTAGATCACTGTGGAGCAAAACCCATCATAGATAACAAGAGGCTTATTCCTGCAATCGATTAAGCGACCTAAGAATATATTTAATTTCTATTCTTCTCTCTCTACTAAAACCGGAAGTGACAAAAATCCACAAAAGTTGTAGTTTAACATTGACTACATATAACAAAAACTATAAGAAGTAGAGAGAATTGTGTTTTTAAATTGATTTATCTTTCTAATAATATGTATTGATCTCTGTAATCATTTATTCAAACCGGAAGTGAAGAAGCCAACAACTTCCGGTTTTAACGTTGATCGTTATAGAGCAAAAGGTGTAATAGATAGTGAGAAGCGTCTCGAAAATATATTCCATATCTACTTTAATCTCTGCATTAAAACAGGAAGTGATAATCTACTACCACTTCCGGTTTCAATATAAATTAAGAAAGTAACACGCTGTAGAAAACTAGACTCCTTCACGTTGTGTACACGCGACACAGTTACTTGTTTTTTTCTTTATGAAGAGCCAATATTGTAATCGGAAGAGGTTAAATCTACTCTTCCGGTTTTAATAGGGCATAACAGTGGATGGAATCTACTTTTGGCACCATAAATTTATAGAAAAATATCATTTCTACCAAATATCTTACCGTTTTTGCTTTATGGGGATGAATATTGAGGCTCCGGAAGTGCTAAATTTTTACCACTTCCTGTTTCCATAAAATAAGAAGATCTATCCGGAGAAAACACCATTGTCTAGTGGTTAGAGCGTCGGATTCATGTCCGCGTGGTCTCGGGTTCGATTCCTGACCGATGCTTTCCAATTTTCGGCGTCCAGCCACCGTCGTGAGGCAAACTGAGGAATCACGCGAAAACAAGACGTAACGGAACTAGGTCTAGAAAGTTCCTGATGCGGTTCTTAGGGACAGGGTGTCACAGCGTGCTGACCACGTGCTCGCCGCTATGGTGCACGCAGTTCAGTCCGTCGCTAGCAGATGGCGCTGGAGCAGGCTTAGGCTCACAAATGGGCCGTTATGCCATGTCGTTTGCTTTGGTTTATGGGACCTATCCTTGAGGCGATGAATCCATATTAAAAACATTTGGTATTTATCGATTTCCTTCACTGACGGACAGGCACTTGTTTCATAAGGTTTCTATATAGCATTCCACACTAATCTAATGGTTAGGGCACCCATCTTTGATGCAGGGGTTACCAGATTCGATTCTCAGTGGGAAAGTATTGAAATTTCAATGTATTACAGTGGTTCGGATTCTACTTAACCCTTTCACTACCAGCGGTGTACACGTGTCCATGCGAATAATTCAAACATCGTTGGGAATTTGTTTTTAGAAAATTAAAAAAAAAAAACATGTTGTTCTCCCATCGGGTGAGACGTAGTAGTAATGGCGTTACTATAGGACACTTTGGACTTTGACCCCGACCTTTGTGACGTCATAGGTCAAAGGTCAATGACCTTGGCCCGGGGTGAATGACCTAGGGGTACTTAGGACCACCCCTTCTAAATTTTGGCAGGGGTACCATGGCCCACCCCCTAAATTTTGGCAGGGGTACATAGGACCACCCCCCTTAAATTTTGGAAATTGCCAAATCTAAAAATTGGGTGTGGTAGCCTAGGACCATAGTATGTACCTCTATCAGTATTGGGTGTCTATGTCGTTCCCTTTCATGGGTAAAAAATTGCCAAAAATTGAATTTTCGGAGGTTTTTGACCTAATTTATCTCCTTGGATGAGGTGTTATTACCCTATATGGCTATATGGGCGTATACAGGGGTCCATTACCTTTCATAAGACATGGGTATATTAATGCACCCCTTGAAAAATTTGGGAGGGGTACCTTGGCCCACCCCTTAAATTTTGGAAATTGCCCAATTTAAACATTGGGTATTATAGTACAGGACCCTAATATGTATTATGATAAATTTGGGTGGTCCACCTCGTCCCCTTTTAGGGGTACAAAATTGCCAAAAATATAAACGTAAGCAATACGTTATACCACGTGTTTGGTTTTCGGCCCATTTTATCCCCTTGGATGAAGTCCTATTACCTTATATAGTTATAAGGGCGTATACAGGGGTCCATTCCCTTTCATAAGACATAGGTATATTAATGCACCCCTTGAAAAAATTGGGAGGGGTACCTTGGCCCACCCCTTAAATTTTGGAAATTGCCAAATCTAAAAATTGGGTGTGGTAGCCTAGGACCATAGTATGTACCTCTATCAGTATTGGGGGTCTATGTCGTTCCCTTTTATGTGTAAAAAAATTGCCAAAAATTCAAATTTCGGGGGTTTTTGACCTAATTTATCCCCTTTGATGAAGTGTTATTACCCTATATGGTTATATGGGCGTATACAGGGGTCCATTAGCTTTCATAACATATGGGTATATTAATGCACCCCTTGAAAAATTTGGGAGGGGTACCTTGGCCCACCCCTTAAGTTTTGGAAATTGCCCAATTTAAACATTTGGTATTATAGTATAGGACGCTAATATGGATCACTATAAATTTGGGTGGTCCACCTCGTTCCCTTTTAGGGGTACAAAATTGCCAAAATATAAACGTAAGCAATACGTTATACCACGTGTTTTGTTTCGACCTAAGTTATCCCTTTGATGAGGTGTTATTACCCTATATGGTTATATGGGCGTATACAGGGGTCCATTCCCTTTCATAAGACATGAGTATATTAATGCACCCCTTTAAAAATTTGGGAGGGGTACCTTGTCCCACCCCTTCATTTTTAGAAATTGCCCAATTTAAACATTTGGTATTATAGTATAGGACGCTAATATGGATCACTATAAATTTGGGTGGTCCACCTCGTTCCCTTTTAGGGGTACAAAATTGCCAAATTTTAGTACAACCACGTGTTTGGTTTTTAACCTAATTTATCTCCTTGGATGAGGTCCTATTACCTTATATGGTTATATGGTCATGTATAGGTGTTCATTCCTTATCATAAGACATAGGTACGTTGGTGCACCCCTTTAAATTTTTAGGAGGGGGTACCCTGGCCCACCCCTTCAATTTCAGAAATTCTCCAATTTAAGCATTTGGTATTATAGTACAGGACCTCATTATGTATCATGATAAATTTGGATGGTCCATCTCGTTCCCTTTCATGGGTACACAATTGCCAAATTTAGGTACAACCACGTGTTTGGTTTTTGATTTAATTTATTCCCTTGGATGAGGTCCTATTACCTTATATGGTTATATGGTCATGTATAGGGGTCCATTTCCTATCATAAGACATAGGTACATTTTTGCACGCCTTTAAATTTTTTGGGAGAGGTACCTTCGCCCACCCCTTTAATTTTGGAAATTGTTCAATTTAAACATTTGGTATTACAGTATAGGACCCTAATATGGATCACTATAAATTTGGGTGGTCCACCTCGTTCCCTTTTTAGGGGTACAAAATTGCCAAAATATAAACGTAAGCAATACGTTGTACCACGTGTTTTGTTTTTGACCTAATTTATCTCCTTGGATGAGGTCCTATTACCTTATATGGTTATATTGTAATGTATAGGTGTTCATTTCCTATCATAAGACATAGGTACATTGGTGCATCCCTTTCAATTTTAGGAGAGGTACGTACCTTGGCCCGCCCCTTAAATTTTGGAATTTTTTTGATTTAAGCATTCGGTATTATAGTACAGGACCTTAATATGTATCATGATAAATTTGGATGGTCCACATCGTCCACTTTCATGGGTACGAAATTGCCAAAATATAAACGTAAGCAATACGTTGTACCACGTGTTTGACATTTTGACCCAATTTATCTCTTGGATGAGGTCCTATTACCTTATATGTTTATATGGTTATGTATAGGGGTCTATTCCCTATCATAAGACATAGGTACATTTGTGCACCCCTTTAAAATTTATTAGGGGTACCTTGGCCCATCCCTTAAATTTTAGAAATTGCTCATTTTATATATTTGGTATTATAGTACTGGACCCTAACATGTATTATGATAAATTTGGGTGGTTTACCTCGTTTCTCTTTCATGGGTACATGTTATATGGGTATGTACAGAGGTTTATTACCTTTATATGTTTATGTTCCCTTTTAAATTTGGGGAATTATCAAATAACAAAATTCGGTAAACCTTTTTCTAGGACCCATTGTAGATGTTGGTGTTCCTCTTATGGCCAAATATTCAAAATTTAAAGGTTATTGACCGGCTTTATTATTGAATAAGTACAGGATTTATTACTTTTTCATAACATACAGGTGTATTTGTGTACCAATCTTAAATTTTGGGAGGGGTACATTTCTTATTGTCATATCAATCATTGGTAATGGTTCTTAAAATTGGATAGTATCTCATTCATTGGGTAAATCATTGTGATCACGTAATCAGTTATTGACCTATGATGGAATTAGGAGTCCAGGACATTGGAACATTGAAACTTTGTAGGATAATTTGAGAATTGCGTTATTGGTTTTGGTTATTCCCGCCAAATATAAACGTAAGCAATACGATGTACCACGTGATTGACCTTGATGAGGTAGTGTACAGGGATACATAGCTAACCTTATTGATTCTTATGACTCATAGTCTTAAGGGAATACATGCTACAACACTGGCAAAGTTATTGTTGATGCAATTTTAATTGGTTGATCACTATCTTTCGTGCAATCTGATTGGCTGATCACTATCTTTCGTGCAATCTGATTGGTTGATGAGTTTCAAATCTTTGCTTAATTCAGTTTTGTTTAACATTTAAAATCTTGGTTTCGTTCAACATTTTGCACTCACTGATAAATATGATCAAAACCGTTTATTTGTTAATCGAATAGTTAAAAACCGGATAAAGTTTGACGGTTAACCGTGAAACGTAAAATTTTTTAGTTTGAAAATTTTTTGTTTGAAAGTTTTTGTTTGAAAACTCTTGTTTCAAATTTGTTTGAATTTTTTGTTTCAGAATTTTGTTTAAAATTTATGTTTCAAAATTTTTTGTTTGAAACTTTTTTTTTGTTTGAAATTTTTTTGTTGCAAAATTTTGTTTGAAAATTTTTTGTTTAAAATTTTTTGTTCGAAATTTTTGTTTTGAAATTTTTCGTTTCCAAATTTTTTGTTTCGATTTTTTTTCAAATTTTTGTTTGAAAATTTGTTTCGTTTCAAAATTTTTGTTTGGATTTTTCGTTTCCAAATTTTTAAGTTTGTGCACTCATTAGTAAAGAACCGGAACTGTTTAGAACAAAAACCTCTGGCAACATTGTGGTGCAATAGTACACGTCAGAACACGATAATGCAACGTCATCAGTTTTTCATCATCGTTCGAGTTAGTATTCATAATAACGTCATCATGGCTACTTGTCTGCAGTTTCTAAACACACGTGATGTGATGAAATCATTTACCAAGATTACTGATTTACAACAGAATGTACCTCATAGAATCTTAGCTAGCCAAATGATACCTACAAAGTTTGGATTAAGAATCGTAGTGAAGCTTGAAAATGATAAGAATATAATTTTACCAGCAAGATATTTACCCATGGAAGCATCAAAACAAGAAGAACTGCTGCGTTTCTTAAATACTGGATCTGTATCTTTATGTTACAAAGGATTCTTGGGTCGAAGTCATCAATTTGAATTTAGTACACAGCCGGATTCGTCAGCAATTGTGATGAAATCATGAATTCAAACATCAACACGTCAGACAAAGTTGTATGAATTTGTTTGGTCAGCATGACGTCAGCAACTGTGATGAAATCATGAATTCAAATGTCAGCACATTTCTTTCCAATGACGTCAGTCGTAGTTCTATAAATCAACCAATACCGTGAAATCATTTGAGCAAGTGCTTTTCAGGAGGAAAGATGTGTACTTCTAACGATAAAGAGTTCATCTTCGCAAGCTATTATCCAATAAATATATTTCAAACAAAACATGTGATGATTGGTATCAGTGCTAGAACATTTGAACCAGTAATTCGATTGGGCAAAGCAGAACAATTTGGTGTACAACTGACCTGTGAAGAATGGCACGAATCGACCAAATGAACGATTATTTTCATGATGAGCTAAATGTGACCATAGTCAAATCATTAGGCTCAAATCATGAAGTGGTGCTGCGTACAGTCCTCGAAGAGAAGATGGTGCTGTTACGTAAAAAGAGTACATTTCATGTCAATCGCAACATGGTGTATCTAACGGAAACAGAATGGAACAAATTCATCACCGTATTTCAGTGTGTGAAACATGCAGTGGAAGTGTGCAACAAAACTAGTATATTCCTGAAAAAGTACTATTTTGAAAAATGTGTTATGCATATTGTACAACATGTATCTAGATATTGTGATGGTTGTCAACATCGTTCGTGGGTGCATACCTGTATTGATAAACAGTTTATTTGTGATCAAATGGACATTGAGTTTCCACCAATTGATATTGCAATAGACCTTAAAAGACTTCAACTGGAATTAAAATTATATGCTAAAGACAAACTAGTGCAAGAAGTTCAAAATACAATGTATCGACAATATCCAGAACCACTATCTGGTATGGATGTATGTGGAGTGTAATAAAATGATCCATTTCAATGAATTGTGTTTTTTTTTTCATTTCAAGTACAACCCTATGTTCTGACGTGTACTATTGCACCACAATGTTGCCAGAGGTTTTAGTTCTAACAGTTCCGGTTCTTTACTAATGAGTGCACAAACTTTCAAACAAAAATCTTTGAAACAAAATTTTGAAACGAAAAAAATTCAAACAAAAAATTTCAAACGAAACAAATTCAAACAAAATTTTGAAGCGAAAAAAATTTCAAACAAAATTTTGAAACAAAAAATTTCAAACAAAAAATTTGGAAACGAAAAATTTTAAACAAAATTTTCGAACAAAAATTTTCAAACAAAAAATTTCAAACGAAAAAAATTTCAAACAAAAATTTCAAACGAAAAAATCTCAAACAAAATTTTGAAACAAAAAAATTTGGAAACGAAAAAATTTTCAAACAAAAAATTTCAAGCAAAAAAATTTCAAACTAAAAAAATTTTACGTTTCACGGTTAACCGTCAAACTTTATCCGGTTTTTAACTATTCGATTAACAAATAAACGGTTTTGATCATATTTATCAGTGAGTGCAAAATGTTGAACGAACCAAGATTTTTAAATGTTAAACAAAACTTAAAACTGAATACAGCAAAGATTTGAAAATCATCAACCAATCAGATTGCACGAAAGATAGTGATCAACCAATCAGATTGCACGAAAGATAGTAATCAACCAATCAAATTGCATCAACAATAACTTTGCCAGTGTTGTAGCATGTATTCCCTTAAGACTATGAGTCATAAGAATCAATAAGGTTAGCTATGTATCCCTGTACACTACCTCATCAAGGTCAATCACGTGGTACATCGTATTGCTTACGTTTATATTTGGCGGGAATAACCAAAACCAATAACGCAATTCTCAAATTATCCTACAAAGTTTCAATGTTCCAATGTCCTGGACTCCTAATTCCATCATAGGTCAATAACTGATTACGTGATCACAATGATTTACCCAATGAATGAGATACTATCCAATTTTAAGAACCATTACCAATGATTGATATGACAATAAGAAATGTACCCCTCCCAAAATTTAAGATTGGTACACAAATACACCTGTATGTTATGAAAAAGTAATAAATCCTGTACTTATTCAATAATAAAGCCGGACAATAACCTTTAAATTTTGAATATTTGGCCATAAGAGGAACACCAACATCTACAATGGGTCCTAGAAAAAGGTTTACCGAATTTTGTTATTTGATAATTCCCCAAATTTAAAAGGGAACATAAACATATAAAGGTAATAAACCTCTGTACATACCCATATAACATGTACCCATGAAAGAGAAACGAGGTAAACCACCCAAATTTATCATAATACATGTTAGGGTCCAGTACTATAATACCAAATATATAAAATGAGCAATTTCTAAAATTTAAGGGATGGGCCAAGGTACCCCTAATAAATTTTAAAGGGGTGCACAAATGTACCTATGTCTTATGATAGGGAATAGACCCCTATACATAACCATATAAACATATAAGGTAATAGGACCTCATCCAAGAGATAAATTGGGTCAAAATGTCAAACACGTGGTACAACGTATTGCTTACGTTTATATTTTGGCAATTTCGTACCCATGAAAGTGGACGATGTGGACCATCCAAATTTATCATGATACATATTAAGGTCCTGTACTATAATACCGAATGCTTAAATCAAAAAAAATTCCAAAATTTAAGGGGCGGGCCAAGGTACGTACCTCTCCTAAAATTGAAAGGGATGCACCAATGTACCTATGTCTTATGATAGGAAATGAACACCTATACATTACAATATAACCATATAAGGTAATAGGACCTCATCCAAGGAGATAAATTAGGTCAAAAACAAAACACGTGGTACAACGTATTGCTTACGTTTATATTTTGGCAATTTTGTACCCCTAAAAAGGGAACGAGGTGGACCACCCAAATTTATAGTGATCCATATTAGGGTCCTATACTGTAATACCAAATGTTTAAATTGAACAATTTCCAAAATTAAAGGGGTGGGCGAAGGTACCTCTCCCAAAAAATTTAAAGGCGTGCAAAAATGTACCTATGTCTTATGATAGGAAATGGACCCCTATACATGACCATATAACCATATAAGGTAATAGGACCTCATCCAAGGGAATAAATTAAATCAAAAACCAAACACGTGGTTGTACCTAAATTTGGCAATTGTGTACCCATGAAAGGGAACGAGATGGACCATCCAAATTTATCATGATACATAATGAGGTCCTGTACTATAATACCAAATGCTTAAATTGAAGAATTTCTGAAATTGAAGGGGTGGGCCAGGGTACCCCCTCCTAAAAATTTAAAGGGGTGCACCAATGTACCTATGTCTTATGATAGGGAATGAACACCTATACATGACCATATAACCATATAAGGTAATAGGACCTCATCCAAGGAGATAAATTAGGTTAAAAACCAAACACTTGGTTGTACTAAAATTTGGCAATTTTGTACCCCTAAAAGGGAACGAGGTGGACCACCCAAATTTATAGTGATCCATATTAGCGTCCTATACTATAATACCAAATGTTTAAATTGGGCAATTTCTAAAAATGAAGGGGTGGGCCAAGGTACCCCTCCCAAATTTTTAAAGGGGTGCATTAATATACCCATGTCTTATGAAAGGGAATGGACCCCTGTATACGCCCATATAACCATATAGGGTAATAACACCTCATCAAAGGGATAACTTAGGTCGAAACAAAACACGTGGTATAACGTATTGCTTACGTTTATATTTTGGCAATTTTGTACCCCTAAAAGGGAACGAGGTGGACCACCCAAATTTATAGTGATCCATATTAGCGTCCTATACTATAATACCAAATGTTTAAATTGGGCAATTTCCAAAACTTAAGGGGTGGGCCAAGGTACCCCTCCCAAATTTTTCAAGGGGTGCATTAATATACCCATATGTTATGAAAGCTAATGGACCCCTGTATACGCCCATATAACCATATAGGGTAATAACACTTCATCAAAGGGGATAAATTAGGTCAAAAACCCCCGAAATTTGAATTTTTGGCAATTTTTTTACACATAAAAGGGAACGACATAGACCCCCAATACTGATAGAGGTACATACTATGGTCCTAGGCTACCACACCCAATTTTTAGATTTGGCAATTTCCAAAATTTAAGGGGTGGGCCAAGGTACCCCTCCCAATTTTTTCAAGGGGTGCATTAATATACCTATGTCTTATGAAAGGGAATGGACCCCTGTATACGCCCTTATAACTATATAAGGTAATAGGACCTCATCCAAGGAGATAAATTAGGCCGAAAACCAAACACGTGGTATAACGTATTGCTTACGTTTATATTTTTGGCAATTTTGTACCCCTAAAAGGGGACGAGGTGGACCACCCAAATTTATCATAATACATATTAGGGTCCTGTACTATAATACCCAATGTTTAAATTGGGCAATTTCCAAAATTTAAGGGGTGGGCCAAGGTACCCCTCCCAAATTTTTCAAGGGGTGCATTAATATACCCATGTCTTATGAAAGGTAATGGACCCCTGTATACGCCCATATAGCCATATAGGGTAATAACACCTCATCCAAGGAGATAAATTAGGTCAAAAACCTCCGAAAATTCAATTTTTGGCAATTTTTTACCCATGAAAGGGAACGACATAGACCCCCAATACTGATAGAGGTACATACTATGGTCCTAGGCTACCACACCCAATTTTTAGATTTGGCAATTTCCAAAATTTAAGGGGGGTGGTCCTATGTACCCCTGCCAAAATTTAGGGGGTGGGCCATGGTACCCCTGCCAAAATTTAGAAGGGGTGGTCCTAGGTACCCCTAGGTCATTGACCCCGGGCCAAGGTCATTGACCTTTGACCTATGACGTCACAAAGGTCGGGGTCAAAGTCCAAAGTGTCCTATAGTAACGCCATTACTACTGACGTGATCAGGAGACTATGTTTAGTTTCCAAAACTGTACACAGATGTAAGGAATATCCTATATTAAAGGAGTCGTACATATAAAAGAATATTCACATAAAAAAAATGGTAGTCAAAGGGTTGATCTCTCATAGCGTCAGTACAGAAAAGGGACAAATATACTTCAACGAACAAACAAGACTTCCTTCACTTATATAAATAACATAGTTTTCATTACTAACAACAGATTAAACGAACTTTTAGTGTCTTATGCTCCCACATAAGGTCTTTCAAACCTTTTTTTATTAAGCTTTTTTCTTTGCTTGGTCCAAAGAATCACCTCTCGTGAAGCACCGGTTGTTCAGCGTAAGATATGCTTCGTTCCCCTTTAATGAAAAGATGGTCTCTCGTAATCACCATTTAACTGCTATTTTCTTCCTCTCAGCAGACTCTCTGACATCGTAACTTCCACAGCACAAGATCCTGGGACTCAACTGTCGTTAACAACCGAAGAATTTATTCTTCCTTCGGAGCTTACGACTAATTCCTTCACGCAATAATTCAAGATTCCACTCAGCTTACGTGCACTGATTACTCTGTGATATTACAAGTACAGTAGATTACAAAGGAAACAGTTTATTCTACAGGGTGTCGGAGAAGTCCTTCCCTGATTACAGAAATTGATAATTCAGGTTAGAAATAAGATAGAAATATGAAACTGGTGTTGAATTGTTTACAAACTATAAAAGTTTTGGTCAGATCAGTACACTTCCACATGAGCACCCTTGGTAGCACGTAGCACATCTAATCGATATTCAATTTCCATCCACACATTAGCCAACATCACTGGAGGGATCGATGCAACGACTGTGGTTATTCGTTGCTGCATGGTTTCAAGAGCTGGTACACGTGTTCGGTAGACCTCATCCTTGACATAACCCCATAAAAAGAAGTCTAATGGGGTTATGTCAGGAGAGCGTGGAGGCCAAGCTGTTGGTCCATCACGACCAATCCATCGCCCAGGAAATGTCCTGTCGAGATAGGCACGGACGTCCAAACCCCAATGAGGTGGTGCAACGTTTTGCTGAAAAACGACATCGGGGCGATACTGAATCAGCTGAGGAGCAGCATACAGCTGCAACATATCCAGGTACACTGCAGATGTGATGGTATCCTCAGCGAAGAAGAATGGCCCGATAATTCGATCGTGCAATAACGCGCACCAAACATTCACCTTTGGACTGCCTCTGGTAAACTCCCTGACCTCCCTGGGGGGTTCTGAACCCCAAATGCGTACATTATGGCGATTCACTACTCCACTGACAAAGAATGTCGCTTCGTCGGAAAAGGCAATTCGTCTGAGATAACCATTATCGTCTGCAATACGTGATAGCATTTCGAACGCAAAGTCATATCGAAGTGTACCGTCGTCGGGCAACCTGAACGAGTTGCACTTTGTAAGCACGAAACAATAAACGTTTGTGTAAAATGTCATGGATAGAGCTTTTTGGCATCTGTAATTCACGTGAGGCCCTGCGCACCGATTTCTTAGGACTTCTCAGAAAAGACTGCCGCACAGCCTCCACCGCGTCTGCTGAGGTTCTTGGTCGACCAGACCTCGGAAGGTCAGCAACCGACCCTGTGTTCTTGAATTTCTCATACCAAGCTTTAATGCTCTTGACATCAGGTGGAGTCCTCCCAAATGTTGTCTGGAACTGTCTCTGCACCGTGGTTGGTGATCGTGTCTCATGGTACCACAGGGCACACTGTGCCTTCTCCTGGTTGGTTGGCATGGCTTCTTGGGCTTCTTACTTACGTACTACAAACCTAAAACAAACAAAATTGAGACTTGGTAAAACAGAACAAACCTAACACAGACAAAAACTTTTATAGTTTGTAAACAATTCAACACCAGTTTCATATTTCTATCTTATTTCTAGCCTGAGTTATCAATTTCTGCAATCAGGGAAGGACTTCTCGGACACCCTGTATATAAGTTGTATCCAATCCATAAGAGACAGGATCCAAATTGAGACAACAAGTTATTCTTTAGTTGTTATCGTGGGTAAATGGGGCCCACGAGACGAGATTTGGGATAAGCCTTTGTCTCAAAAAGATGAAGGAAGGTCTTTGTCTCGATTTCAAATAATTATTTATTTCTTCATATTGGAAGAGATCTGTCTCTTGGGGCTGCGGTAACTCAGTGGTAGAGCGTTCACCTCTGGTACATGGCCTCCCTGGTTCGATCCTAGCTCGCATCAAGTGGACTTCGTGGTGGACAAACACCGTATGCGTGTTTTTTCTCGGGGTTCTTCCGTTCCCTCCCACTTCCTTCATTCCACCATTTCATTCATTTCTCATCATCGTTATTTCCTTAACCGTGGTACGTAAAACCAAAAGCTTATAAAGCTTTGTCTCGTCTTGTCTCGTTTGTGCTGTACAACATCTTGTTCGTGTTTTTCCTCGCGTACTCTCGTTTCCTCCCACTTTCTCATTCCACCATCTTTCACTTGCTTTAATCATCGTTTTCTTTAGCCTAAAGGACATAATCGTGGGACGTTAAACAGGAAAATAGCATTCATCTCCTGAGCAACACTAATCGTAAGTTAATGTACGGTCTTTTTAGAAAGGGAAAGTTTATCCCTTATCTCAATTTAAAAGGCCTATGTAAAACAATTTATAATTTAGGTTCAAAATAAATATCTCGAATAGCTTAATAAGATTGTTATTTGCTGGAAATTCCAACTTAAGTACTAAAGTTATCGCAAAGGGTAAGTTCTGAGTTTCAAGGTACTGTGTACTGATTGTACTGCTAATTTTAATGTTAATTGGCTTACATTACATTTCGAAAATGATTTTCTTGCATTCGTTAAAAATAGAGTACAGTGAAGTGCAATAAGCTTTTTCTGATCTCCCATTACATGCATTACTCACAATAGAGACGCTATTTCTTTCTCGACCCTATATCTGATAATAATAAAAATCTTGGGAAGATAATTAGTGATAGATCTTGTAAAACAACAGTAGTAAATTTCTAGTTAACTAAACTAAAGCTTTGCTACCGGACATACAGCACAAACTGTCTAAGCTAATCAAAGACCCTTTAAAGGTCGAAATCTTCCTAGATCATCATGGCTTGCTGCAGTAGTTCTTCCCTAAAATCTTGCCTCAACTTGTTGATTAGCGAGAGCGTGTTGATGCCTGAAGTCCTGTATTCGTAGCATACCCACGAAGCGAGGCATTTCTCGTGTCGTCTCGTCTCGTCTCGATACGTGTGAAAACTTTGAGATGAAAGTGAAAATTTCACGAGCCTCGTGGGTGACACTACTGTAGTTCACTCTAATCTTAAACACTGTTTTAATGTTGCATGAATCGCAGTATTGAACTATAAATGGATTAAGTGATTGTACAAACATAATGAAGAGCATTGATCAACGTTTAAAGATACCCAAGTCATTATCCAATATACTCCGATAACAAATATATATTTTTAAATGTTATATCGCATCCTTTGTGCTCTTCTCGTGACACGGAAGGATCCTGATAACTTCTAAATGAAATCAAGGGAAAAGTCAAAGCATAAATTTCGAATATAAATTTACAAAAATCAGGTGAGACATGTATAAAATTTACTAGACGAGACGAGGAAGCCTTATTTCTCATCTCGTGAGCAGTACTATGGGTTCTATTCCCGGTGGAGAAACTTTGAACTCATTACTGTGGATCAGATTTCGGTTAAACTCTAGGTGCATATCTCATATATTCTTGGTAGTGAGAAGGGACACTAACATCAGATTTCCTAAAAGAGTGTGTAGCCTTATAACAGCCAGCTGTTTTAACCCGTTTACCATATCCTGTGAAAGTTCGATAGTATTGTTGATGAAAACAGAATTGTTCGTAAAATACTGTAAATACTAAAAAGAAAAAGCAACAAAGGAAGTTGTGTTGAGTTGATTTTAAGTTTAACGTCCCGTTCAGCAGCGAGGCTATATGAGACGTGGACCTACTGATTAACGTGGAATCCGAACCACATGAGCTCCGCCGGGAATCGAACCCGGGCCTCCCACGCCAAAGGCGCTTACGCTAACCGCTTAGCCACGGAGGAGCTCTAAAGGAAATTGTGATATCATAGATGATGAAAGAGGGAATAGAAGAGGTACACAGGTTTTATATATCAAGACAATATTATTAATGAAGAATATGGAATGAAAGAATTCTAAGAAAGTCACAAGCAATGATAATTAGAATGTAGATTAATGTATTAGTTATAAAAGTTATAGAGAGAGAAGAAAATATAACAGATTACCAGTTTTAGATATTTAATGATTAATATTAATGAGTAATGTACAATGACAACGAAATCCACTGAGAAAAAGAAAAGATTTGTATTGAGTTGATTTATAATTCAGGAGTTTGATGTAATACAGGCGTAAGCGTGTTACGCTCTTTTTGTATCAAACGCATTTGTGGCTTTTCCCATGCTTGTTTAGCCTCCTGGTAACATTTCAATTCAATATCTTAATTAAGTGGTGCATATTACATTGTGTATGTTTACATTGTTTTACACACTACTTAAATTTTCAACATCGTTTTTCTCCAATTGCATTTTTCAGACTTACGCCCTTATTGCATCAAACTCCTCAATTATTGCCGTTCATTTTCAGGGACATTTTGCCAGATATAGAATACACCAAATCGTGTTAGCTTCTTAGTAGTGTGTAGCAATATTTGTGGTTTTGCTTGGGATAATCAATAAATTTGTGTATTTCAGGAACTGAGGTATTTAGGTCCAATTCAGAACAAAGATAATCTCCGAGATGTTCACATGTACGAGTTCAACAAAGATTCTAGTGCCCCAGAGGCATCTAGACAAACCTCTGCAGTGAATAGAGGATCATTCGGAAATGGTTTAAAATGTTCTGAAGCGGAAATTTCGACCTAAGCGGTGTCCGACGTTCTGGTCGCCCATTTTACTCTGATTAGGACCAATTGAACGACTTGGTACACTGTGATCCAGGTCAGAATTGCCCACGGAGATGATCAGAGGACAGAAGATTGAATGCGGAGAGAAAATTGAAAATTGGATATCACCTTCAACGTGTGTCAAAGGCTCAAAAATTGGGTTCGTGAGTGTCTCATTCACTCAGTCCAGAAAACAAGAACCAGCAAGTTATCATATGTGGTTCCTTGCTCATCCACAACTGTAATTAGTCCTCCAACATATTGTTACCACAGATGAGAAGTGGTGCCTATAAGTGAACTTTAAGCACAGGATGGAAATGGGTCAGCCTAAACAGAAAGTCACACCAAATCCCAAGTAAACAATGCCGTGTGTCTGGTTGGATATGGAAGGAATTATCCACAGTGAATTACTCCAACATGTTCATGCAGTACTAAAAATAAATAAGTAAATAAAAGCGGAATAAAAAAAAATATGACATAATTATCCAAATTAACAGTGCTAGACTACATGTGGCACACATTATAACCATTGCTGTTCACCAGCTTTAATGGAAAATTCTTGCTAATGCTGTATATTTCCTAGATGTCTCTCGTACAGACCATCAACTTTTCGAATGTCTTTCGCGGTATATCCTTCGAAATTGATGATAAGTAGCTGCAAAATTTCATTTATGACTTCTATTCATCAAAACCAGCAATTGTTTAGTTATTATTATTATTATTATTATTATTATTATTATTATTATTATTATTAGTAGTAGTAGTAGTAGTAGTAGTAGTAGTAGTAGTAGTAGTAGTAGTACCGTTATCATTATTATTAGTAGTACGTGTTATCAGTAGTAGTAGTAGTAGTAGTAGTAGTAGTATTACACTGAGAAAAATAAGCTGTAACCTAGTCGATAATGGACAATTCAGCTGCTAGAACCAGTTAATGATTTGCAACAACCTTTCTGAGACAAAAAAAAAGAGGTTAATATTATGAGGTCACCGGTAATCGATCGAAAAAGGTTATTGAAAAATGCGTAGAAACAATACAGCATTTGGTTGTTATTAACCTATAAAGTAGATTAGAAGAAAGTAACCAATTCAAGAAGGTTAATTTAATTTAAAACACACTGTTATTATCAACTTATTTTCACACAAGGTAAATTTAACCCTCCAGAACTTGTTTACTGGTAACATTACATTACTAGAAGCACAAACAACAAGGTCGCCATTTGCAATTTTAAGAACGAAAAGTTTGAACAATTGTGAGCACATCCGAAGGAATAGAAAAACAGTTATTAAGTATGGATTCTACATGAATTAATAGAGAAATGTGAAGGAAAGACTATCTTCATTTTGTACATGTTTTGGTCTTCCGCCACGTAGTGTGTCTTCGAGTGTTTCGTCGCCGTCCTTAAACTTGTAAAACTACCGCTGCACTGTCCGCGTAATCAGGATACTCTCACCAAAGGCCTGGTATATCTTCCGTCCCGCTTCTGCGTCGTTTGACCCCAGTTTAACTCATACAGCATACACGCCCTTATGACGCTCTGTGGAGGTCCCATGTTCAGTATGTCATTACGCAAGTTCGGGCCGCGGTGGCTCAGTGGTAGAGCGTTCACCTCTGGTGCTTGGGGTCCCCGGTTCGATCCCTGCCCCCCGCCAAGTGAACTTTGTGGTGAACAAACACCGTGTGCGTGGGTTTCCTCGGGGCTCTCCCGTTTCTTCCCACTTTCTTTATTCCACCACTTTATTCATTTCTCATCCTCGCTGCCTCCTTTAGCCTAAACGGCAGAATCGTGGGACGTAAAACTTAAAGATTACGCATTTCATTTTCCTTACGCAAGTTCACGGTGTAACTAAATTCCACAACCAGGTAGTAAGTTGGATACACCTACACCAACAACTGATCTTCGCCTTGTCTCTATTCGCATTTAACTCACGGTGTGAGGACCAATGGAACACAGACCTCCACAAAAAGCAACCAAACTTTCTTGGTTACTTTTAATGTTACTTTATCTACTTCGTCCTAGAGTTTCCGTCCTAAGTTAAGACCACAGGGAAGAAATGCGAAACGTCACTTTTTGGTCGAAATTGAGTTATGGTTATCAGTGTGTACGCCTTGAGGACTAGAATTTTCTATCCTAATATCATAAACAAATATGACTTACAGACAGTAGATATTTTATTCCTGCTGTGGTTTGAGTTTAAAATCTAATTTTCTCAAAATGAAGAAAAGTTGACCTTTCGCCTGTCTTCTCAAATGTTAAACACTTCAAAAAAATGGCTGACTGAAATAAAGAATAAAAGGTACTTGTCGAATGTGTCTTCAGCGCTGGAGACCTGGGTTCGATTCCCGGTGAGAACTCATGTGATTCGGATGCCACGTTTAAACTGTAGGTCTACGTCTCTTGTACCGTCGATACTCAACGAGACGTCAAATTCGAACCCAATCCAATCCAATCTAAAAGGTAGGTGCCACTAAACAAAAATGTCTTAAATTAAACTATTTCATGCTGAAAGTAATCCCGAAACATTTATTAATAGAATTTGAACAAAATTATGATACGCGTTTTGGTAAAACTTCATCCAATGAAAATTCACATTTTTTATTTCCCCAGAAAAAAAAGAATACTTGCATTACATTGTAGAGTTATTAATGAAATAATTATTTATGAAACAGGAACAGAATCTGCTTAATCGTCTTCGAAAGAATTTTCCGAAAATAAAAGCTAACTCCAAGACAACACTACCTCTAGAACAATTTTCAGAGAAATTACTTATGTCATATCATAAGATTGTTAATAAAACATTTGATTATGACATATCAACAAAATAGGCCTGATTTACATGTGAGAAAACTGTGTGAAAATAACCTACTCCCGAAAGTAAATTACCTAATCTATTTTTAGAAAATAAGTCATATCATATTACAGGGATATTAATGAAATATTTGTTTGTGAATTATAAACGAAATCGTTAGATCTAGTTTCAAGGAAATAACAATTTTTTATTTTCACTATCCAGTAAATTGCCCTTAATTTTGAGGGCAGGAACAATGTTGTAATATCCCGCACATGGTTCTATTTGTAAACAATACCACGTGCACTTACTACAAGCCACTACGAGATGCAGACGGCAAACTACCAACGCCACCACTTACCACGTGATGGAGGAGGAACGGCAGCGCTATTCTTACATTGGAGCAGCTATAAAATTCAAACGATCATGGGAAAGGGTATCAGTCAGTATTGGCTGGTTAACTCCCCTCCCTTAGCTTGGAGTGGAACTCTGGTACAACTTTAACCTAACGCAAGCCTTCTATCTTGCAGTGGAGCTCTAAGGCATTTTTTCACTTGGCTTGCAGCGAAACTCTGTTGGAAACTTCGCAGCGGAGCTTTGAGAGGTTCCTTAACACAAAACCACGTAGCCTGCAGTGAGGCTTCGTAGTTCTTCTTTTCTCGATTAGTTTCCAGGGGAATTCTGTGGGACTCTACCCTCTCTTTGCTTGCAACGGAGCATTGAGAATCATAACCCACCTCATATAGCTTGCAACGCAGCTCTGTGTGGAATTCCTTCCCTTGGCCAACTAGTCTTGGGACACCTAACTTTTTAGTGAAATTGTATCATACTGACAAGGGACATCACACAAGTGTCCGGCCCCAAGTTCAGTGAAATGTTTTTTTTTTTTTTCGATAGAGGACATGTATGCATTATTTGCGATGACAGAAATTTTTGCCATGATGCATGTTTTTTATATGGCGCATCCTCAGGTTGCGGATCGTAGAGAAGGCCTCTAGATATAGAGGTTAGCTGCGAATATACTGAATAAGCAGTCACGGACAGCCGACTAGGAGTGGTCCTCCAGCTTGCATATTTGGGTAAGGCTAACAACCTCATCCTGAAAAAAAAAAGCACTTGTTCAGAAATATTCACAAAAGACTCAGACAAGGACTGATAACTTGGCACGACCTCAGCAAAAGAAAATGGACATGAGATTTGGAACATGGAATATTAGGAGTCTTTATAGGGTAGGCGCGTTAAAATCCGTAACGAGTGAGTTAGAGAAATATAGGATGGACCTAGTAGGAGTTCAGGAAGTTAGATGGGAAGGAAATGGATCTGAGAATTCCGGAAATTTTACCTTCTTTTACGGGGAAGGAAATAAAAATCACCAGTTAGGAACATGGTTTTTCGTTCATAAACGTATATTACCAGCAATTAAACGGGTTGAATTTGTTACTGACAGACTTTCTTTTATTACCCTTAAGGGATAGTGGTGTGATATTATTGTTTTAAATGTACATGCCCCAACTGAAGATAAGGATGACGGTTTAAAAGACAGTTTTTACGAAGAAGTGGAACGGATATTTGACCAACTCCCGCGATACCATATGAAAATTCTATTAGGGGATTTCAATGCGAAGGTAGGACGAGAGGATATTTTCAAACCGATTATAGGGAACGAAAGTCTGCATAAGGAAAGTAATGACAACGATGTTAGACTCGTGAATTTTGCAACATCTAAAAACCTAATCGTGAAGAGTACAAAATTCCCACATCGCGACCTTCATAAATACACTTGGACATCACCAGACGGAAAAACACATAATCAAATTGATCCCGTTTTAGTAGATAGAAGAAGGCAATCTAGCATAATTGATGTCCGGTTGTTTAGAGGGGCTGATTGTGACACTGATCACTACCTGGTAGCAGCGATAATACGAGAGAGATTATCCTTGAATAAAGGTAATATTCAATGTCCGAAAACGGAGAGATTCAATTTACAGAAATTGGAAGAGAGCTAGGTAAGAGAGGAATACCAGATCGAAGTTTCGAATAGATTCTCGGCTTTAGAAGATTCGGAGTGCACTAGTGTTAAGGATACCTGGATTGAAATTAGAGATAGCATTAAAATTTCAGCAAAAGAAAAGATGGAACACGCGGAAATACGTAGAAACAAACCATGGTTCGACCAGGAATGCATTAAACTAGCAGAGAAGAGAAAACAGGCAAAATTACACTGACTACAAAATCCGAATGAAATAACTACACAAAATTTCGTAGACCTCAGGCGGGAAATTTCCAAAACTTTTAGAACAAAGAAACGCGATTTTCTTAAAGCTAAAATTAAGGAACTTGAAGATAATAGTAAAAATAAAAACGTCCGGGACATGTATAAGGGGATCAGTGAATATAAACAAAAGGCTATAAACCTCGTGCTTATATATTAAAGAAATCTGACGGTACAGTTATTTCTGATACGGATAGTATCTTAAATAGATGGAAATATTTTTTTTGACGAATTGCTTAACACGCAACCAAAAACTAGTGTGCGTGGAGAAAAGGAGTTACACACTGCAGAGCCGTATATTCCAGAACCCAACCGAATAGAAGTAGAGACCGCTAAAAAAAATTAAAGAAACACAAATCTCCGGGTTTAGATGAAATTCCGGCTGAATTAATTTTAGCTGGAGGCTACAAATTGTGGAACAAGATACACACACTCATTATCCTTATCTGGAAAAAGGAAGAATTGCCAAAAGAGTGGAAAGAATCAATCATTGCTCCAATTCACAAGAAAGGCGAAAAACTGACTGTAATAATTATCGAGGCATTTCTCTTCTGTCAACATCCTATAAAATCCTTTCAAATATTCTATTAACAAGATTGACCCCATACGCAGATGAAATTATTTGAGATTATCATTGCGGATTTAGACGAAATCGATCAACTTATCGACCAATTATTTACCATTCGCCAAATACTCGAAAAAAAGTGGGATTACAATACCCCGGTACATAAACTATTTATTGATTTTAGAAAGACGTACGACTCGGTTAGGAGAGAGACATTATCCAACGTTCTTACAGACCTTGGAATACCGAGAAAGCTAATTAGATTAGTTAAGATATGTTTAAATGAATCCCAAAGTAAAGTCCGGGTAGGAAAATTCTTGTCCACGAGCTTTCACGTCGAAAATGGCCTGAAACAAGGAGATGTGTTGTCGCCATTATTATTTAACTTCGTTCTGGAATACGCTATAAGGAAAATCAAAGACAGCAACCAGGGCCTACAGTTGAACGGTATTCACCAGGTTATAGCATATGCTGATGATGTAAATTTAATAGGGGATGATAGGAGAACAATAGAAAGAAATGCTGAGATATTATTAAACGCTTGCAGGGACATGGGTTTAGAAGTAAATGCAGAGAAAACTAAATACATGGAAGTGCGTCGGGACCGTAATACGGCAAACTGTGGAGGCGTTAACATATTAAATAATACTTTTGATAAAGTGGATATTTTCAAATATTTAGGATCAATGTTAACATACGAAAATCATATTCACGAAGAAATTAAATGTCCACTGCAAGCAGGGAATTTGTGTTACTATTCAGTTCAAAATCTTTTGTCGTCGCGAATTCTGTCGAAGAATTTGAAGCTTAAAATATACAAAACGATAATTATGCCTGTTGTTCTGTATGGTTTGGAAACATGGTCGCTTATTCTGAGGGAAGAACATAAACTAAAAGTATTTGAGAACAAGATCCTAAGACGAATATTCGGGCCCAAGAGGTACGGGAATGGGGAATGGCGGAAACTTCATAACGAGGAACTACATAATTTATACGGTTTACCCAACATTGTTAGGGTCGTCAAGTCTAGGAAGCTTAGATGGCCAGGTCATGTAGCTAGAATGGAAGAAAGTAGAAACGCTTTCAAAGTCTTGACTGGAAAACCAATCGGAAAACGACGATTAGGAAGGCCTAGGCGCAGGTGGGAGGACAATACTAAGATGGATCTCGCAGAGATTGGAATACAAAGTAGAAACTGGATGCAGTTAGCTAAGGGTAGAAGTCAGTGGAGAGCTTTTGTGAACGCGGCATTGAACCTCCGGGTTCCATAGGCCATAGGGTTGAGAATAATTTTTAAGAGTTGTGATGTGGTTATTAGAGATTACTGCAGAATTCCCTTACTATCTTTGTAAACGGAGTGTTAATGAAAGAACAACCATGTGAATATATATAAGGCCTAGGGGAATTCGAATGGTAAGTATGACCTTGACTGCAGCCATCTTGAAATACGCCATTTTGAATTAAATTGAAGTTTTGAAAAATGAAAGCCATAGCATTTAACATCTCATTTTAATAGCAAATTTTCCCAAAGAGCCAATGGTATGCTTATTTTTGTCATATAGTTAACCAGTTTAAATTTAGGACTGCTTCTAATGTGAACCAAACGTCCGTTATTCTGCTCTTTCAAATTGACAACACTCCTAATTTTCACCGCATGTTTTAAGATTCCAACTGGCACTTTGCAATTGTTGCCATGGCTCATGTTTTCTAAATTTATTACATTTTTTAAGGGTTGTGATTTGTCAGTTCATGAATAGTGTTGGAATAAGCATCCAGTGATCTTTCTGAATTTTAAAGACTTGAAATGTAATTATTTATTTCCCATACCTGCCCTTGAAAAACTCATTTACTTACATGAATCATCGTACAACGAAACAACTCCAATTTTGCATTCAGGTAATACCGAAGACGTGGCTTTTAATGGATAGTAGACAAGACGAGAAATCAAATGAAAATTCATTTCAAAAAGGAAAACGAAATATGATTTGTTGTGTAAATCAATGGTCTTTTGTTTCTTCATATTTATTTCTTTATCATTTATTTATTTTCTATGGCAATTTTTAGCTAGTCAGACAAAATGTTATTTGTTTTCTAGCGATTGTTGTCGAATATTCATATTTGTAAGATATATAATCAGTTTTGATCGGGAACTCGATTAAATTACACCTCTTTATAAACAAGTTACCTGTTTTCATATTATGTTTATGGAACAAACAGCGTATTGGTAACAGTCATATTATGCCTCTTTGATATTTTCTATCATTCCTGCTGTTCCTTTAAAGTTGTATTTATTAAAAATATTTTATTGTTTGTCGTTTGCGCAACATGTAGGCTACATTTCCTGATAATTTTGTGTTCATAGAATAATTTGCTATAATTTCATTTGTATTTCTTTACATAACATAGGTCCATGGGCTTCTAATGTATTCTGGTTTGAAATCAATAATTACATTGCAAGTCTTCAAAATTCAGAAAGATTGTTGGATGCTTATTCCAACACTATTCATGAACTGACAAATCACAACCCTTAAAAAATGTAATAAATTTAGAAAACATGAGCCATGGCAACAATTACAAAGTGCCAGTTGGAATCTTAAAACATAAGGTGAAAATTAAGGGTGTTGCCAATTTGAAAGATAGAATAATAGACGTTTGCTGCACATTAGAAGCAGTCCTAAATTCATACTGGTTAACTATAGGACCAAAATAAGCATACCATTGGTTTTTTTTGGGGGGGGGAATTTGCTGTTAAAATGATATGTGACATGCTATGGTTTTCATTTTTCAAAATTTCACTTTAATTCAAAATGGCGTATTTCAAGATGGCTGCCTTCAAGGTTAACCTTACCGTACCACTTGCCTCTAGCATAATGTGTATTACCGAAGCTTAAGGGACTTATGCACATAGTAAGTATAAACAATTAAAATGCCTGTATCTTTTCCCCCAAATAAATGTATCTTAAAACTAACTTCACCATTGTTTTCCTGATTAAATTCTAGCCCGAAATGATGTGTCATATCACCCTATTCCCATTTAAAAAACGTGACCTTAATTCAAAATGGCAGATTTCAAGATGGCTGCCGTCAAGGTGATACCTACCATATGACTTCCCCTAGGCCTTATATGTATCTACATGGTTGTTCTTTCATTAACACTCCGTTTACAAAGGGTAGTAAGGGACTTCTGCAGTAATCTCTAATAACAACATCACAACTCTTAAAAATTATAAAAAATAGAAAAATGCACATAGCAAAAATTTTTGTTATCATAAATAATGCATATATGCCCTCTATCAGAAAAAGTCATTGAAATCGGAGCCGGACACTTGTATGATGTCCCTTGTGAGTTATACCTGGAAGTTTTGTAATAAAATTGGTGATGGAAGAAAATGATTCCCTTGTGTAATTAGTCTACCTTCTATCATCTTCAGTAGAACTTCATAATATTCGTGTCATGAATAGTAGAATCCCGAAATCTCAAATTCAAATTAGATCACCATACTTTACCTCCTAGCGTCGTTCGAAAATAAAAGTGTGCCAAGTATAAAAGTTAGGGGAATAAACTAGAAAAAAATTATATTTTTTATAGATATGTAGCTATTATTTTTATCTATGAATAAAGGGTTGAAAGTACATGTTTGAAAGAAGGAAACAAAGGTGACTGAATTAAAAGAAAATAAGGCAATTAAGAAAAAGTTGTATTTTATAAAAGTTCGTTAACTAGTTTCAATTTATCACTTATTTTGTTGGAATTGTACTCTTCACTTGTCAATCCTTTCCTGAAATTTTCTTAAAGTTTCATCAACTCTCTTTCTGAAGTTGCAAATTTCCGCTTACATATTCGTTCTTCATAAAGTAAAAAGAAAAAGAAAAAAATTAGTTCCAGGAACTGAAGTGAAGAGTAATTCAAATAGAAATCTTTCCTTGTTGAAAGTTTCTGATATACATTCATATGTGCAAAGGAAGTGAGATAAGTTTTGTATTACTTTTGCAGCTATAAAGAGCTGGAGTTAGAACTGGAAATGTTCCTAATTCTACGAAGCAATTTTCAACTGTCTATATGCATATATACACAATGGTATACTTTTTGCATTTTTATTTTAGGTTTTTAACGGCAGGTAACGATTCTTTTAGATAAAATAAATGCTTGTAATAACAAGGGCCCGGGACATTATGCCCTATAAAACTTTAAAATATGTATGCAAATATGAATAAAAACTTGAAAAAAAGTCACGAAAATTTTAAAAAGTAAAAAAAATGTCATCTCCCGAAAACAGAAAAAATAGAATATAAGTACTTAATTTGCAAATTCATTTTTAGGGAACATTTTGTGGTTTCATTTTTTGTATTTTTTAAAAAATGTTTTATTTGTTCCACATAGCACAAAGTCAAAAGAGCAAACCTCAGACATACTGTATCTGCAGGTGTTAAATCTTCTTCAACATTTTTGAGAGTTAATTCTCCGTCACCACTCAGAACAGCTGCGGTGTTGGTGAAAGTGCCATATCCAGGATTATTGTTCAGGATGGCAGTGAACTTGTCTTTCACCAAATCTGCTGTTAGTCCGTTTGCTGTTGACAACTTTGTTCTAACATTTTCTACGGTTTCAAGACAGTCTTGTACACTGAGAGCATTTGTCTCCAATCGCTCAATGAATGACACCAGAAACCCAAAATTTGCAGAAATGTACACAATATCATCTTTTAATTTAATATCATTAAGCAATTCCTGAACAACACTAATACATGCTGCATCTTCAGTTTGAAATCCAGCAACTCTTTCGGCAAGAATAGGCAGATTGGCGCACTAATATTGAATTGCTTTAAGCCATGTTCCCCACCATGTCACAACCGGCTGTGGTGGCAAAGCAATATCCGGAGCAGCCTCCTTTAGGGCCTGGCGTCGTAATGGACACTTCAAGAAAATTTTCTTTATATTTGACACAAAGCGATCTACGTTGGGGTATCTTGCTCTAATTTCTCCACATAGTCTGTGGACTCGGTGTGCCAGACAGGTAATATGGATCATTTTGGGATATAGAGCTTTCAAGGCTTTTCCTGCTTTCACCATATACCTAGTTGCATCCGATATAAGTACGAGAAACCTGTTACGAGGAACGTGTTCTGTTAAATTGCGTTGCGTTTTCAATACAGCCAGCGATTGTAGAATGGTTAACCTTCTCCAACTACTGAATATGCACAAGGAAAATTTCTCCAGCCTGTTTCGGTTCCAAAATACCAAGCACAATATTGGCTATATAACGTCCGCAACAGTCGGTCGTTTCATCCACTGATAACAAGAATTTTTTATTTTTCACTTTCTGACGAATGTTACACATAGTTTTACTATAGACATTTTCCACATAGGCCTTCCTAAGTGTGGATTTGTAAGGGATTTTCTTGTCGCAGTATTTCTCCAAAAAACTCACGAAGATTAGGGTTTTCCAATTTCCACAGAGGGATATCAGATGCGATAAACGCTTTACACAGGTCTTTGGAGAAAGAAGACATTCGACTGCTCTGGGACGATGTCACATGTTGAAGTAGCATTTGTGATTTCGCTTTCTTCCTACACACATTTCTCTTATACTTCGCCGTATCTAAATGTTGCAATACAGAATATATCTTCGAATATCCCACACTGGATTCACAGAATTTACAGAACAATATCTTGCAGGGTTATTTTGTTTAAAACAAAATGTTTAAAACAAATGATTAAAACTTGCTTGAAACAATTGATTTTGTTTAAAACAATTGTATACGTTTTAAACATTTTATTTTAAACACGTGTATTTTTAAAACATGTTCTAAACATATGTGTATTTTTATTTTATTTTATTTTTGTAAAAAAAATCTGCCAGAGAAAAAAAAATGTCAAAAAGTGCTCCCCGTTCAGAAGACTATTTTCTTCCCATGTGAATGTTTAGATTTCTCGTAGCTACAGCAGGTCAATGTGATGATTTACAGTTTATTTTGTCTCTTCCCCCTTATTTTTAACGTATATTGTATTGTTTAAATGCTTCTCAGTAAACTTGCGAGAAAATTTCGTACTCGAAGGTTGGACTACTTGTAAAACTGATATTAAAAAATAAATAAAATAATTATCATAGAAACAAATTTTTGTTGTATTCAGAAAACAAACAAAGGGTTATTTGGTAAATTGCGGTTCTGAAATTAAAATATCGCAGGCATTATTTGATACAATACATGTTGGTTCTTAGTCTCCGCAAAACTCGGAATTGTTTAACATGAGTTTCACAGGAAGAAAAACGGACATTATTTGGAGCAAATTTATTGAAGTAACTCAAACTCCATCAGATAAGAAAATGACCATATGAGATCGTTGCAAAACGCGTAAGAAAGAAATGTTGGTTTAGTTTAAAGAATGAAAAATGCAATGCTGTTGGAGAAAACTGGAAAGCCAAATAAATGGTAAGAGTGTTGATCAGAAAATTTCTTCTGATGATTCTAACGCCATTGATGTGGTTGACATGCAATTAGGAACTTCAGGTAAGAATTAATTTTGTATCAACAATCTTTTTCATTATATTATGAACATTTTATTTCGTCCCTCCTCCCCACCTCAGTTCTAAATTTTCTTCGAAACTTTACACTTTGTCATAGCTTGCATGAAGGAACCAGGCGAGAAAGCGCAAGGTATGGCAGTTGCCCGCGTAACTAACTAATAAAGCGTGATACTTATTGTAACATCAATACAGAACGGGAGTGCCTGGAACAATTTGATCTCAATTTGTTTGTCTGTCTCATGTATGCAACACGCCACAGGGCGCAATTTTCGGTCTTTTAACATTAAATTTTGACGGTAGAGGCACGAGACGTTGGAATTTGCTGTATAGATTTTGACTGCGATCCGACGTAAAATTTCAAAATTAGTGGTTCGTATCCGGCTTTAAAGGAAAAGCTTTGTCTCATATAGCCTTGCTACTGATACAAGACTGCAATCAATCAAACTAAACAAACTAATTTTATGCGTTTCGTACAAACTTGGGTTGCAGGATAAATTTGACTCCAACTCAGTTTTCATAAAATATTTTTAGATATGGAGCATTCAAAGCACAAGGGATCCAAGTCCATTTTCAGAAAGATTCACTTTTGTTCAGTAAACGTAGTATCTTTGAAGCCAAGGTTACGAAATAAATTAAACAAAAACCACGTGAAAGGGTGTGGACTAGAGTTCCATAGGACAACCGCTAGACAAGGGCGTTGATGGTGGTGGAGGAGGGCTAATTTCCCATTCTTTGCTTATAAATTTAAGATATTAACATTATATTGTGTACGCTGCAACGTGAGAATGATTAACAAGTCAAGCTCTGAATGCCATAATGAATGATGCATAATTACGTTAAATAAATGCAGTGTATGTCCAAACCAACACACCAACGGAAAACGTCATATTTTCACAACTACGAATCCGAGATGAAAGATAGTAAAATTACATGACAAGATACAATCTAGAATTTTATATGATTGTTGCTGGAGAAGGGCATCAGGTCATCCGTCTCCTACCCTGAATTTCAGATTTTGGGGGTAGTAATGCAGATTTAGAAATATTTTGTTGAGCAAAGTCCAACATAAAAAACTGAAGTCCTTACACCGAATAAATACGGATTTTGATTAGTTATAATCCATTTCCATTGACCGTAAGAAGATATAGGCCTATATTGCTCTCTTGTATATTTTTTGGTCCACAGATTCTAAAGGTGGCTCTACTTTCGAGTTTCAGGCCTGCTTAAAATTCTGAAAATTGGGTTTAAGCAACTGTCCAGTTTTAATTATCTGTGTGTTCTCCGTATTTGTTCGATGTAAGAACCTCAAGCTTGTTCTGTTAGACTTTGCTTATCAAAAGATTTCTAAAACTGCCTTACTGTCCCCAAAATTTGAAATTCAGGGTGGGGAAGGGGGCAGTTGCCCTCCTGTCCCACTGATGCCCCTGTCTAGCAGCTGTCATATGAAACTATCCCACGCCCTTTCGCATGGCTTTAGTTACATTTGTTTTGAACTATTGACTGGGAAGGTATTACGTTTTGAAAATAGAATGCATTTGCTGAGCAAAACTGAACTTTATTGGAAATCGACTTGAACCCATAGTGCTTTGAACGCATTTGGTTTTCTGTACCCAAAACACTGTAGTCTTAGTCAGGATAAAATAAAATAAATAAAAAGATCGGTTGTAAGAGCAAAAAAGTATGAATAAATATGTTATTACACGATTTTGAAATATGTTTAAAATCATGTTTTAAACTGTTCAAAATGTTTAAAACATGATTTTTCGAGTGTGTTTTAAAACATGTCTAAAACATTTTGAACACCTTTTTCATGTTTTAAACGCATGTTTCGTTCTTTTTGAAAAAAAAACTGTATTTTATCCAACTCTGATATCTTGTCATCTTTAAAGAACACATCGCTCCCAAATTCTGCAATGTATGTTCTCAACTTCAACGAAAGAGATTGCTTCACAGGAGGCATTCTCTACACTTGCTCTTCTGCACGCTTGGCTAAAACTACTCTTGATTTTGAATAACGTAAAAATAACTATTTACCGGTAGTCAGCACAAAATGCTAATTTGTTTGTTTTTGTTAAAAAGGAAAATCGTAAAGAAAAGAACAGTTGTAATTGTCTTGACGGAGAGCTTTTTGTTTTAAACGATTATAACGCAAGGCGGTATTACTTATCCCGTACTAAATTTTAACCTGATAGAAAACTAAATGCGTTTCGCATAGTCTGATGCAAGTTCACTCAACCACAGCGAGAACACGGATTTTATTACTGTGGAAGAAGGCATATGAGAAAAAGTTTTAAAAAATTATTGATTTTGCGCAAGTATATTGCAAAATATGTATAGAAATATGTGTTATCATTAGAAAAATGAAAAATATGTTTCCAAATTGGAAAATGTGGAAAATATGTCAAAATATGTCGTTTCAACTTTGCTTATTTCAGCAGTTGTATTAATATCTAGTGTATTTCCCCTATTATTTTTTTCTATATAGAGAGTTTTTAATCTTTCTTCAGGACCGACTATGTACTCTATAAAGTAACATTACTTGCACGTTTTCTCTATCTAATCACTCTCTGTTCAATGCTCCTAAACATTTCCTTTCTTTTCCTTCAAAGACAATTTTATATGTCGAATGACCAACTCAAGCACAATAACAGGACATGTTTATATTCTATGTATGCTCTATTACAGGCGCTATACAATTTTCTTGTAGAAATGGCATACACACAGTAAGCTACATATATGACTAAAGCCTTCTTGGAAAATAACTAATTCAATATTACACTTGTACTCGAAATATGAAATTTTGTGAATTTCCTTTTGACTTTCTCCAACTTTGGATCGAATTATTATTTCCTTCTATACCAATGCCTTCGGGATCGATTTCAATTTAGGACAATACAACATGCTAATATAAGTACAGAAAACAGCACCATGATACCTTTGGAAGAATTCTTACATTTAGGAGCTCAGTTACGTTTGAAAAAACCTTGTTGCATATAGAGTCCTGGGTTGTGTAGAGATAAGAGAAGTCTCCTTTTCGAACCTAATTTTGATTGCACATGTTCACATACAAGTACGCGATTATGATAAATGATTTAGTATTCTTTGGAATGAATTTGGAAAAGTTATATCCGAGATTAGGAATGGAAAAGGAACCAAGGATAGATAATATACTAATCAAATTCCTTAAAACATGGGAGACAAGGGAAAAAAAATAGTTGTTACGCTCTGCAATAAAATATATGAAACAGAAGAGTGGACAAAAGATTTCCTGAAGACCACCATGATACCGTTAGTTAAGAAACCAAAACCAGAGAGATGGGAGGATTATAGAACTATTAGTCTCATATAGCATGCAGCAAAAATTTTGCTCGGAATGCTGAACAGAAGGCTGTATAGAAGAACAAATGAAAAAGCTGAGGAGAAACAGTCCGGATTCAGGGGAGGTAAGGTGGTATGAAATGCTACTGCATTATTAAGGGTAATCAGCGAACAGTTTATAGAAAAAGGAAAAGAAATGTTCTGGTATGTTGTATTCATTCATCTACGAAGGCTTTTGACCGCGTGAATTGGGAATTGTTGATGGAAGCTCTAAAGAAGTTGGATTGGAATAGAAAGTTCGAAGAGTTATAAGAAACGTATATGTGAACCAGCAAGTAAGTGTTAGATTAGAGGAGAATATGACAGAGGAGAATGTAATTGAAAGGGGAGTTCGACAGGAATGCTGTTTCTCGTCAACATTATTTAACATCTGTCCAGAAGAGATGAGAAAGATCCTAGATAATGAAGACGGCTTTGCGGTAGAAGGTAGAATGATTTGCAGATGAAGTGGTATTGGTGCGGGATCTGAAAAGAAAATCGATAAGTTGTTGAAATTCTTGAGGAAAGGCCGTAAAGAATATAAAATAAAAATAAACGTTAGAAAGGCAAAGGTCATGGTGATTGGAACGAGGCGATCGGTGTCAAATATAGAAGTAGGAGGGGAGAAAATAGAACAGGTGACTACTTTTCGATACCTGGGTAGTATTATTAGTGATGATATGAAGTGTGAACGTGAAATAAAAGCAAAGATAGGAATGATGAAAGAAGCCATTAGGAGAAAGAAAAGACTATTTTGTGGGACCTTGAATAAAGAGAAGAGAAAGAAATTCAAGAAATATTTAGTGTAGAGTATTGTACCTAGGTACTGTATGGTCAAAAACATGAACATTACGTCAGAGTGTTAAAAAATACTGGAGGCTTTCGAAATGTGGAAGTGGAGAACAATGGAGAGAGCTGAATCGAGGAGAAAACGAATGGTAGGATGTTAGAACTGGTGACCGAAAAAAAATAATTTTAGATATTATTAAAAAAGAGGAAGAAAAACTGATTGGGACATCTGCTAAGAAGGAACTGTATCATGAGAATCGTGCTATGGGGTATGGTGGCAGGAAAGAGAGGGAGGGGTGAAGGAGACTAGAATTGTTGGATGATATCAAAACGAAAAAGTCGTACGTGAAGACGAACGGAAACATGGAAGTTTCTCAGTAGCGCAAGTGACCTACTAATAATGGTAGAATATATATGATGATTATGATTATGTTAAAAATATTAAGAATCAATTTAGTAGAGCTAGATGAATTGGGAGCTACTCCACCACTTGCTGATAGTAAGAATCTTTTAAGTGAATTTCAAGCATACCACAACTAAATATACGTTTCTGGTCTAAAATAGGAATTCTAGTGAAGAATGTGTTTAAATAGTTTAGTAATCGTTACACTTTAGCTAGTAGCTAAAGAGTGTTATCTTATATGAAACAGGGAAATGCAAATATTAGTCTATATTCTTATCTCACAAGAAGCTCATATTCACTCAGTCCTAAAAACGATTCTCATGTTGAATTCTTATCCGTGAATCCATAATGACAGTTGGTCCTCAATATATAATATTTTATCACCATTGTTGTTGCTATTGGATGAAGCTCCGATATCGACTAAAATTGATGAATAAAGATACTCTTGGAATATAACGCAAGAGGGTATCTTCTTGAACATTCTCCTTTTGTAGCATAAGACGAGACAATCGTAGTCTCGAACGTCGCAGGTGCAACGATGTTTCGTCTTGAAAGTGGAAATCTCTCTCCAACCTTGGACTCCTCCCAATAAAAATTTCTGGATGCACACATAACTCAAACGATAGCAGATCGCCAGGTGTTAGCAATAATATAAGCAAAAATATCGTAAGCCTTCTTAGCAGTACAATTATAGGTAAGAGATATTCCACGTGAATAATATGAATTCGTCATCGACCACGGAAATTTGCAGTTTTGAATAATTCATGTTTTAAAGACGTATGCAATTTCCTGTTTTCACCAGTTTTTTCCCATTTGAAGCACAAAACTCATTATTCTGCGCATCTGGTAAGAGAGAATGGAAAACATTTCGAGACAAAATATTCGCACATTCCGAATGACAGCTGGAAGAGAAAACACATGTACATTCTTTCAAACTCATGCATTTTCTCGCTCCGCCAAAAAAATTGATATCCATTTTTCTACGTCGAGAGTTTAACCCCCTCCCCAAAATACGTATATGTGTGATATGATTTCTGGGTCGATATTTTGTTTCATTTGAACGGAAAGGCGAGAAAAAGTAAACTCTTTTCTTCATGGTTTAAAATAAAACTAAAACAAGATATCCACGCAATGTTTTTCATCCTGTGATGGTTCGATTTTCTGCGTTGACATGAGGTATCCGATTTCAGCAGAACGGGAAAGCAGATTGGCACGACAGCAAACCGTAAATTCTTTTGGTTTTTCATAAAGGTATGCATATTGACGAGGGGGCGTACATGAAAAGGAAATGTTACTCTTTTAAAACCTTAGGATATTTCATTTCATTTTGGCTTTGTTTCGTTAGATAAGAGTTGCGTAGGACGAAGATTTATTTTTAAAAATCTACTAGATGGCAGCAGTATGTTGAATGCTGTTTTCCCCTTATTTAACATCACTATGTATTGTTATTGGTTGGCGACTGGATGAAAGACAGTATGTATCTTCTAGTTGCTACTGTGTTTAGCGATTTTCAAGAAAATACCCTGTGATGTAAACAGGCTTATATCCAGATGCGCACCCAGAAATTTTTGTTGGAAGTTGTCCAAGCTTTAAGAGCGATGTTCAATACTACAAGCCCCTACCTACGTCTATGTGGTATTGAACGGGTATTATTCTGAAACTGTAAAGACGTTAAGTAATTCCAAAATATATCCAGTTATATTTTCAGAGAAACAAATGATAGAACTAGATTGCTTTTGTAACGAAAATAGTACAGATCAAGTGTAAGATAAAATTTTCGTACTACATCAATAATTTCCTTGTTAAACAAGTATAGTTTTGTTGAGACAGTGTACAAATATATGTTGAGTTAAGACGTTCTGGGGGGTATGCGAACCCGATTCACCCCAGTCCTCAATGAATACACCCTTGTTCATAACGAGAATACTAAGGCGAGATTTTTGGAGCAATATGAAAGTTTAATGTTCATGTAAGTTCAACGTCCATGTGAATGAATACAACACGTTTAAAGTAGAGAAGAAGGCGTCGAATCTGTTCCGTCATCTTCTACTTGATGCTCACTCGCTTAACCTTACCAATATCATAGAAAACTTGGAAAGAAACAAAAGGAGTTCCTACTTCTACCAAAATATCATAGAAAACTTGGAAAGAAACAAAAGGAGTTCCTACTTCTACCAAAATATCATAGAAAACTTGGAAAGAAACAAAAGGAGTTCCTACTTCTACCAAAATATCATAGAAAACTTGGAAAGAAACAAAAGGAGTTCCTACTTCTACCAAAATATCATAGAAAACTTGGAAAGAAACAAAAGGAGTTCCTACTTCTACCAAAATATCATAGAAAACTTGGAAAGAAACAAAAGGAGTTCCTACTTCTACCAAAATATCATAGAAAACTTGGAAAGAAACAAAAGGAGTTCCTACTTCTACCAAAATATCATAGAAAACTTGGAAAGAAACAAAAGGAGTTCCTACTTCTACCAAAATATCATAGAAAACTTGGAAAGAAACAAAAGGAGTTCCTACTTCTACCAAAATATCATAGAAAACTTGGAAAGAAACAAAAGGAGTTCCTACTTCTACCAAAATATCATAGAAAACTTGGAAAGAAACAAAAGGAGTTCCTACTTCTACCAAAATATTATAGAAAACTTGGAAAGAAACAAAAGGAGTTCCTACTTCTCAAAAAAAAAAAAAAAAAAAAAAATGCAAGTAATTGAAAATTTTATGAGGTTAGTATTTGAATGACGTTTCGTCGACATTATTATTTAATTATTAATTAAATTTCAAGCACAGCCGAACAAGGTCATTTAGTACAAAAAATAATAATTTCAAGAAGAACTCCACTGATTCCTAACGATTTCTGTCATCCCTGTAGCACGAAAGACTCTACAGTAAGCAAGCACGCGTTGGTAAGCATGCCTACTTTTTCTTGATAGATATACACTTGTAGCTGAATGAGATCTTTCGAATCTTTTTTTTTTTTTTCACATCAGAGATGATACCGTGCGTCCCAACTTGTCACAAAGCAAAGTAATTGTCAAACAGGTTCCTTTTAAAAATCAATTCTTCACGTGACGTTGAACTTCAGTGTCATTTTCAGACTTCAAATGCAACTTTAATATGAACTTCCGTTCTCCAAATGTCAAGCGTTCATTGGCCATTTTATTTCATTATTATATGTCACATGCTAGTCACGAGAGTATCGGCACATGTTAAGAAAACACAATTCTACGTAGTGTAATGATTATTTATTTATTTATTTACAAATGTTTCATATACAGATCAATATCTATTTTACACTAAAACAATGTATATAACAAATAACAAAAAACAAAGGAAATATACAAAATAATTTAAAAAATACAAAAATATATTTATATATACATAGAACATGAACCATATTTATAAATACTTTAACTTGTTTTTAAAATGATTTTCAGTCAAATATATCAACATCTGACAAACTATTATACAATGATGCCAGCCTGAAGTATAAGGAACGTTGTATAATTGATAATCTGGGCGTTACATATGTAAGTAATGTATGACAGCGAGTAAGGTGAGAAAGTACGCGAAAATGAAATAAAATTAAATATTTCAGTTTAACATCTCGCTATTATGCCAATTAGGCTAAGGGAGACTGGTGGCTAAGGAAAGTAAACGATGACGGAAAATTGGTGGAATGAAAATGGGAGGAAACGGAAGCACACAGGTAAAATCCACGGACACGATATTGTGCACCAACTTACTTGGCCGGGGAACGAACTAGGGACCTACACACCAGAGGTAAGCGCTCCCACCGCTGAGCCATCATATCCTCTTAATGATTTAATTCAACTTCGAAAGTAATTCACAGATACATTCTATTAAATTGTGTATATAATTCCAAATGATTTCTGTGTAAATCTAAAGTTTATTATTTTATAAGCAAAACCATTTGTAACGATCGCGGCGATAACCGTTCTTCAGATCCCGTGGTGCGGGGTGAACTTTCGGTCACTCTTAAGCTAATTAAACTCGATTCACCTAAGCCTTGTTTTTCCTTCGGGGTGGGGGCGAGACCAGTTTTGCCGCCACTGACTTGTAAACTTTGCTTCTCATAGGTTGTACATTTATACGATCAATTTACACTAATTTTTTATTCCGGCACTTGGCACCTCAATCCAACAAATGTGGTTCGTTATGTAAATAATACATAAAAAGGGAAGTTTTACCTTTTTTCAGAGATCTTTTAAAAATTAATTAGCTGAACCTGCGCACTCTACACATCGCATAATTCACATATGACCATGAATCTCCTTCTCATCCTTCACGAAATCTGTACATGTCCTTTTATAGACACAAGTGAAAGACGTCTTGATAAAAAAAAAAAAAAAAAAAAAAAAAAAAAAAAAAAAACGATACGGCTACCATAAAGGGTAAATCTTTTCAATTATTTTTTCAATATCTCGCACCGTTTGAAAGATTTGAGGCTACTTCCGATTGGAGTTTACAATTCGTGTATGATCAGTGTTTTCTTTCTTCTTGCATGGAGTATGTAATAAGCAAATACATTACATACACAATTAAATTATAATGTAAGTGATATATGGTGTTCATTCGACAAACCACTCTAAACAATAAATCTTCATCTTAGACTGTAGAAACTGTTATCTTTCGTTTTTCATTATCATTTGGCTATGAAAAACGCCTGAGAAATATACAACCTCAGTATACAAATATGTGGTGTTGGAATATATAACTGGTAGGATATGATGTTTTACTTTTTTTTTAAATTTTTTTTAAATTTCTACACTTCCGTGCACTCTTAAAAATGTAATAAAGAAATAACGAACATGTTTTTTTAAATATTCAATTTGAATTGGACACTCTACACAAAATTTGCAATCGATCAGTGAAAACGGCAGCCTATGATTCTCGAGAACTCTGCACCGTACTGTCGAAAGGATTGGTCACAAACATATAAACGTTTCTAGCATTTTAATATATAGATTACCTGAACCTTACTACACAGCGCATCATTCACATGTGAGCATAAATCTCCTTGTTATTCCTCACATCTGTACATGTCCCTTTACAGACACAAATGAAAGACGTCTTGATAAAAATCGGCAAGGGATACTGTAAAGGGGAGCATTTTCGATTACTTTTTCAATATCTCACACCGTTGAAGGTATATCTACTTACCTCCAACTTAATCATCAGTGCCCCACCTGACTCAACCCATCATCCAAAATTCGGCGGACAACCCGATGTGCTTGACGTCGCTCTTTGCAAAGTTGTATCATTTACTATCCATTCTTCTGTTATTTCGGATTTAGATTCTGACCACAATCCAGTCATTTTTCACGTGTCGCACCGCAGCATCGCTCGTTCTGCCCCTATCTTCAAGCAAATATAAACTGACTGGCATCGTTTTAAACAAGAACTAAACATTATGATCGATCTATGAGATCGGCCCGACACCATTGAGGATATCGATCAAGCGGTTTCTCACATCACCTTAGCACTTCGTACAGCAGAGGCAGCGAGCTCCACTACAATAATCTCTCCAACGCAAACCAGTGAAAGTGACAGTTTTCTCCCACAACTTTATATTCATCTGAAACGTTGGGCTAGATGTCGATGGCAGCACACACTACATCCAGCATATAAAACACTGTAGAACAAACTCAAGATGTTGACTACGCGACAAAATCAACAATACTGGGAAGACACTTTTCAAAATGTCACAGTAAATGACCGTAAAATTTGGACGTACTCCAAATCATTCCAATGTGCTGCAAATGCTTCCAAAGCTAGAGTCATACAAGGACCTCAAGAACTGACACAAGATTCCCAGTCGCAAGCGAACATTTTCGCTGATTCTCTGGAAGAACAGTTCCAGCCTAATAGAGTACGTTTTGATCCCTATCTCAAACAGCACATCCGAACAACACTATATAGCACAAATACACAAAACCCTACACATGACATCACCATAGTAACACCTCGGGAAATAGAAAGACATTTAAAATGTCTGCTAGGAAAGACATTTGGCCCGATGGGATTCGATCTGAGATCCTAAAACATCCAACTAGAAAACTACTGTTTTCTAAACCCATTTATTTAATGCCATCTTTCAATTATGCTACTTTCCCAAGACCTGGAAGGAAGCTCGTGTCATCACATCCCCAAACCTGGGATGAATCCACTGCTCCCGGAAAACTATAGACCGATAAGTCTTTTGTCACACTTGAGCAAACTCTTTGAACGTGTGTTTCTCTGGAGGCTGAAACAGCATGCAGTTAATAGAAACCTTCTACCTTTCCATCAGTTTGGGTTTCGTGCCCAACATAGCACTACTATAACTAGTACGAGTAGTGGATCACTTAACAGTGCCTCTTAACAGGAAACAACACTCTCTTGGAGTATACCTGGATGTCTCAAAAGCATTTGATAAAGTCTGATTAGCAGGACTATTATATAAACTATACACTCAAGGTTTCCCAGATCGTCTTCTACATTTACTTCGTTCATAAATCATTGACAGAAAATTTCATGTGTCTGTCGACGTTATCAAATCCACGTCCAGACCTATCAAAGTAGGTGTTCCACAGGGCGCTGTACTTTCACCGCTTTTATATAATTTATACATGGCAGATCTTCCGACCTTACCACATTGCTTTTTCGCTACATATGCTGACGATACTGTTTTTTTCACGACCAATAGCTCACCTGCACAGTGTTACATGTATATGCAACGACAACTAAACGGTTTTCAGGAATGGGCAAGACGTTGGAGGAATAAACTACAACATTACCGTGACCGTGGCTTTTGTTGCTATTGTAGCATTTTAATAGATAGATAGATAGTATGTATTTATAAGTATTAACTTATTGTTTATCTTTTCTTAATACAGTTTGAAGACAAATAACTAATTTCTCTTATTTTAATATATTTTATGTCTTACGGATTACATTCGCCTAGCATTACTGAAAACTCGAGTATCTAAAGAAAGTGTTATTCCATTGTAGTATTCAGGAGAAAGGGTGATGTTGATGTGGAACAGGTTAACCCGAGGGAAATTAAGTTTAATTAGATCTGTTCTTTCATCTTAACACCAAGTAATTCAGAGAACCAATAATTACCAAGCAATGCTTGATTGCTTCCAATTAAAACTTAGTTACGAATAATTCTCACGATTTCTTTCCGATAGTTTCTTACATGCATATACACATAAAAGTAGAAAAAAGTTGCTTTGCGAAAATACTTTTTCGAAAAGCTAAAATTTGTTTCATCGTCTTCTCAGTGACACACACGCTTGGCATAATTGTACTGTCCTGAAGGAACAGAAGTTTCTCTGTCTGTTTCTATCTTCAGCACAAATAAACTTCCAGAAGTCAATTTTACGACTTCAGAGAGGGTTCAGTGTAGCGTTAAATACGCATTCCTCCTTTCAATATACTAACAGCAGTCAGCGTTATATTGGAATACCTTTGTGTTCTTATACTGCGTGACAACTCACTTGTCACTTCCCTCTTACATCCACGAAAAGGCGAATACATTTGGGATAAATGGTTTCTTATTCTCTTTACTATTTCACATTTTAAGGAGGAAATCACTTTCAACATCCCCGGGCAATGTGAATAAAAGTGTAAAGACTTTCAAAGATCAATCACCTCTCTTCTCTTTTCTAGATAACTTTATATTGAAGCGCTTGACTCGGCGAGTCACACAGAGCTCCTCCGAGGCTAAGCGGTTAGTGTACGCGCCTTTGGCGTGGGAGACCCGGCATTCGATTCCTGGCGGGAGCTCATGTGGTTCGGATTCCACGTTAATCAGTAGGTCCACGTCTCATATAGCCTCGCTGCTGAACGGGACGTTAAACCCACAATCAACTCAACTCGGCGAGTCACACATTTTCTGAAAAGAATGAAGTTGTTTACATTGGTTTATAAACTATGAAATGCTATGGATTTCAAAATATTTTTTTTATGTTGATTTTCAGCTATTCTTTTGCCATCAAATACTGATTATATATAAACAACCATTCCGTGTTAAAACTTTTAACTACTGGTACTACTCATTCTTTTACTGCTTTAGTTACAAATGATGATTCGACCTTTCCAAGCATATGATAAGCGATTGGTTTCAGTCATTTTGCAGGCAGATTGTTAATCTGTACGCAATTATTTGTACGTACGGAAATGCTATAGCACTTTAGAATACATTAATGCATTATTTAACGCAAGAGAAGTGATGTGAATGAATTTAATAAAGAAACCCATACATTCTTACACGTAATCTGTACGGAATTTTTTCTTACATTGGAATTAAGACATTTTGTAAACACTAATTTATCTCTATGTTTCATGTTTCAAAATGAGGTAATATATAGCCAAGAACTTCCAAGTATAGGCTAATTTTCCATATGAACCGATATATAATTAGAGTCATGGTACATATTAATTCATTCTTTCTAAAAGAGAGAAAAAGAAACCCTTTCACCTTTATTGAAACTAGTATTATTTAATAACAATTGCTTTTCTGTCGATTACATAGATTATAATTGGATATAATTGGATTGTGTACTTTAAACATTATTAGATGAAATTCACGTACTTTTCCCTAGGAGAAAAATATTATGTGCAATATTTGAAATCCTTTCTTTTTAGACTACGCATTTCAATGAAATTCTCATGATACAAATCCATAAGATCCTCTACTTTTGGCACAAATTTTGAAACACCATCTCTCCCTGAGAATTATTCCCTTATTGAAAATAGCGTGATTAAATTCCAGATTCCGGTGTGTAATATCTATGTTCCAACATTTATTTCAAATGGGTCAGTCGTTTTCTGACACCGAAAACTATTAATTTTACACTAATCTCAATCATTTTTTAAGTGTCATTTTTCACCCACCCCCCCATGTCGATGGGGCTGAATTTGAATTTAAACGGCATCAAGATTATCACTATTCATCTTAGTGATACCGAAAGCCATAGATTTGACACGAATATAGGTCGTTCTAGATCATTACATATTACTTCTTCCCGTCCTTATGCTAGGGATACTAGGAGTATTTATTTCCAGATTATAAATCACTTATGCACATCTTTGGGTGAATTGTTTCAGACGTTCTAGAATTATGTTGCAACATTTGTATACATAGCCTATATTCACACACATACATCCATTATAGGAGTATAAATATAGGTTTGGCGTTGCCCTATCCATTACAGGTTCAGCTGACATCCCAATCTTGACTAAACTTGGGCTTAAAAGCATCGGGCCAGTATTCAATCAGCTAACCGACCGCCAAAATGAAGTATTCGGCATTAATATCCGTCATTTTATTTGTCATTACTTCTCTTACCTACCCATTTCGATGAGGAATTAATTAGAATTTTAAACTGAATCTAGAATATCATTATTCATCTCAGCAACTCCGAAAAGTTTAGATTCAACACTAATATTGCTCGTTTCCGATTATTTTTATATGTCCTCCCTTCCCATCCATAGAAGTGCCAGAGGTGTTTTATTCCCTCGACTAAACATGATGTTAAATGTTAACAAGACTATCACCAATCAGCTTAGCGACCTCGCAAAGTATGGATTCAACGCTATTGAAGATTATTTTGGACATTTTTTCACACTTACCCGCTATGTTAATGAGGGCTAAACTTGGACTTAAGCGCAATTCGGAGTCTCACTATTCATCTCAGCGACCCAGAAAAGTATTTCACCCTAAAATCGCTCGTTTTCAATTGTTTTCAGATGTTCCCAATTCCCAACCAACGTCTCACTCCCTCAATTAAACTTGAGTTTACATGTCACAGACACTGTTTCGAATCATCCTAGCGACTCCGAAAATTATGGATTCTACTCTATTAACGGTCAGTTTGAACAATTTATTAGTAACTCTTTCTCCTCTATGTTGATAGGGCTGCATTTGGATTTAACCAAAATCGGATATTTCACTATTCATCTCAGCGGCTTTCAAAACTATGGAATAGACACCAATAATGGTTATTTCGTAAATTTTATATTTCATTGCTGAGTCTCACCATGTCGATGAGGCAGAACTTTTACTTAAAGGCAATCGACAATGAGATTTTTCATCTCAACAAGACTGGAAACTGTGAATTTGACACTAATATAGGTAATTTTCATTATTTCCACATGTCACTCCTTTCCGAGAGCTCTAGGGCTGACTGAATTTTACCCCACAGCATTTTCCCAGATTGTGAGTAATATGTATATCAAGTTTGGCTGAAAATGCACAGACGTTTCAGAGTTAATTCTGGAACACACATACTTAACATACATATATGTAGGGTCGCTGTGACTCAGTGGTAGAACGTTCACCTCTGGTGTATGGGATCCCTGATTCGGTCCTAGTTCCCGCCAAGTAACATTTGTGGTCGACAAACACCGTGTGCATGGGTTTACTCGGGGTTCTCCCGTTTCCTCCCACTTTCTTCATTCCACCATTTTATTCATTACTCTTCATCAATGTCTGCTTTAGACCAGCCGGCATAACCGTAGGACTTAAAAGATGAGATACATATATGTGTATAAGTTTGACTATGAAAAATTTATAAAGTGGGAAAGTGCATTACAAGCTAGTACTAAAGTATATATATATATATATATATATATATATATATATATATATATATATATATATATATATATATATATATATATCATTATATATCTATATTAAAATAATTTTATATATATATATAAAATCGGGAATAAAGTTTTTTAAATCCCCTCAGAAACCTTTCCTACTTAACATCGAGGCACTCTACCGTTCTATCCACTTAAATTTTCCTCTTCTGGTTCCACTTCTATTTTTTTTATTCTTTCAGTCTTCGTTTTTTAATAAATTGATCTTCTCTGTCTTTCACTTCTTTCATTTTATTTACTTCTTCAACTGTTTGTCTATTTTTCTTTCCTTTGGGTAATATTACTAATAACATAACTGAATTTCGTTGTAAAACCACTATAGACTTTCAAAGTATATTCTAACTAGAGCTATATGTTTACAATTTCATGTTTCTATACACAGATACGTGAATATGGAGACGGAATCTACTCATGGGACACTGAAATTCTCTCTCTCTCTCTCTGGATATATATATATAACTCTATGGCCTATGGAACCCGGAGGTTCAATGCCGCGTTCACAAAAGCTCTCCACTGACTTCTATCCTTAGCTAACTGCATCCAGTTTCTACTTTGTATTCCAATCTCTGCGAGATCCATCTTAATATTGTCCTCCCATCTGCGCCTAGGTCTTCCTAATGGTCGTTTTCCGATTGGTCTTCCTGTCAAGACTTTGAAAGTGTTTCTACTTTCTTCCATTCTAGCTACATGACCCGCTCACCTAAGCCTCCTAGACTTCACGACCCTAACAATGTTGGGTAAACCATATAAATTATATAGTTCCTCGTTATGAAGTTTCCGCCATTCCCCATTCCCGTTCCTCTTGGGTCCGAATATTCGTCTCAGGATCCTGTTCTCAAATACTTTCAGTTTATGTTCTTCCCTCAGAGTAAGTGACCATGTTTCGCAGCCATACAGAACAACAGGCATGATTACCGTTTTGTATATTTTAAGCTTCAAGTTTCTCGACAGAATTCGCGACGACAAGAGATTTTGAACCGAATAGTAACACGAATTCCCTGCTTTTAGTCGACATTTAATTTCTCCGTGGATATGATTTTCCTCTGTTAATATTGATCCTAGGTATTTGAAACTATCCACTTTTTCAAAAGTATTATTTAATATTTTAACGCATCCATAGTTGCCGTATTACGGTCCCGACGCACTTCCATGTATTTAGTTTTATCTGCATTTACTTGTAAACCCATGTCCCTGCAAGCGTTTAATAAGATCTCTGCATTTCTTTCTATTGTTCTCCTATCATCAATTATTAAATTTACGTCATCAGCATATGCCATAACCTGGTGAATACAGTTCAATTCTAGGCCCTGGTTGCTATCTTTGATTTTCCTTATAGCGTATTCCAGAACGAAATTAAATAATAATGGCGACAACGCATCTTCTTGTTTCAGGCCATTTTCGATGTGAAAGCTCGTGGACAAAAATTTTCCTACCCGGACTTTACTTTGGGATTCATTTAAACATATCTTAATTAATCTAATTAGCTTCCTCGGTATTCCAAATTGTGTAAGAACGTTGTATAATGTTTCTCTTCTAACCGAGTCGTACGCCTTTCTAAAGTCAATAAATAGTTGATGTACCGGGGTATTGTATTCCCACTTTTTTTCGAGTATTTGGCGCATGGTAAATATTTGGTCGATAGTTGATCGATTCCGTCTAAATCCGCATTGATAATCTCCAATAATTTCATCTGCATATGGGGTCAGTCTTGCTAATAGAATATTTGAAAGAATTTTATAGGATGTTGACAGAAGAGAAATGCCTCGATAATTATTACAGTCAGTTTTGTCGCCTTTCTTGTGAATTGGAACAATGATTGATTCTTTCCACTCTTGTGGCAATTCTTCCTTGTTCCAGATAAGGAGAATGAGTTTGTGTATCTTGTTCCACAATTTTTCGCCTCCAGCTAAAATTAACTCAGCCGGAATTTCATCTACACCCGGAGATTTGTGTTTCTTTAATTTCTTTATAGCAGTTTCTACTTCTATTCGGTTGGGTTCTGGAATATACGGCTCTGCAGTGTGTAACTCCTTTTCTCCACGTACACTAGTTTTCGGTTGCGTGTTAAGCAAATCGTCAAAGAAATCTTTCCATCTATTTAAGATGATATCCGTATCAGTGAGAACTGTACCGTCAGATTTCTTTAATATATAAGTACGAGGTTGATAGCCCTTCTTAAATTCGTTGATTCCCTTATACATGTCCCGGATGTTTTTATTTTTACTATTATCTTCAAGTTCCTTAATTTTAGCTTTCAGAAAATCGCGTTTCTTTGTTCTAAAAGTTTTGGAAGTTTCCCGCCTGGTATCTGCGAAATTTTGTGTAGTTATTTCATTCGGATTTTGTAGCCAGCGTAATTTTGCCTGTTTTCTCTTCTCTGCTAGTTTTATGCATTCCTGGTCGAACCATGGTTTGTTCCTACGTATTTCCGCGTGTCCCAAGTTTTCTTTTGCTGAAATTTTAATGCTATCTCTAATTTCAATCCAGGTATCCTCAACACTAGTGCACTCCGAATCTTCTAAAGCCGAGAATCTATTCGAAACTTCAATCTGGTATTTCTCTCTTACCTGGCTCTCTTCTAATTTCTTTAAATTGAATCTCTCCGTTTTCGGACAATGAATATTACCTTTATTCAACGATAACCTCTCTCGTATTATCGCTGCTACCAGGTAGTGGTCGGTGTCGCAATCAGCCCCTCTAAACGACCGGACATCAATTATGCTAGATTGCCTTCTTCTATCTACTAAAACGTGATCAATTTGATTATGTGTTTTCCCGTCTGGTGATGTCCAAGTGTATTTATGAATGTCGCGATGTGGGAATTTTGTACTCTTCACGATTAGGTTTTTGGATGTTGCAAAATTTACGAGTCTAACACCGTTGTCATTACTTTCCTTATGCAGACTTTCGTCCCCTATAATCGGTTTGAAAATACCCTCTCGTCCTACCTTCGCATTGAAATCCCCTAATAGAATCTTCATATGGTATCGCGGGAGTTGGTCAAATATCCGTTCCACTTCTTCGTAAAAACTGTCTTTTATATCGTCATCTACACTGAGAAAAAAAATGTAGGTGGCATACTTAAAAACGTAGGTTACATTCGTAATTCCTGTAGTTTCTGGACTTAACGTACAACCGTATATAACATCCTGCAGCAAACGTATAGCTGAAAAAGTATGTATTATACGCACTGTCTGCATAAGTGCAATGACGTCATTCGTGTGACGTCATCTGCAGTAACAAATATATACGGAGGTGATATCTAGCTTTGTGACGTCAGGATCGTATGTAGCATGTGGGTTAATAATGACGCCACACACTGACTATCAGGACGGAGCATAATTTCAAGAAGTATGCAATATACGTTCTTTACGTATATTTCTTTCGTTCAACCCCAAGACAGCATCTATATTGTACTTGTGCCCCGTACGTACGACTAGATACAGTATACGTATTGTACGTATGTATTATACAGATTTTCCTTATGTCGCACACAGCTTGTCCAGATACAGCATACAGAATATCCATATGCACCATACAGAGTGCACACATGTAGCTTACAGACTGTATGCATGCAGCATATAGATTATACGTATGTCGCGTACAGGTTGGCCATATGTAATGTATGGATTGGATGTATATAGCTAATAGGTTGTCCATATGAAATATACGGATTTTACCTGTATCGCATACGTATTGCCTTCTTGTAATATATGGATTGGACATATGCAGGATCTAGATTGTACGTATAGTGCACCATTATTAAAGTGCTGCAACATACTGCAAAATGCATGATACATTCTTACTGTAATGTTGTCAAATATTGTTTTACTCTGTATGAAAACTAAATAGCTTAAAATATGTTTGATCTCCTTTGTGCCAATAATAATAAAATTAACAATCTTAGTTTGGAGCAGTGAAAGTGTCCAAAGAAATGTATTTACCTGCAGGGTGTCCTATAAGTTTGGATTTCCTGCTAATTCGTTGGGAAGCTACTGCAAAGCCAAGTGTTGAAAAGTGACACAAGCGTTAATTTTAAAATTATGGGCACAAAGGAGGTTAACCATATGTTAAACTATTTTCGTTTTCATACAGAGTAAATCAATATGTGATATATTACTGTAAGAATTTATCATATGCTTTGTTGTTAGTTAGTTCCAGCACTTTAATAATAATGCAAAATGCACAGCCATATACAATCCTATATTCAAACAAACAACTTCTCTGTACATTTTAATTAACAGGTATGTTTTTTTTTTTTTTTTTTTTTTTTAATGTCGCAACAATTAAAAGTATGGTGTCAGCTGAAAACGTGTTCGCTCACAAGATGATTTCTACTCAGTACTCGCCATAAAAATGCAACACCAAGAAGGAGGCTGGGTAGCTGTGCCAAAGTTCCCAGGCCGATACCTAATAGTAAGTGCAGAATACTCTTAAACGTCCGCCGTATTCGCTGTGCGACAACGTGGTGACAGCGGAGGCGTTGTGCAGCCATCGACTAAACATATTTATCCTTCCCTGCTCTAGACATTCTGCAAATTTGGATTTTCATGGGTGCATCCTTCTTAGTGCAACATTTTAAGCAACGAGCGGATTAACAGTCTCATACATTGCATAAAGAAAGAGCAATGATTCTCAGAATTACTCGGAAGATATTATATATATATATATACAATAATTTAAAACTGTTATTTCAAACTTTGCAATTCAGAGCACGAAAAGAACTATAGATAAAGGAACACTGATTTTAGCCAGATAGTAACTAGTAAACTCAATCACACTCAGTACCATTAGTTCATGGTGTTATCCGTAAGTCAGAGATCATGGTATCTCATTTCGTCTAGACTTTTGCATTTGTTTAATGCTAAAAATGTATTTTATCGCTACTTGAACCCAGTACCATATATATATACCGACAGGACGTACCTTAGTCACAAGGTGACATGAGTGAAACACTAAACTATTCGATTGACACCTGCGGCCTTGTCAACACTAGAGAAAGTTACAAAGTGATTAAGTAAATACGGAACATAGTTCATACAAAGTATAGCGATGTATGAAGTCTCCGTTTCATACGACTTGGATAAAGGATACATCTGAAATTGCAACAAAAAATATATGATTTCTCTGGATAATTTGGATTAGTCCAGAATTCGAACACATATACGTTGGTAAGTCGAACTTTTTTTTTTTTTTTTTTACTTCTTTCTTCGGATTCCCAATAAAGTTGACTACTGAAAAGCTGAGTTACAGATTCTGTATTAAAACAACACCTTTGCTAGACATGTTCAGTATACACATTGTCTTACATACAGAACAATACATTAGTTATTAATGCATGTCTGAAATAATAGTGCTTCGTATAGAATTTTACTTCATTCAAACGTAATAGCACGAAGATAAAAAAATATTGCGAAAGATAATGTTCTTATTACAGAGAAAAAGAGTTGAAATGACTTAACAGTAACAAACATTTTCTTTAAACAGAGACAATATTTTATTCTAATTTATGGAAGAAAGAAATAATTTGTAGTACAGTATCTTTATTAGGGTTATATGTTCGTACAAAAGAATGTAAGTACAATTGGGTCTGTCTTCAGAAAGGACGTACTTTTAGCCACAACCTACACTGCTTCTTTTCACTGTCTTTCAAGCAGAATCCTGGTTTGATGCACGAAATACCTGAAACAAAAATCAGAAAACATTTAAAATGTTACATTCGGTGTGCTCAACTTGGTTGTACTTAACAATACAAAGTATCTTAACATTTTTGAGATTAAATGGACAAAATCTGTTCGGTCAGGTATGGACTTTTAGGTTGCACATAGAAAAATTACGAAGTGTTTATTGATGCTGAATAACAACTCAAAATGTATTACTATTCAAAAGTAAGTGGGTACCCAATGGTGTTCGGGGTACCATGGGGTATCTAATGTCTGTATTTTTTAGATATATGGAAATGTATGTCTCTAAAATGTAAGGAACTGACATCTGTTTACCGAAAACCTCAACTCGGTAAGCCTTATGGATATTGAGATATGGGAAAATAAACAGTGACACCATAGAAGTGTGGGGTTTGAGTACTAGATGGTGCAGTTTCGGAAATGTAATTACGAGGGCTTACAACAACCTCAAAAGTAATTTCAATTAAATACACTACACACACGCCCTGATGGGGCTTTTCGGGTACCATGATATTCGCAGAACTCTCATTTCTAAATATTCTAAAATATGTCTTAATAACGTTTTAAAGAACGTTAGAGGTGTGTGTTTGCCGAAACTGCAAGTCGGTACGCCTAACAGTTACCGAAATATGGTGAAATAAAAAGCGACACCATAGGTACGTGGAGCTTGCATATTAGACAGTACAATTTAGAAAATTAATTAAAATATGACTATCAAGATATTGTCAAATAAAGGGAGGATCCATACAGTTATGGGATTTTCGTGTTAGGTGGTAAAGTTTCCGAAACCGGTCATGGAAAGTTAATAAGCATCAGTAGCAATTTCATCTTAAAGTAATTAGGTACTTCCATGGAGTTTAAGAACATCATGGGGTCTACCAAGGTTAAATTTTAAAAGCTTTGGAAAATATATTTTATCATTTGTAAAGAGTATTAGAAATATGTATTTACCTATACTTTCCAGCTAGTACATCTAGCAGCTAGAGAGACACCATACAATAAAAGCGTATTAGATCTTGAAATTTCAGAAAACAATTATTGATCCTAACAAAAGTTAAATAAGATGGTACTTCTATGGGTTAAGTGACTACCTCAGACTTGTCAGTACAATTTCGATCGAAAGATTAATTCAGCTCTAAATTTTCTTTGGACAATTCCAAGCGTTCATCGGGCTCTGAAATAAGTGAACATTTTTTGTCAATATCTAATATAGCAAGCGAGATAGAAGAAATTATTTTATGACGTCGTAAAAATAGAGACCCACATGGATTTGTACTTTTGAGTCTTTGCTGTAAGAAGAAATTTCAGAAAACAACCGTATATACCTTAATAGAAAATTAAATGGGCGGGAGCACGGTGGCTTAGTGGTAGAGTGCTTACCTCTGGTGTATTGGGTTCGTGGTTCGATCCGCGGCCGTCAGTTTGTAGTGGACATCGTATTCGTGGGTTTTCTCGGGGTACTCTCCTCCCACCTTTGCATTCCATCAATTCTGTCAACAACATTCACTTGCTTTAATCGTAATCTCCCTGAGACTAAAATGCATAATCGTGGGTCGCTACACTGAAATATTTCCTTTTATTTAACTTTAAAATGAAATAGGGAGTTAAGTATGATCGTATCTCTATGGGATAAGTGAAAACTCCAATAGTTTCTGCAAAAGAAGACTAGTTAAAAACCCTACCACTAAGCTACTGTATCCCCGTCCATTGAATTGTCTATTAAGGTATATACAGTAGTTTCCTAAATTTTTTTCTTATGGGAAAGACCCAAAAGTACAAATCCATAAAGATCTATTTTTACGTCATAAAATATATAATTCCTTATATCTTCTCGACTATCTTAGATATTGACAGCGACTTTTCATTCTTTTGCACAGCTCGATGAACCCTTGGAATTGCCTGAAGAAAACCTAGGACTGAACTAAATTTTCGATCGAAATTGTACTAAGGTACTCATTTAACCCATAGAAGTACCCATCTGATTTAATTTTGTTGCGACCAATAATTGTTTCCGAAATTTCAAGATCTCATACGCTTTTATTTCAGTGTTTCTCCAGATGTTAGATGTACTAGCTGGAAGTTTTGGGTAAACACATATTTCAAATATTGTTTACAAATGTCAGATTATATTTTCAAAAGCTTTTAAAATTTAATTTTGGTAGACTCCATGATGTTCTAACACCCCCTGAAGATATCTAATTACTTTAAGATGAAATTGCTACTGGTGTTTATTAACTTTCTATGACCGATTTCGGAAATTTTAGCATCTAACACTAAAACCCCTTAACTGTGTTGGTCCTCCCTTTATTTGACAACATCTTGATAGCCGTTAGTCATATTTTAATTCAATTTCCGAATTCTAGCGTCAAGTATGCAAGTCCCACATACCTATAGTATCGCTCTTTATTTTCCCATATCTCGGTATCCATAAGGCTTACCGAGTTGCAGTTTTCAGTTAAAAAAAAAAAAATCAGTTGTTTACATTTTAGAGACATGTATTTCCAAATATCTAAAATGCAGAAATTAGGTACCGCATTGGAACCCCATTGGAGTACTCACTTACTTTTGCATAGCAGGGTAAAAACCCCAATGGTTCTCACTTTAAGGTTGAAAACATACTATTTTGTCTCTTCTCTGAGCATCGTGAATCTGTCGGAGCTGTACCATAGTTGGAAGGACTCACTGATCCTTCCTATAATGACCATATAGTCAGAATTCAAAAAGGAGTAGCCGTTGAAGGAAAAACAATATTTTTAAATCCTTGCACCAGTAGTCGTCACCTTAAAATCAAAATGTTCCAGTAGTAGTCAGGATTTTCTACCAGTATTCGTCACTCAAATAACTTGATATAATTTATTCAAAAACGCACTGTGTATCAGTTTAGGGTTAAGAATACAATATAAAGTAGTAAGCTTAATAACTTTGCATCACTTTTAGCACTCAAGAAAGAAAATAGAAACGTTTTTACATACTTTTTAAAGCAATTTCAGAAAGAAAAATGTTAACTGAATTCAAAAGTTAACTGTATATCACTTTCACGTTAAGAGTACAATATTAAATACTATGTTTAATAACTATACATCACTTTAAACACTCAAGAATGAAAATAAACGTTTGTACATTCATTTTAAAAACAATCTGAGAAATAAAATAAGTTAACTGAATTCAAAATTTAATTATACATCACCTTAAGCTTAAGAATACACTATAAAATACTGAGATTAATAAAAAATGAAATCTTTAACGTCCCACGGTTATGCTGGTTAGGCTAAAGGAGACGGTGATAATGAGAAATGACTGAAATGGTGGAATAAAGAAAGTGGCAGGAAATGGGAGAACCCCGAGAAAACCCACGAGCACGGTGTTTGTCCACCACAAAGTCCACACGGCGCGAGCTGGGATCGAACCAGGGGCCCCCTGCACCGGAGGTGAACGCTCTACCACTGAGCCACCGAAGAGTAGACGACTGAAGGCGCAAGTAGCATACAAATTTATGATGCTGAAGGCGTTATTTTTCACAGCTATGGAGGAAAGAGATAGAAACAAAAAAAAATAACAGGAAATCTTTGTTTTACGTCCTACGAATATGCTATGTAGGTTGACGGTCAGAATTGAGTAATGAAAATTGATGATCTTGGAATACGATTTGGCCGAATAACGAGGGAGAAAATAATCATTGATTAAATATTAAATTGAAAAGAATTAAGAACCTGACGCTTAAATACTTATCTATCCGGCACCCATCTTGATCCCCATAAAATATCATGAAGTGCTTGATTGATTCTAAACCCAATAATAGTAATAGTAATTTAACAAGAAACACAGAATATATAATTTACGCACCTTGAAATGTAGAAATAAATGATTGTAATCTCCAGCTTTCCAATAGACCTTTGATTTCTTCAAATGAAGATTCGGATATCTTGTTTCTTCTCAAGCAATAATGGGTTACAATAATCAGTTGCAGTCCAAAGCCAAGTCACTAAGTGAAGCATGAATATAAAAGAATTCATTAGTTAGATGCATACAAAATCCTACGCATGTAAATCCGAATCTACTTATATTAAATTGTAAATTTAAACAAACTAAATTATACTACAGTTATAGTGACATAAAACATACATTAAATAAGGTATACAGGGTGTCTCAAAAGTCCCCTGACATAGGGTAACTCTGTTATTATCAGAGTTACAACAAAATGTAGGAGAGGAAAGCATCTCCAAATATGATGTTTTCAATCTAAAGTGAAGGAATTTTTAAAATCGGATGACTCGTTTGCGCTGTACACTCTTTATGCGCCTAATGTGAAATGAAAATGCAACGTTGCCATTTACCTGGACCTACAACATAAGTGAATGAAGTTACTTTCTTTTGCGCTAACATTTCGATGGCCAGCCCCCGTTTCAAACAGGAACTTCATTCACTTATGTTGTGGGTCCAGGTAAATGACAACGCTGCATTTTCATTTAAATTTGGGTGCATAAAGAGTATACAGCACAAATATCTCGTCCGATTTTTTTGAAAAAAAAAAGTGTTCACTTTAGATTGAAAACGTCATATTTCGATATGATTTTTCCTCTTACATTTTGCTGTAACTCTGATAATAACAGAGTTACCCTATGTCAGGGAACTTTTGAGACATCCTGTATACATCATAAGAAGTTTCTTTCTAAATTCTACACGGATGTGGTTTCATTGAATGTGAGGTGGATGATACACATTAGGCCTTTTGGGAGTACATCACACGGACGACCGTAATTTTGTGTTCAAAATTTTTATTATGAACTGGTGGGATATGTGATACATATGGCCACGGGCTAGAATTTTCTCAGTATGTCAAAAATGCAATCAGATTTCATGCAGCTTAATTTGGTGAAAAGCTATTGCCAATTGAACGTTACATTTACCTCTTTCTTGCAGATGTTGAACCATGCCGTTAGCACGTGAGGAATGGATCGAAATAATAAAACTGTGGGACTGGAGGAGTATATGTGCAGTGGTTGCCGATTGCAGAGTCATCCGCAACGTGACTCTGTGTCACATGTTTCAGTGCTACAGTAATTAACTAAATTTGAGAAGACGAGCACATTCGTGAACATACATCGTAACGGTTCAAACTCGCGGGCCCTTTTTCCTTCCCCATTTTGAACCGGTACATGAAAATGCCATTTTCTCTATGTTTGCCTGCGCCGATTTTGAAAATTCCTTCACTAATCGATTTCTCTCGACGAGTACTACAAGAATCAGTTAAAATCGCACGGGCCCTTTTTTCTTCCCCATTTTGAACCGGTACATGAAAATGCGTTTTTCTTCATGCTTGCCTGCGCCGATTTTGAAAATTTCTTCACTAGTCGATTTCTCTCGTTGAGTACTACAAGAATCAGTTAAAATTTCGCGGCCCTTTTTTCTTCCCCATTTTGATCCGGTACATGAAAATGGGTTTTTCTTCATGCTTGCCTGCGCCGATTTTGAAAATTCCCTCACTAGTCGATTTCTCTCGTTGAGTACTACAAGAATCAGTTAAAATCTCGCGGGCCCTTTTTCCTTCCCCATTTTGAACAGGTACATGAAAATATGATTTTCTCCATATTTGCCTGCGCCGATTTTGAAAATTCTTTCAGTAATCGCTTTCTGTCGTCGAGTACTACAAGAATCAGTTAAAATCTCGCGGGCCCTTTTTTCTTTCCCAACCCAATATTTTTATATATTTTGAATGTATTCAAGTATGGAACAAAAGTGTTTAATTAATTCCCTTAGTAGGCTTCTCAACTTAATATTTTTCAACTTAAATTTTATTTGTTTTGATTATTTATTTTCTTGTGACTCAATATTTAATTGCAATCGTTCATTGGGGAGAAGGGTGGCCATTCTCAAATATATAAATATAGTATTCTTAAAATTTATGTCTTCTCGTATTATTAGTTTCTTCCACTAGACCTGGAAATTGCAAAATTAATACCTGGAAAACCTGGAAAATTCAGGGAAATTGAGTTCCATATTTATGTATGAACCCTGCTATTTACAATTTTTTTCGAATAGGGAGAATTGTACAAAAGGGTGTTTTGGGAATGGTATAACAGTAGGTTTCTGGGGGTGTTGTTCGAAATGAAATAAAATCTTTAAGTTTTACGTCCCACTATTATGCTTGCTAGGCTACAGATGACTTGGTGTTGTTCGGTGGGGGTCAATGTTGCCAATTTTGGGAAAAGTCACTAAATCAGGGGAATTCGACCTCAACGATAGCGTAGGGTGACCATAAAATTTTCAGTTAAAAACGGGATAGGTTCTGGCTTTTAGATCTACCTTTGTTCTTACCAGTGCCTTGGGGCCGCGGTGGCTCAGTGGTAGAGCGTTCACCTCTGGTGCTTGGGGTTCCGGGTTCAAACCCTGCTCCCGCCAAGTGAACTTTGTGGTGTACAAACACCGTGTGCGTGGGTTTTCTCGGGGTTCTCCCGTTTCCTCCCACTTTCTTCATTCCACCATTTCATTCATCTCTCATCATCACCGTCTCCTTTAGCCTAATCGGCATAACCGTGGGACGTAAAACTCAAAAATTTCATTTCATTTCATTTATCAGTGCCTTGATATCAGAGTTCCCCCTCTCTCTCTCTTTGTTACTGAGCGGGTACTTATGAAAAAGGAAAGACACGTTGAAGTTTGTTCAACACACAACCAACTGCTAAATCTCTGCTGTCTTTCGAGCAGTACTACGAACTATAGAGTATGTTTAATATAGGGAATTTCAGTTCAATTTTTGCCTCTTTGTTATTATTAATACTTTTAAAAGGAGTAAAGGTACTGGGTTTGTTATTTACTTCTTTCATTTACATAAAATGGGACGAATACTACTTTTTTCCATCTACTGACGGGAAGGCCGGGAAACGCCCCTAAAACGGGACTGTCCCGGTCAAAACGGGACGTATGGTCGCCCTACGAATAATTTTTCCGATTGGAGACTTTTATGGGTGATTTTTAAATGACGATTCAGCTACTTATACATTTAGCGACTTTTTGCTGCAAACAAAATTTTCATCTGTACAGAAGCATTATTAGTTCAAAACAGTTTTTGAACTAATAATGCTTCTGTTTGTTCTTTTTTCTGTTTGTTTGTTTTAATCAGCGCAAGTGATGAAGAGTTTGGAAATACAGCGTACCCACTGGCCCACAATCCTGCATTGTTATGTTGCCCTTGTCCTCTAACGAAGAAGAACTACAAACTTGATGTCCTTTAGTTCGCAGTTTCCGTTGAGAGACACACGTAATACATCTTTACCGATAGCAACAAGATTAGCTATAGATGCGTGAATAAAGGCGAAGAAGGTGTTTGTTATATTTGTCCTCTGGGGTCTTTTAATTATTCTGCAGTTTTTCTTTTACAAAAAATTGCTTAACGTAAGTACTGTAGTGTTAATTATTTCGGAACTATTTTGACTCCACAATATGAACAAAAGTACCCGAAACAATCTGAAATGATCCCTGAATTCAAGGATTGGTTGCGCCCTGTTTACAAAGATGTGAGTAGAACCAGCGGCGCAAATCTGTCTTCAACATTGGGGGGGAAGGGTAAGACCGTTACCATACTTTTTATTTTGCGATGTCCAAAATAATTATGAAGTTGAAAAACAATGTTGTGGAGTATCAGAGTTGTCTTCAGCATTGGGAAGCTGCAGATTTGAGGCTTATTCTGGGAGACGTCTATTTTATCTCACGTTCCTTTGTAGAAATTGGACAAAAATCATCAAATTTCTCCCAAAAAACACATTTCAAATCGGATTATTGGGGAAAACTCCCCCTCAGTTCCAAGATTGGAGGGGACATGTATCCGTCATCCCCCCCCGGGATTTGCGGCAGTGAGTAGAACATATTGTTTAGTTTACATCTACAACTTTAAAACAATGCTTATAGACAATGAATTTCTCGATTATTTTTTATAGCGACTTTTCACCCAAAATGCGAGTCGCCACCTCTCGTTTCGCAAACTTATTGTCAACATTTTGGCAACACTGGTTGCGGGGAGAGCTACAATGGAAATGAAAATGAAATGAAATCTTTGAGTTTTATGTCTCACGGTTATGCCGGTTAGGCTAAAGAAGACGGTGATGATGAGCAATGAATGAAATGGTGGAATGAAGAAAGTGGGAGGAAACGGGAGAACACCGAGGAAACCCATGCACACGGTGTTTTCCACCACAAAGTTCATTTGGAGAGGGCTGGGATCGAACCCGAGACCCTAAGCACCAGAGGTGAACGCTCTACCACTGAGCCACCGCGGCCCGAAGAGATTATGAATTACAAACATAGTCACTTTCAATTTTGTAATATATATATCATCACTGACTAATAACTAAAATGCTTGGATTGTATATATAAAAGTCGCCTCCTGCCCGGACTCGGAATCGAACAATTGAATCGGTAAAGCAGTGCGGAGTTGATTTTAACGTTCTTTTCAGCCCCAAGGCTGTATGATACGTGGACCTACAGATTAACGTGGAATCCGAACCACATATGCTCCGGCTGGGAATCGAACCCGGGTGTCCCACGCCAAAGGCGTGTACACTAATCACTTAGCCACGAGGGAACTCATCTGTAAGGCAGTGTAAGCAACAACAACAACAACAAAAACACTGGATGTTTGCGCAACTGAGGATCAAAACATTCTCAATGGAGTATGAGAAATAGTAAACGTCAATCAAAGTGTACTTTTGCTTATTCATTACTTCGTTAATACTTAATTCCTTCTAGAAATAGTGAAACAATACTATGAAGAAACACTAATTAAACTAATAACTATTACGTTGTATTTCTTACCACACCACAAAGTAATATACCGTTTTTACCAGCCATAGAATTTGAACCTAGTAGCTACTATACTGCATTTGTCACGCCGTGACGAAAGGTGAAATTCAAACCCCTGGCACTCGTAGCTGTTAAAGCTGTTTAAGCTATATCACGTGGCCTGCGTTGGTACTCCTCAACATAAATACGTCACAGTCCAAAGCCAGGAAACATCACAGACAGAAGAAAGGGGCACAAGCAGTGCCTGATACTTCACGAACTCAAACCCGCCAAGATTCAACTAAACATGACCTTCAATTACGTTCTAGAAACCAAACCAACGCTAAGGCACAAACTCACCAACTTCCTATATGAAAACACAAGAAAAAAAATCTAACTTTTTGGTTCTAAAGTGATGACATAACAATGATACTAAAAAAGGTTTTAATTCTCAGTAACCTAAACATTGATTAACTAGGAGACATAACAAGCAAAAATAAATGAATAAATAAAAATAAAATCAAATTAAGTTAAAAAATAAAAACCTGACAAGTAAGCTCTCCCTGACTACTTTATTTTTAAAAATTTCCGTGAGGCTGTAAAATATGTCAATATCTTCGTAAAATATATATATTTCAATGTAAACAAGTTCTTTAAACAAAAGAAAGCTCTGCAGTAGAGCGCTTACCTCTGACCGGTTAGGTCCCTGGTTCGATTCCTGCTCCCGACAAATAGGCTTTTGGTGAACACTGTATGTATGGTTATTCTCAAGACTTTCCAGTTTCCTTACATTTTCTTGATTCCACCATTATCATGTATCTCATCGTCATCTTCTCACTTACATTCATGTACAATCGTGGGGCGTTACACTAAAAGCAAAAAAAAAAAAAAAAAAAAAAAAAAAAAAAAAAAAAAAAAAAAAAACTTGCAAATATCCTAGTAAAAATGAGTTTTCTAGACTACACAAGTAGCCCCGCGTAGCGTAGTCGCTAACGCTCTCGCCTTCGGTGCGAACGGTCCTGGGTTCCATCCCGGTTGGGGAAATCGCTCGAAAAAGTATCAAAAGATTTTAAGTCCATCCATCCTGAATGAGGTTTCCTTCCTTGGGTTTTCCTCATTCACAGCAGGCAAATGCTGGAGTGGTACCTAACATATAGGTCCCAGGCCGTTTTCTTCCTTCCCCAGTCCTTCCTTCCCTTCCTTTCCCCGGATAGTGTGCTCACCGAGGGAAGTCATCCTTCATGTGTGACGGGCTAACAAGGCCATTGATGCCGAAAGCCCAGAAATCTAAATCCTAAATCTTCACTACAGAAGGAAATTTTCGCGCTGGAAACGGTTTCTTAGCAATTATGATAAGCAGTCCTGTAGTAACTCTGCACCAAGTACTAAATCGTCACATATAAAACGGAATGAATAAACACATAACATTCATTTTCCTACCTTCAAACGTAAAATGTTTCAAAACATTAATATTCAAAGATTTCTCAAAATTCAGATTCACCCATTCCATTCTCCTTAATAATTAACAAGTTACAATAGTAAGAATTGTAGTCATAAACTATATTACTTACTTAGTACTATATTAAAGCAAGTTACACTAAAAGAATATATAATTAATGGAATATTTAACTAAAGTAATAGTTAACTATTGTACTTACCCAGGCTTTTGTTTCTTTCCTTTCTTCTTTTCCGTTTGTAAACAACCTCGTTTCGCAAGCAAAAGACGGTAGTTCAATGACGTCAGCCATGGAGAAAGAAAGAGTGTCTATAGGCGGTCTGGATCTCACACACAGATGGACGTATATAGCATATAGCTGAAGTATTTAACATACGTATACGTATGTAAAATACAGAAGATTGTTAGATGTCAGACATCCTGCAGCGACATGATGTAATATCTAAGCGGGTAAAAGGCAGTACCTCTGTAGTATATGGATAAAGTACGCTCCGTACAGATTTCCTTAGTAAACATAACGAATCCTTGTATTTGTACAATATACCGCTGTCCGGATAATGGATTTTTCTCAGTGTATATATATATATATATATATATATATATATATATATATATATATATATATATATATATATATATATAGAGAGAGAGAGAGAGAGAGAGAGAGAGAGAGAGATGAAAATGAATCATATTATGACTATGACTATGATGACTTATATTTTTACTATAATTTGATACGATAGTAAATTATAATAAATTGAAGGTACATTAGACTATATAAAAATACATTTTCCTTCTTTAGTTGCTCAATGCTTAGGGGAAGGGGGACTCAGGAGTCTCGTCCTGCAGATAGGCTTCGACATTATTAAGCACGCAGGATAAATAATGTATGAGCAAAGAAAATGGGACTTCAAAATCCTGACAGTCGGAAAAGGGTTAAATCTTACGTCCCATGATTATGTCGGCTATACTAAAAGAGACTGTGATGATGAGAAATGAGTGCAATGGTTGATGAATAGACTGGGAGGAAACAGGAGAACCCCGACAAAACCCATGAACACAATGTTTGTCCATCACGATGTTCACTTAGCGCGAGCTGGGATCGAACCATAGACGCCACGCACTAGAGGTGAATGCTATATCACAGTACATTTAGAAGTGAATAAATTGTAAATGAACTGACATTTCTGCAATGGATATAAATTTTAGTAATTTATGGATTTCTTACGAAATCTATATATTAATAGCTGTGTGTGTGAACAAAAACTATATTTGTGACTCAATCTCTTGAAATGAAAACTCTAAGTTTTACGTCCCACGGCTATGCCGGTTAGGCTAAAGGAGACGGTGATAATAAGAGATGAGTGAAATGAAGAAAGTGGGAGGAAACGGGAGAACCCCGAGAAAACCCACGAGCACGATATTTGTCCACCACAAAGTCCACACGGCGCGAGCTGGGATCGAACCAGAGACCCCAAGCACAGGAGGTGAACGCTCTACCAATTAGCCACCGAGGCCCCTTCACTCAATCTCTTGAACCAACCGACCGATCTCGATAAAATGTTTGACGTAGATGAAGTTCTGACCTCGGAGTGTTTTTAGCTATTCACTTTGATGGTAGAACTTAGGGGAGGGAGAGGGGAACTATAAAAAATAAATAAAATTTAATAACTCTTGAACCAAACGACGAATCTCGATCAAATTTTCAACATAAATGACGTTCGTACCTGGATGGATTTTAACACTTCACTTCGATGGAACAATATAGGGGGTAGAGAGGAGGAAGAGATATACAAAAATCAATAAATATTTTTGAAAAAAGTGACCATGTTCGTGAGTTAATAACTCGAACCACCCGATCGATCTCAATCAAACTTTCAACATAGATAAGGTTCGGACCTGGAATGTGTTCATCATTTTACTTTGACAGCACAATGTAGGGCTGGGGAACGGGAGACATATATGTAAAAAAATAAATAAATAAAAATAAAAGTGACTGTCTTTGTAACTTCATTACGCTTAAACCACCGAACCGATTTTAAACAAATTATCAACATAGATGAAGTTCGAACCTGTTTTTCTTTATCATATCCCTTGACTGTAGAACCTAGGGAAGGGGGAGGAGAAAAGGAGATTAATATATAAAAATAAACAGAACTTAACACTTGAACCACCCAACCGATCTCCATCAAATTTTCAACATACATTCGGGCCTGGGATAATTTTTATCATGCCGTGTCCCGCAACATGGGGAGGGGAGAGTGATATATAAAAATCACCGAAAATGACCAATATCAAAGAGCACTTTAGTAATAGTAAAAACGGAGCGTATTACTATTTTTCCTTAATTTAACCCAACGAAATCGAGGTTGCGTCATAGATTCGAGGACGTCTTAAATTCGAGTAATTTTTAATTAAAGATATTACTAACGTGTTATTAAAACTACTTTGCTTGCCATAACTATTTTAAATTTTGTATCATATTCAATCATTCAGACAACAACAGCGTCCTGAGCTTGCGCAGAATGTGCGGGTTTGGTAGTATTACTTAATTCCCAAGTACTCCTACACCTTTCAATTAGTTATTCCAATGACGTCAAAACCTATTAATGACCAGACAAATATTGTAATGTTAACGAAAAACCGTAACAAGCTTATCAGAAGATCTCGAATTGTAATGACATTTCGATTACGAACATGCTTTTATGCCTTCGATCACGAAATGTACTTGGCATTAAACTAAAGTTCATTTATCCTCAATTTCGTAACAGCTGAGACCTCGTAAATCCATTTGATCTTTAATAGGAAAGTGGATACAGTGGAGTAAGATTGATTCTTCACTGCTGAAGATTGTACAAAAAGAAGACAGAAAAGAAAAAAGTGAATGGATCGGAAATCAATAATAATAGGTAAACAGAAATTAGAATATTGAAATAAACTGAATCAATAACAATGAGAATGTAAATACTAAAAAAAAAAAAAAAAACGTTAAAATACAGAGGGTCCAAAAGAGTCCAAACACTCATAAAAACTAGAACGGTGAAGAAATTGTGAAATCAAATTCTATGGACCAAAAATGATATGGCCATCGGAATTTCGGCATCCATTTAGAAAACTTTGATATCAAAATATTAAAGTAGGAATCATAGAATAAAATACCATTTTCTGGTATCGTGTGCTTTTAGAAAGACAATCAGTGCACACGATACCAGAAAATGGTATTTTATTCTATGATTCCTATTGGTATCATATTCTATGATTTTTCATGGTTCTATGATTATATATTCTATGGTTTTATTCTATGATTTTTCATGGTTCTATGATTATATATTCTATGGTTTTATTCTATGATTTTTCATGGTTCTATGATTATATACTCTATGGTTTTATTCTATGATTTTTCATGGTTCTATGATTATATATTCTATGGTTTTATTCTATGATTTTTCATGGTTCTATGATTATATATTCTATGGTTTTATTCTATGATTTTTCATGGTTCTATGATTATATATTCTATGGTTTTATTCTATGATTTTTCATGGTTCTATGATTATATATTCTATGGTTTTATTTTATGATTTTTCTGGTATCAAAAGTTCCAGATATGGTCTTCCTTTAGTTATAGTGCAATCAACGTTTCTTCATGATGCCAATACGTGTTTCTTTGATATTTCAGTGTACATAGCCGGATACACGAGGATCTCAAGGACTTCATTGAAAGCCGCCATGTTGTATTTGGGTCAAGATTTTAAAATGGGATCCATATAAGGTGTGACACCATTTTCTGGTAGCGCGTGCTCTCCGAAAGACAAAGGCTTAATTGATTTTACTCTACAGTCATAAAGAAGTATGTTTTACCGAAAAACTTTTATATATTTACTTTGTCTGTTCAAGTGTCCAGAAGATACAAAATCTCAAAAAGTGTTCGATGGATTACCATCAATGTTGGCCAGGAATCAAATGGGTCAAAAGTCAGGAATCGATTCATTTATGGAGGGGATCTATCCAGTTAATCCGAAAACATAGATAATCAACAAGCTTCCCATACATTCCTATGTGAGTAATTACGAATATCATCCTTACTTGATAGACTACCGGCAGTACTGTTGAGTTTAGTGAGTTAGTATAATGCTCAGGATGCAAAATACTAATCTGTCTTGAGATACAATACTAAAATGGATCTAAATGACTTTCTAGTCTACAACTGTAAATACTTAAATATTTTCTGTTTTCAAATATTCTTTTATCTGACTAAAGGTTTTGAGTGGTGAATGCAGGGAAATGCAAAACTTCAATTTTCACATTGACAACACTGTGACAAAGCAAAGTCCTTTACGTTGACGCTGGTGCTTGTTTATTATGAAGCTATGAACATAACTAGTGAACATGACCGTTATTACTTGCAAACAATCGTAATTTTGATATGAATAAAGATACTTCGAAAAAAATTAGATCAGTGTCTTTCTGAGAGCCCTTGCTACCAAAAAATGGTGTCACATCCTATTTCGGGCTCATTTAAGAGTTTTGGCCGCCTTTTAATGTGCTATTGAATTCTTATTAATTCTGTTGTTTTTCCTTCTCAATCCGTATCATACATACAAGCTTTGATTTCATAATGTTCACCATAATACACCATAATATTTCATGTACCTCTTACGTTCCACAAGGCCTACTATCATACATCATAATACTGTATTTCATGTATCTACTACGCTGCACAAGGCCTACTATCATACATCTTAGTATTTCATGTACCTACTACGTTCCACAAGGCCTACTATCATTCACCACCATATTACATGCTCCTGCTACACTGCACAAGGCCTACTATTCATGTACCCACTACGCTGCACAAGGCCTACTATCATACATCATAATATTTCCTGTACCTACTACGTTCCATAAGGCCTACTGTCATTCACCATCATACAGGGTTAGCATAAATGATTTATTCGTTTTGAAAAAGTTATAGTTTCAAAAGTATTACACATGCTCACCTAAGAGGTATATGAAGAGAGCCAGAAACTCTCCAAGTTTGTATTGTGTATTCCAGGTGGCAGCACAAAGGGGGGACAAGAGGGGACACCCTCTCGTTGGCACATCCCGCATCACTGGATTGGGCGTATTGATGGGAATGAACTAGCTTTGTTCCCCCTGGCTTTCCAGATTTCCTTATTTAACTCATTGACATTTCTTTCTGTGGGAGTACCCCCACTACCGTAATCCTTAGTCGAGTTCAAAAAACGCATCAGTGCTACAGTGCAAACAATTGACAGGACTATGATACAAAATATATGGAATGAGTTCGAGTATCGTTTGAACGTGTGTCGTGTCACCAAAGGGTCACCAAAGAGGCGCACATTGCACCATTTGTAGAGCGTATAAGCTTGACGCGCTTGTGATTCTTTTCATATATCTTTCATGTATGTACACTCATGTCCAAAATTATTGTCGCATGTCTATAAACATGTTGTTGTAGGAATATAATTTGATAACGAATTCGCTCGGTATTTCTTACAATGCTAGTATGTGTATAATCGGCAAAGACATGTATGTGGCAAATTTCATGTCAAAAGAGCAGTGAATAAGAACAATAAAACTAAAATAAAACTTCCTTGTCCATTTAGCAACATTTTATTTTACTCACTCCAATTTTCGTATTTATAATTCTTTTCCTATGTAATTTACCACAAATATACATTTAGCGATTATACACATAGTATTAGTATTAAAAGTACCCTGCAAAATCATTATCATATTATATTCTTACAAGAAGACAGTTATAGATATGCGACAATCATTTTGGACATGGGTGTACGTGTAATATTTTTGAAAATATAGCTTTTACAAAAACAAATGAATCATGTATGGTAATCCTGTTTTTCATGTACCTACTACGCTGCACGAAGTCTGCTATTATATCAAATTTCGTCAAGTTTGAATTATAATCTTAGATAGCAAGGTTAACAATTTTCACTAAGTCGAACCCCAAATTTGATGGCCGATTACTCAGGAACTAAAGGGCTCTATACCAAAATAATCAAATTATTTTACATAAATACTAAACTCTTCTAGTTCTATAACCATCTCAATTTTGGTGAAGATTGGATAAGTTCTGTCGATCACATACGATAAATGCAACCCTTTTGATACTGATTTTTTTAAAAATCAAATGAAAAACTAAACAAATACTACATTTTTTCATTAAACACCAGAACCTAAGAAAGCTGTAACGTTCTAATAACTGTTATAATTAATTCAGCAGCTGAAACAGGATATTTGAGAGAGAGAGAGAGAGAATGTATGATGCCCCAGGTGATTAAATTCAATATAGATAAATAAGTAACAAGAATAGGGTTTGAAGGATGTTTCCTCTCACGTGAGAGAAACAAATTGATTTTCGATTCCATGTGGGGGAAAAAAACATCAGATGCTGCTCTTCTCAATCCTCCGGAAGCTACTAGGAATTCACGTCAGAGAAATTTCAATCCTTTCGCTCAGAAAAGTTACCTGTGCCTTCAGGCTCAATGTTTACATTTTATTTCAAACAGAGAAAAGAGTTCGAAAAATCTCCACTATATTTTCTACTTTCTTTCTAAGCTCATAAATTCTCATACCTGATAGACTAAACATATGTTTGTTGGAAGCTTTCAAATCATTTATCTTGACAGCTAAATACTCTTTTAAACAAACCCTGCAGACTTTCAAATATGCAGCAACTAGGAAAAAGCATCCTTAAAATGTGTACAGAGTAGAGAACGTATCTTGTAGCTCAACATGATAGGGACAGCGGTAGAGGTCTCACCAATGAGGTGAGAGATATCCGGTTCGATTCCAGGCCACATGATTTTGTGACGAACAACATTGTATGCGTAGACTTTCCCTGGATTCTCTCGTTTCATCTCTCATTCTCATTGTTCCAAGTCTTTCACAGTATTTCGTCTTCTTTAAAAAATACCATATTCGAGGGTGGTTAAATTTAATTTAATTTATTTTACTCTTCGCAAAATGTGTTATTAACCCTCTTGGAACTCTCACGTTTTACATTTGAAAAATACACACCTGTAGGGATTTGAACCCAGATCACGTCGTAGGAAGCCGACGTATTAACCACTAACCTATTATTATTATTATTATTATTATTATTATTATTATTATTATTATTATTATTATTATTATTATTATTATTATTATTATTATTATTATTATTATTATTGACGATAATTTCAAACTCCAATCAGTTCACGGATTCTGTTTTACGTAACTTATTGCAACGTAAAATAAGATGTGACTTTGCGAAAACTACGTTTGTACGTTACATGAATTATAATCTATAATTATGCGCCTCAGACTCATTCTAATCTGATTGACAAAACCTATTGTAAAACAGGAGAGAAGAAGTATTATGGTCTTGAAGGACCGCTTCTCGAATTTTCTTTCTGTCCCCAAAATAAGAGAAGTTTTCTGTAGGATGAAATTTGAAAATGTGGCCCTGTGTAGGTAGTCTCTAACGCTCTCGCTTTCGGTGCGTGCAATCCCGGGTTTGATTCCCGGTGGGGGCACTCGGTCGAAAAAGTGTAACACGCTTTTCCAGGCCAGCCACCCTGAATGAGGTTTTCCTGGGTTTTCCTCATTCACACCAGGCAAATACCGGGGTGGTACCTAACTTATAGGTCCCAGGGCGTTTCCTTCTTCCCTTAATCCTTTCTTCCTTCCCTTTCCCCGGATTGTGTGCTCGCCGAGGAGCGTCATCCTTCAAATGTGACGGGCTAAATGGCCATAAGATGCCGAGAGCCCAGAAATCTAAATCCAAAATCCAAAATTTAAAAATATAATTTTATAGAAAACGGCTGTAGGGATCTTCTTTATATTTCTTATTGAATTAATAATTATACACTATGATGTAACTCATTTTTCTGGGAAATATCTGCCAGTGGTAGTTTTTTCATGGCTGTGAGTACTTTTCGGACAATTTTCTCGCAATTTTGTTTAACTTCCATAAATATGTAATTTATTAATAACATGACAATATATAACTTATTTATTCTGAACAAATTTACGAAAGAAGTTTCGTACGGAATATTTTTCCAAAATTGACTCAGGAAATTTCGTTCACATGTCATAAATAAATCTGATTCACACCCTGGCAATACGACATAACTTGTTTATCCTAGAAAAACGTCCAGGAGGGGAATTTTATTCTTGGTGATTTTTACGGACGGTTTTTTTTTCAAAAGCAACTCAGGTGATGTCCATATTTTATAAATAAATAATTAAGAACTCTGTAATGGTAAATAAATTACTTCCCTATAACATATACACAATGGGTGGTTTACTCTTCAGAGCAGGTATAAAAGTGAGAGGTAAAGCTGGGGAACGCCGTTACAACACTTCCAAGAAATCCCTAAAGCGTAACCCACTTTCTAAAAAATTACAATGAGCAAAAATAGACACAGGGAACGGCGTGACGTCATGCATCCCCTACCTTTTCAGATTCACTTTTACTCCTGCTTCAGAGTGATTATTTCCTGGTAGTTTTCTCAAATACGACTCGTGCTATTTTCTTGATATTAGTTATACAAATATTTTCTTAATAACCCTAAGAAATGGCATAAGTAAGCTCTTATAAAAAATACAAAAAGAGAGTTGAATGTTGAAGGTGATTTTTTTTAAAGAAGTTTCTCGAAAATGTGTTATAATCTAGTTTCGTATATCACTAGAAATGATTCATTAATAACTGCTGCATAACATGATTTAGTATAAGAAATAGGGGCGAGGAAGTTCAATACGCTGACTACAGTTTTCTATTTACTTATCTTGAAGCCGTATAAAAATTCAATTTATTTTCATTCTATTTCTTAACTTTAATTGTGGAAAGTTGAAAAGCTACAATATGTTTATTCCGTATTGAACATATATTTTTTTTTCATTTCAGATAACAGATCTATCACCGACTTGGAGACCAGGATTCGATTTTAGGTGTAGGCTGAAAGTTTTTTCGTTCTTATATTTTCGTTCCATTGTGGATCGGACATTAACCCAGCCTGTTTAAAACTAACACCTTCTAAAATTATTGGTGCAGTAAAGGTGAAGATATATGAAAAAGGTATTGACTACAAGAATTGGAAACTCTAAAAAGCGTTTTGATCTGTCCAAAGTATTACAATTATAACCAGAACGGAGTGAACTGGTTGTGCCAAACAGGAGGGGCAACAAATTGGTGTGATGGAATAAAACTCGTGTTGTCAGCGTACTGTTACTCATGCAGACTAAAGCAGTAAATCTAAAAAAACATGACAACGATTTGTATGCCAATAAATACTGTTAGGTTTGCTGTAGTGTGTTGTATACTGCGAATACAACTACTGAGCCATGAGTTCCAGACTACCCACCTCAAAATGATTGGACGTGAAGAACATATTGATTCTTACTCTCATTCCTTGCCATCTTGTTTTGTTGTTGACTCAAAGTAAAAATGTGTTCAACACGGAATAAATATATTATAGCTTGTCAACTTTCCACAACTGAAGTTTAGAAATAGAGTTTTGAGTGTTTATACGACTTCAAGGAAACCAAATAGAAGATCAGAGCCAATATATTGAACTTTCCCGCACGTATTCCTTGCACTAAAACATGCTATACAGCAGTTATTAACTTATCATTTTTAGTGAATTAAAAAAAACTAGATTATAAGACATTTTTGGGAAACAAAAACACTCACCACCAAAGCAAAACTTTGTCTTTTGGATTTTCCATAACAGATGACTTATATTATTTGGTAGGAAAATGAAATGAAATGAAATCTTTAAGTTTCACGTCCCACGGTTATGCCGGTTAGGCTAAAGGAGACGGTGATGATGAGTAATGAATGAAATGGTGGAATGAAGAAAGTGGGAGGAAACGGGAGAACCCCGAGAAAACCCACGCACACGGTGTTTGTCCACCACAAAGTTCACTTGGTGGGGGCTGGGATCGAACCCGGGACCCCAAGCACCAGAGGTGAACGCTCTACCACTGAGCCACCGCGGCCCCCATATTATTATTATTTGGTAGGGTTATTGTTTATGGGAATTTGGGAATTAAAGATTGGAGGACAGATCATTAACAAGATCAGGTATGCAGATGATACGGTTATTATAACTAGAACCGAAGAAGGACTACAGGAGATGATTGACAAAATAGTTGACACTGGGAAACTATATGGAATGGAAATCAACATCGAAAACTCGAAAGTCATGAGGAAACGCGCCCTTACAGGTCAGAGTAGAACAAAAAGAACTGGAAGAGATCGAGAATTTCAAGTATCTTGGAAGTATTTACGAATAGCCATAGCCAAAGAGGCATTCAACAAGAAAAGATCACTCTTAACTAGCAGGCTCAATATTGGAAGTTGGTCAAGTGCTATATCTGGAGCATTGGACTGATGGTTCAGAGACTTGGACATTACATAAGTTAGAGAAGAAATATTTAGAGAACTTCGAAATGTGGTATTGAAGGAAGATGGAGAAGGTAAAATGGACAGAGAGAGCTACAAACGAAGATGTTTTAAAAGGATAGGAGAGGAGAGGGCACTTCTAGCTAGCATCTTTCGTAGGAAGGCAAATTGGATTGGACACATCTTGCGAATAAATTGTCTTCTTCATAACGTCATAAAGGAAAGATCCTTTTTTCATGTTTTCAGTAGCCTATAACTCCGAAAGGAAGCATTTGTGCACCCAGGTTGGTCTATACTTTTTGTCTTATCTTGGTGTCAAAAATCACCTCCCAAACATTGTCGGTGTTGTTTTGAAACATTCTGTATAATTACATATTAATGTAATCGTCTAATGCCTAATCATAACTATCTCAGGGAAATATTATATAGCAACTTTATCCCCATGTTTTAATATATATTCTTTCTTACTGCATGCGGAGAGAAGTGTAGAGTTTTTTGAGATCTCCCTCATGGCGCGTGTATCCCTTAGAATGTTCCCACCATTACATATTTCCTACTCATTTTTCCATGTTTAACGTTAAGAAACAAGATATATTACTATTGAAACTTTGTTGCAAGTGTCCTGTAATTAATTATCAATATTTTCCTACTTTCATTGGAGGAGCTTGCTACACTTCATACCTCCATGAATCTTTTTCTTACAGCTCTTAAATTTGTTGATCAATTACAGTTTGTCTTTTTCTTCTCTTTATTTTATCTTCTAACATACCCTTTATCACATGACTAGAAAGGACACGTTATCGAATAATATCGTGATCTATTTCCCTTCTCTTTAAATATAGCGTAAGTTATTTTATTTTCCCATTTCGTACTCATTTCACCAGTCGTAGAACTTCAGTCAAGTTTCTCTTGTCCGAAATGACACATATAGTCTTAATCAAAACCCATATTTCATCTCAAAGGTAAGGCAACGAATACTTAAACGTAACAGGACAGAAATAGGGCCTATAAGCTGTTGGAATAGTGCATACTTCAATTTCAAAAACTTTAAGGTCGTAGAGGCAGTTTCTCAACTTTTTTGGACTTAGAGGTTTTCACTACAGCGAAATTAAACTACCGCTAATTTTAAAGTTTTTCTATAATATCTTCAAAACAAATAAAAATATTTGAAAAGGAGAAACGTAGTGAACTAGAACATATGATTTTGCATGTGATACCTTTACCACAATTCACCTATCTGCTTTTGATATGTCGCTATTTACAGAACCCGCAAAAAATGCTAAATCTATCTACAGTTGCAAATCGAAAGCAGATAGATGAGTTGTGATAATGGTATCACATGCAAAATCGTATTGTCTAGTTCACTACTTTTTTGCTTTTCGAATTTTTTTTTATTTGTTTTGAAGATATTACAGAAAAACTTTAAAATTAGAGGTAGTTTAATTTCGATGTAGTAAGGTTGGTTTAAAGTTGTTTAAGGTTGGTTTAAAGGTACAAGTTTTGCCGATAGATGTCACTACAGTCTTAGTATTTCTCCCATGTATTTTTTACCCTTCACGAAAATTCACGATTTCTCTTACAAATTTCAACCTAGAGACTTCACATTTTTAGAAAAGAAACTTCATAATCTATCGAAGGCAATAATCCGTGCCGATTTCTTTTTTATTTAGAATTTTCTTCAATGTTGAAATGGCTTGATTGTTGAAATGAATATTCAAACCTTTAAAAATGGAACTGTTTCAACAATGAACAAAATTTAAAATAAAAAATCGGCACAGATTGTTTCCTTTGATAGGTTATGAAGTTCCTTCTCTAAAATTTTGAAGTCTCTAGGGTGAAATTTGTAAGAGAAATTGTAACTTTTCGTGAAAGGTAAATAATACATGTAAGAGATACTGTAAGACTGTAGTGACATCTATCGGCAAAACTTGTCCCTTTGCACTAACCTTAACGTTCAACCCTATAAAAATATTGCAGCAAACGTATAACGGAAAATGTATGTTTTATACGTACGTCCCGTATAAATGTTCCGAATAAACGTACTTTGCGTACGCAAGGAAGAACTGTATATAGGCGTTAAAGATTTCACCTACAGATAGACGTATATAACATATAGTTGACGTATGTAACATACGCATACGTATGTAATATACGGAAGATTGTTAAATGTCAGACAATCCGCAGAGACATGATTAGATCTAAGCGGGAAAAGAGCAGTGCGTATGTAGCATATGGACAACGTATGCTCCGTACAGATTTCCGTAGTAAACATACAACATTCCGTATATTTCTACAATATACCGCTGTCCGGATAATGGATTTTTCTCAGTGTATTTACTGGAGTGGAGAATAAAAAATTACCAACTTCTAGAAAATGACTAACTATTTTGCTTATAACTCATAAAGTAATATTTCATTAACAATGTTATGATATGGTATGTATATTTCTAGAGAAAATCCAGAATGGTTTGATTATTCTTGCAGGTAAGTTTTTTTCGTCTATTTCCTCTCTCTTAGGAAATTCTGTTCATACTTCATAAGGAAAAAAATCATTGAAACATCTACAACATAACACACAAAATATCATATCTTATTGTAAGAAATGCACAACAGGTAATTTACCGTTAAAGTGACTTTTTCCAACAAGGTTTCAAAGTCTTTTCAGATAACGTAGTTTGTGTTTCAACATAAATAAATATTTTTAATAATTTCTCTAGAATATTGCTTAAGTCACTTCTCACGAAAATTCCATAAGTAGTTTACTCTTTTCGGTGAGTTTTCTTCGAATGAAGTTTTACCAAAATGCCGGGTAGTTTTGTCCAAATTTCATAAATAAATGCTTCAGTAATAGTGATATGATATTTCAGAATTGGGAGCGAGAAAATTTAGTGCAGTTTCCTGTACCTTTTATTATGAAATGCTATGGAAGTAGTCCATTGAGAAGTGATATGTGTACCACGCTTCTAAATATTGGTGACTAAAGGTGATTACGAAGCAAATAAATGAGAAGTGCAAACGAAAATGAACTAAGTTTTCGGAAAAGAACTGTGATTAAATAAATCTAAAAAGAAAAATCGAACTCTAGTTTAAAAGTTTCAAAACTAGATCAGGAAAAGGGAAGATCGAGAGACGTGTGTGTGTTTGTGTGTGTGTGTTTTTGAGAGAGAGAGAAGAGAGATGGAGAGACACAGGTTAAGAGAGGATGAGGGAAAGGAGAAAAAAGATGTGAAGAAGAAAATCAGAAGAAAGTAGGAAGTAGAAAAATAAAAATAAGAGAAACACCTCTTAGTTTTCATTCACTTTATAAAAAGAATGCTTTTGTTTTTAAGATCTTGGGAATATAAGACAACCAAATATGCTTTTGTAGCAAAAGGAAAAAAGAAAGAAAAGAGTTGTGAAAAGAAATTCTACCCATTTTTCTTGGTTTTGTGTGTCTGTGTGTGTCTTTCTTTTCTTTTTACAAAAATCTCTGTGCAAGAAGTGGAGCTACTCTTATTCATCTCATCCGTATCTCTTAATTTAAAATACAATCTGAACAAGGTTTCTTTTTTTAAAAAAATTAGAAATAAAACCAAGAGATATAGAAGTGCAATTTCTCATTTTCTCCATTTCACTCTTGAGCCTTAGCTTCCAAAGGAAATCTCTAGATGTCAGGGAAAAAAACTAACAGAAAGGAAACAAAATCCTGAGAGATAATTACTCAAAACAACAAGGAGTATTCTTGTTTATTATCAGATGTTTGTTTAAACTTCATTTTCCTTGGTCTCATTAATTATTCATAAAAATTCAGAACACTTGGTATCACCTTTATAAATACTCCAGAGAAATGAAAAATGCAAAACCAACAATCGACAATGGCGAGAGAATTATCTGCAGGATAATAGTCTTTCAGAAGTGAACTGATAATGTCCATTAAACTACAAAATAATCTACTCTTCGCGATTATTCTGCGATTACAGCGGTCATTTTCTGTAAATCTAGGTATTCATTTAAAGGGAGTTGGTTGAAGTTCTTGCTCTCATTCTAGCAAGCATGTGAGTATTATAAAACATGCGTTTTCAGTTATACGTCTGTTGTACTTTAAGTCCAAAAACTACAGGAATTACGCATGTAACCTACCTTTTTAAGTACGCCACCTACATTTTTTTCTCAGTGTAGAAGGGCTACTAATGCCTTCAACGCTCTCTAGTCGGGAATCGAACATAGGACCCCATGCATCAAATGGGAGTATGCTTTGCTACTAGTCCAGAGGAAGGCTTAGGAGTGGAACGTACGATACAGCACAAGAAACCACAAGTTTCTCTTCAGTTGAAACTTCTGAGATTCCTAGCTTTGTACTCTTAATCTGGTTTCTCTAAGTTGGTCCATTTTCTTTCATTTTTTATGGCCGTAAAACTAAACTTTCCATGTACTCAAGTCAAGTTTTTTTTTCGTACAATGAGAAAAATTCTTGTAAGAGGTTTACTTCTTTTCCCTTCTTTTGGAAGATGTTTTTGTGTTCATTTTTCATTTCTACTTCATCCACTTCCAAGCACCGTTGGAATGTAGCTGTCAGAGAAACGATGAGATCATTCATCTCCTCAGAGTCTGCGATTTCTTTGGTGGTTTGGATCCTGGTTGGGATAAAACCACAGAATAGAGAACTCCAAGGCGTAATCTTTCCTTCTAAACTTCCATTTATGACCAGTGCTTTCTCATAAAACACACACCTACTCTTGCCTACAGTGGTAGCTAAATTACATTAGCGGGAGTTTTCCTTTGAGAATTCCTTACTCAATGTGGTGGAAATACGACAGATTATTGCTTCAGTTTCTACAACTTCCGCAGACAAAATATATATTAACTGTGTTTTAGCTCATATGAAATGCATGTTTTATCAGGCTTAACGTTCAGGATGGAAAGTTACAGCGTTAATTTAACGCAACTAAGGACTCTTCTTTGATGTGGTGTCCATGCGACTTTTTATTTTCATACACCATTAATGACATATCCTTATGGGCGTTGAATGGAAAGACGTACAGTCGTCTACAAAAGATGAAAATTGTTCTGGGAATGCTTTCGGAAGGAGTCGACCTATGTGGACAACAAATCTCCTGACAGCCCTCAAAACTATCCCAATTAGTCGAGTCGTTTGAGACTAATTGAGAAAATAACTTGTAGATTTTGTATTACATAACATAGAATTTGGTCCAAACTTGAAAAATAATGATATACGCTGGAAACAGGACATTGACTTTAAAAGTATTCATCAGATGTGTCTCAACTACTTCACTTTATTCAGCGTTTACCTCTGGTGCAAGGAGTCCGTAGTTCGATTCTCGGGCACGCACGTTTGTATTGTCTCCGTGGGTTTTCTGGGATATTTCTTCCGCTTCCGTCTCCCACTTCTTACGGTACCATATTATTGACCAAACTTGGAGTTCATCACTATACTAATGCCACATTGACTTGATCCCTAGTCTTCCGTTGCAAGCGCTGCTATCGGCTGAAAGAATTCCACTCGCTTTCTCTCACTTAGCAACAGCTGAACACTTATTGGCTCAACGTGTGGGTGTGTGAGGGTGTGAGCTTTAGTTCGCATTTTTGCCACGGCTCAAGACATTTTGGCAGCACAATAACATTTTTTTATAGCTTTTCAGTACGTTTTAGTTAAAATAATTAGATTTTCTTGAAATAATTGCGCATAAGTCATGAAGTTACGTATACATTTGAGAGTAGTGTAGAATGTAATTAAACAGTTTTTGTTAGTACAAATAATTTTAGTTAAATTCACCGGGCCTTATGCAGAATCATTTTGACGTATGATTAGCGTCATACTAAAGACCTGACTACAGCAGGAAACATATAATAGTCGAACTCTTTAGTATGGCACTAACCATGCGTCAGAATGTCTCTGCATAAGGCCCAAAAAATTTTAAGAAGTTAGATAGTCAGCCATATCTTAAATGCAAGTATTTTTGCTACGTTTTAATATGTTTTATATACTGTAGCTAAATTAATTGAATTAGATTTATCTGAAAGGCCGTACTTTGTCCGTGTTGTATACTTGTATAAATTTTCATATGTATATACAAATGGGTGTTGTCCTGTTTTTGCGTACATGAAGTTCCCTCTAGTGGGTGAAAAGGGTAATAGTTCAGTATAGGATTACCAATTGACGGGGCTGTAGATTATTACGATGTGTTAACATTTATATATTTTCGCATTTTAAGTCATCCATAAGTGAAAGCATTGACAATATTTATGATTGAACAAGTTCTTTAGTGATTTTCTATCTAAATTAAGAATCAGAAGTTAATTATTTATTTAAAATCCATAATGCAGATACTGTATATGGCTGTAATTCAGTGTTGCCAGATCAATCAGTTGGAAAAGCAGAAAAAAAGATTAAAAAAAAAACAGGAGAAAGCAGTAGACACTTACAGTGGTGGCGTTTGAATGTAAATCCGGGGAGGGCAATAAAATTTGCCATTATTAAGGGGTTAGTATTCAAAACAAGCAGTCCAGAATTCATTTCCGATTAACTACGTTGAGCAAATAAAAAGGAAAGTCCCGATTTATATCAATATTATTTGCTACACATGTGTGTGAAGTAAAACGTAGTGAAAGAGAAAAATGGAATGGGAAAATGTCTTTTCATGCACATAGCGATGGCGATAATGTAGCTATATGGTACAGTCACACGTGATCGTGGCGTAAGACGATTTCTTGCCGACGATCGTGGAGAAATGATCTAAGCCACTCTTTCAATCCAAGTCCCAATCTAAACAACACTTACTTGTAAATCTTACAGAAAGTCAGAATATAGACGAATCTTGTAGAAGATTACGTAGAGTTGTATTCTTTGGATTTATATAGTAAAGCTCTATAACTATATGTTCTACAGAGCTTTGTGTACTATAACAGAGAAATTTCATGCGGTGCTCGTACATTAGGTACATGTGCGCACGTTGCAAGTGTCTTGTGGTATTTAGGCCATGCACGACATTTACAGAATATTAGATATCCCGATGACTCATTGCTAAGTACCACATTAGATGCTGCAAACCGAAATGATGAAAATAATGAACAGATAATTGATGAATTATTTTAACACCGTTCAGCATTAAGATATCTGTGGTGGGTGAGTTTTGGTAAAGGGCAAGGGTGCAGAATAATTCTACATGGTGGCTGAAGTATCAAGGAATGTTGCGTACTTAAACAGCGATCTAAAAACACTCTAGTCTACTATGATTTGTGGCTTCGACGTTTTTATCCACCATATTGGATCTGCAATCTTGAATTCAAGAATTTTGACCTCAGATTCGTAACCAACGACCCAAACTACCCTAGTAAACAGCTATTTGTGGCTACATTCAGGAGTTTCGTGTTTTTGATCCGCCATATTGATCATCCATCTTGAATTCTAGAACTCACCTCAGATTCGTAATCAGCGATACGTGAAACCCATTTTATCGTCGGTGAGACCAAAACTGTAGGTATTTCAACACATACGCGCAACTATAAACTACAGTAATACGAAACATCCGTAAGGTAATTCGCAGGGGGGGGGGATATGTGGGGGGCAAAGGGCGGTGTCAAGTGGGATAGTTTGATAGTCTAACATGTGGTTGTTTGGGGTCCTTGTTGAGTTGATTAAAACAACATTTTACATGCTAAAATCAGTTCAATTCCCCCCAGCTACTTGGAGGCGGTTTTTTGGGGGGGAAGGAGTGGATTTCGGTCTTTGTGCCCATTGAGACTTTTGATCCACATGTTAAGAACTATCAACCAGCGAAGTTTCAACAACATTAGCCGAAAGCCATTTTCCATAAGAAAAGTGCGGGGTCCTTTTGAAAATTTTGTAATTAATATAGCGAGTGGGAAATTTAAGATCAAAATGGGAATTTCTGCCTTTCGATGGGATTTTATAAGGTTCCAGGTTAGCACCACTGAATTAAAATGATCTGGTTCCAGTTAAGCTCAAAATCAATAGTTATTTGAAATTTTGGGTAGATTTCTACTTTTAGATATGAAATGTGGATTTTTCAGTTAGTGTTGTGAACAGTTGCATTATTTTAGCCATGGAATGTTAAGTTCTTTCGCAGCATTTTCATTTACCATAACTAACACCCAACATTTGTTTCAATCCGTAACAAGCTTATATGTAATGTATGGCATATGTGAAAATAGGACTTGTACTCTGAAATCATGTCAGATTATTAAATTTGTTTTAGTATGAATATTTAAAGCAAAAATATCTTGGAAACATCCAATATGAATTGAAAAATATGTTACAAAAATGCATTTTTTATTGATTTCTGAATGCAATTGTTTCGAATGCAATTGAATATTCTAAATTAATTGAAAGGAAAGCACAATAGAAGGAGATAGTCACTTCTTACGAGATTTTTGAACCTTTCTTTCTTGTTTATTCAATGGCGTCTTCTGAGAATTAAAACTTAACATTTTATTTTTCTTTTACGTTACGAAACATAACTTCAATTTCTAATGAGTGGTGATAAATGTTTACTTAGTTGTTATATAGGAATATATTTTACTTCATTTGCATATAAATGTTAATTTAATTGACGAAAAAGAATGACTAATTACTTTTTCGTCGAAATGTAACAGTTATGATTCCCATGTGAAAATAAATCCATTGATTTTTTTTTATTCAGTATGTATATAATGATTTATTCTGCAAAATAAATTTAAACCGTTTATCTGCCAATGTTTCTACTTGGGAATATGCTTTCTAGAAATTCTAATGTAAGACTGTAAACTAAGGAAATCGATGGGAGTTGATCTTTTATAAAACAGGATGGTCGAATCATTTATTTTACCTAAAATTCTTAATTGTTGAAACATTTTAAAGAATTTTCGATAAATAAAATTAATTTCACGATTTTTGCATTCTTCGCTCTGGTGAAAGATTTTTAATTTTTATTTTTCTTGAAAATTTCTGAATTGTTAACTGAGAAACGTCGATCTGTATAGTAAATACCATTGCATTTATTCTTCCGTGTTCCCAAACGGGAACATTGGCAGTTACAGTTAAGATTATCAAGCTAAAGTTGGCAATGGAGCTTTGAAGTATCACATCAAAAAGATGACATAATTACTTTGTTCTTCGTTCGACAATGCTGCCTTTATTACTAAAGGTAGTAGTGTTTGCTATTCTTGTCGACATAATATATTGCTTTTAGTGCCAACAATAGTAAGAACAGGTACCTTTTTTTTTAGAAAAATAAATTTATTTTGTATTTACTGTTCACTTGCTGGAAAATACAGTAGAATCATTCTGTTAGTAAGTCGCATAAGAACTAGTGTGTTTAACAAAACTGTGTTTTTTTTTAAAACTTAAATTCGTGATACTGAATGGGCGTAGCACTCAGTTATGTCTAACGAAACCTTTCGCAATCTATAAGATGATGTACAGGGTGCGGCACGTAAAACCGGCCCGTCGTAATATTCTGGTATATTGTGTTTTTGGCAACACTTAAATAATCTACCTTCCTACCAAGAGATGGCGTGTCGAGGTCGGGTCGACTTACGTGACCTGCAGCAGTCACGTGCAGCCGCAGCCAGTGAAACTTGTCGAAACCATGGTGGAAAGACTACAAGGTGGTTGCATGCGCATGTCGCCTGGAGCGCTGTCGTGGCTATGACGTCATCTGGTTTGCAAGAGACAACGGGAAACGGCGCGGCTTTAAGTCGCAAGTGGAAATTCTTTGTTACTATGTTCTTTTAAATGATATCGAGAATGCCTAACTGTGCAGTGTACGGCTGTAGTAATTATTACAGAAAAACTAAGGGAACTAATATAAAATACTTTAGATTTCCTCAAAAAGAGGGGGAATGTCTCCAGAAATGGATTTTAGCTTGCAGGTGACAGGGCAAAATAAACCTAAAATATGATAAGTTTTACATAAAAGTAATAAATAAATGCAATGTTAAATGAAATTTTAAAAAAGCGATTTCATTATGTAGTTTCTTTTTAGTATTAATAGTATGTAATAATAGTGTATAGGGTTACAGTAGCTTGTGTTGATTCTGCATACAAAAATCCAATAGTACAATTTAAAAAGACGAACTTTGAGGCAAGATATGGATTCAAAATCATGAGGGAGGGGAACCGACAGAGGTGATCATTTCTATCATCATTTCCTTCTACATAAGATATTGAGACAAAATTTTCCCCACAGAGGCAGGCATGTAACTCGAGAAGGGAGGCACGATTATTTAGGGGGCATTACCTTCCTCGAGTTACGCAAATGGAGAGCATTGAACGCGTTAAAGTAGTTCAGATCCCATTTCATTCTGGAGGTCTACATTCCCTGTAGCCTCGGTGCTAAAACGGGACGTTGCACTTCAAATTTACTAACGAATGGAAGGTTCGTAATAACGATAACAATGTATTAGATCAAGAGAATAAAGTATCCACCTACCATGTCAGGGCGACATTGTCGGGATATTTTTACACTCAGATTTTGAAATTTTTGTTCATTTTAATCATAACTTTGGATAATTACATATACATATTTAGGGGCCCCTCCAGAATTACAAAATTAAGAATGACTGCAGTAAATTTAAAAATATGGTAGATTCTCAACCAATCAAGGAAGCACAGTGACTCAGTGGCAGAAGGCTCACCTCTGGTGCAAGGGATACTGGTCCGCTTCTCGGTCAAGTGAGTTGTGGTGGACAACATCGTGAGTTTCCCGGGTTACTCCCGTATTCTCATTCCACCAAATTCCACATAATCATTCACTTTCATTTATCTTTTGTCTTCTTTAGTCCACAGGACAGAAAAGAGAAAACTTATCAAGAAAATTAAGAAAATTATGTAATTTTATGGTTTATATGTTTTCTAGTCTAGCTGTAACACCCCTACATCGTCTTCACCTACCCCTAGTACTTTGTTTCTTGCTTGAAATAGTTAAGTTGCAATTTCTTTGTTGGAGGTGCTTTGTATATTCATATTTATTTCTATATATTTTCAGAACACAATAGTATATGTAACGTTTTATTCCGTACAAATGTTTAATAATACAGTTTGTTATGGTGTAAATTTTGACACTAATATTCAGAGAACTGTCAGTTTCACCAAACCTTTTGTTTAAGTACAAATTCTATAAATAAGCGATCAGCGACTTCAAATAAGATGATTTTTTTTATAAATCAAAAATAAAAACGATGTTTAAAATATTAAATACGTGCGTCCATACTCAATAAAGTTTTTAACCTCCCCTGAGATTCTGACGAAATTTACGTGGGAGCAACCTCTTAAAAAAACTGTCCAAGCATAACGAAAATATACGTACGTGCATTTCTGTTTACAAAAACCATGAATTCTCCCTTGAGATATTCTCAAAATTTATATGGGATCATCAGTAAAGAATACTCTTTCAAGCAAAATAATAATAATAGTAAATCAAAACCGATCAATGTGTTACGAAAATATACTTGAGCATACATAAATATATAATAATGAAATGCATTAACGACACTATGTTATAGATTATTTAGGCCTATACATACTCGAGTGTATTACTTCAGATGTTTAAAAAAGAAAAGAAAGAAAGAAAGAAAGAAAAAGCAGAAAATGTAATGAGTAATATTGGCTTGTTCAAGCTTCAAAGTTGTTTAATATGAACTGATATTGCTGTTTCTTTTGCTATTGTAAATATGTTCCTTTGAATTCACTTAACTTAAGCATTGATTACATTACGTTTATATAATTATTGTTTGTACCAACATTTTTACTTCGTTGAAGATCACTATAAATAGAAGAGAAGTTTGCATGTAAGATACTAGCGAGCAAGCGCTTGTTAAAAGTTCATCTGACTCTCGCTGTCCACGTCTGCGACCAATATGACGTCATGCGCCAGAGCGACAAGAATGTAGCACTGCATTGCATCCACCTTGTAGTCTTTCCACCATGGTCGAAACCAGTTGAGAAAAAGGCCTCGTTGTGTTAAGCCGGGTGAGTGTCAGTGTGTGATAATGCCGTATTCGATACCCGAGCGTGTTGACATTGTTGAAGGGTTCATTCTCACTGGATCTTTTGTGAAAACAAAGAATTTGTTTCGGGAGAAATTTCCAGGACGTTCTGTGCCAGCAAAAAGCACCATTCAGGAATTGATTGAAAAATGGCGGCGTACAGGATCGGTTCAAAATGCTCCCAGGAACAGACGACCATCTGTCTGCACACCTGAATTAAAGATGCAGGTGGAGGAGATAATGAGAAGAAGTCCTCGAAAGTCAACCAGGAGATTGAGTCAACAGGTTCATGCGAGTGAGAGAAGTTGCAGATGTGTTTTAAGGGGACTGAAGTTAACACCATGAGATGTTTTCACCAGAGAGGACAATCAGCAAAGGCTTGTGGCCTCCTCGGTCAGCAGACTTGAACACGTGTGACTTTTACTTATGGGGACTGTTAAAGGGAAGAGTATACGAAACAAATCCACACACAATTGAAGAACTCAAGACCAGGATCCAGGATGTCACCAATAGCATTACAACACAAAAACTGACAAGAGTATATATGAATCTTCTCAATCGTGCTCACATGTGTGTTGAAGTGGGCGGAGGACACTTTCAGCACCTGCTGTGAAGGCTGCTGTGAAGGTGAATAGTCATATTCAATACATTACATTTCATTTATGTGTTGTAGTTAATCATATTCAATACATTACATTTCATTTTATGTGTTCACTTTACGGGCCGGTTTTACGTGCCGCACCCTGTAGAATACTTGATGACTCTTACTGACTTTGCACCACAGGATGTCTTCGAAGGCAACTTAGATTTATATCAAATTCCTCCAGATAAAAATGGTCACCTCACAAAAGAAGACATGAATGAATGTTGGATGAAGTAAGCCCTACATAAATCTGCAAATTGATTTGCACGTTGGTTTCACAGCAAGTAGTAAAACTACAATAGGGTGACCAAATCGTCAACTAGAAAAAACGGGACACCTTTTATTTCTGGATAGATTGCTCCCCTAAATATATATTTTGCCTTTCCGTTCTCCCCCTCTCTCCCTTTGTATCCCTCACAAAAAATGGTACATTTACGCTTTTTAGTTTTAAAACCTATTTAAAAAGGTTCTGGAATTAATGAAATAACAAGTAACTATCAGCAACTAACAAAAAATGAAATATTTGAAAATATTACTAAAAATATATGAGCGCTCCAATCTGTCACCGACAGGATTTATAATTACTCTCAGCATCGGATTCCAACTCCTTTTATTTGCATTTTGTTACTTTTAAACATTATTTCACTTACAACTGATTTTCTTTTTACTTTTATAGTGCTATACCTTTGTTACCCTTTTGTAGTATGTTACATCTTAGTCAAATCCCGAAAACACTGATGACAGCGTCTCAAAGCGCCCAAACAGAGAGTAAAAACAGGTTACATTGTTCTTCATAAGACTTTCAGCCCGTTGTACTGTCGTCTGCCTGGGAGGGAAAACAGTGCAGCCACCACATCCGATATCGCAAACGTCGTAATGACGTTGCTCAGTAATTAGACACATTCCAATATAATCACATAGCTTAGAAAAAATAATATAAATTAGGAAATTTTAGCGATTCGAAAGGTTTTTTGTACCGAATGTACGTAAATACGGGACATTTTGGCGTCCCGGGAGAATTTTTCGGGACACTGTGAATGGTAGTGAAAAAAACAGGACAATCCCATATTTAGGGGATGGTTGGTCACCCTAAACTACAATATGTGAAGATAGTTCAATACTCACAATCAGTAGTTTCAAAGATTCAGCACAACTAACAGGAGAAGAAATGGTGATGAAGGCAAACAAGAAAAGGAAGTGACGAAATTCTGGTGACTTACGTTGGAGAAAATCAACTAAACTTGAAAAGGCAATCCAATTTTCTGAATCTCAATCTTTGGCGAACAGCTATCCAAAACTGGCCACTTCAAGCCCCATGGAATTGTTCTGGAAAATTTTCCTACAGTCTTACTTTGAACGTTTAGCACAAATGACATCTTTGTATGCTCGGTCAAGAATCGTGCCATTGATGTTTCCTGGGAAGACTGAACAGTTTTGTGGCATTCTTGTCCTAAATGGCTACCACCGCGTGCCAACAGAAGATGCCTATTGGAGTACTTCAGATGTCGCCGTGCAAATCGCACCCACAGTTATACCAAGAAAAACGTTTAGAGAATTGAAGAAAAACTTTCATATGGTAGAGAACATGAAACTAAAACAGGCAAACAAGTTAGGCAAAATTCGGCCATTGTACAAAGAACTGAACAAAAGTCTTCAACAGTTCGGGATCTTTCACAGAAATTGAGCAGCGACGAATCTATTATGCCATACTATGGACACTATTCTTGTAAAATGTATATAAAAGGCAAGCCGGTTCAATTCGGATATGAGATTTGAATATTGAGCTCTAGCAGTGGATTTCCTTATGCCATAGAAATTTACAGTGGAAAGAAAGATAATGTGAGACAATTACCGCTTGGAAACAGAGTAGTCAACGATTTTTTGAGCATCGTTCAAGAATCAGCGAAAGTGGAAGTATTCTTTGAAAATTCAAGCAACTTTCTGAACAAAATATCAAAACAACATAAACTGTTTGAGAGGGAAAAATAGGAAATTGCCCACTAAAATTAGTTAATGAAATGAGAAAAGAGAAACTAGTCAATTTTGATTTTCAAAGTAGTGGCGTTGTACCTAGGAATATGTTTCAGGTGCTATGACAACTCAATAGTTACATTTGCATCAAATTACTTGACTCATGAACCGGTAGGAGTAACAAAGCGTTATTCCAAATCCGCTGGTAAAAACATTGAAGTAATGCGACCTAATGTTGTACAGGTATGAAGGCCTTTGATGTTTTTGACAAATTATTGCCAAGTTGAGCCGCCCTAAATTTCGCTGCAAAACTTGGTGGTGGAACCTCCTTTATAGTGACTTGAATATTTCTGTGACAGCTAACTAGTTTATTTGTCGGGAAATACATGACAGTGATGAAAGTGAGTTCAGGGGAGAAGTGGCGATGACCTTTGTGTACCAGAAAATGAGAATCACATCAACACTGATTCCTGCATCACGTAGGAAGTTGATAGGCATTTCATAATACAATGTGATCAGAAAAGTTGTGATTTTTGTGGGAAAAATAGAGTGTTTCGAGCACAAGAAATGAATTCACACCCATTTTTTCCTAAATATCATGGCATTATGCAATGTACGTACAATGGCTGTTGTATTCCTTTAAAGATTATAAAATTGTATTGAATTCCCAGCTTTCTTATATTCATTACTGTTGTATTGTATTATATTCAAAACTGTAATCTATTCTTCTTCACAATAAATATGTATACTCAAAATTCATCCTCATTTTAGAATGAAACAACAAAACATTATGTAAAATATATACAGGGTGGCCCAAAAGTATGTATACACTACCATACTGGTCAGTTCTTTGCATTTTATATCATTTCTTATTGTTATCCATCAAGTAGACTTAGTTTCTTTATTATTTATTCTTAATGTGTTTTTACTTATATCCTAAGCTCGGAAGAGCCGAAGCAAATAAACCCATAAACTAGAAGGTTACACTTGATCAATGCAGGGGCGTATACCTACTTTTGGGCCACTTGAGGTTTACGTCCACGTATACGCTGGCTAGGCTAAAGGAGACAGTGATGATGAGAAATGAATGAAATGGTGGAATGTAAAAAAGTGGGACTAAACGGGAGAACTCCAAGGAAATCTACGAACACGGTGTTTGTCCACCACAAACTGTTTCCAAATAGGAACAGGATATATTTCCTATATGGAAAATTATTTTATAAATAAAAACATAAAACTATAAATTAACTTCAATTTAAAACAGTTCATTTTTCGTTGTATTTATCTTCCTTGTTAATTCGGCATGTGACTACGAAGCAGTGTTTTTTTCCAGACCTGTTTATGGGGGCCACTCTCCCCGGAGCTCTGAGAGTGCCCCCCCGGAGCAGACCAAAACAATACGTCTATAATATAAATAGAATAGTATCAGCAGTGCTCCCCGGAACATTGTTTCTGAAAGAAACTCTGCTACGAAGTTGATCAGCATACCTATTTAGTATAGAATTTATTAGTTGATAAGTGTTGATTTCGTGTTCAGTTAATTTTTAAAGCAATTTTATACACTATTAGCTTAATAGCAAATTAAAGGAATTGAGATGCATTGTTTTCTAAATTATTCAGCAATAATTATGAATGAATTGAAATAGAATTGTAGATGTAAAATAATTCTGTTTATTTCCAATCTCGATAAATACTGCGTTTACGATTTTGTGACCATCTGTTATCAAATATCGTAAGATGGACTTATTCATTATGACAGAAAGTAACCATCCGAATAAATCGATACTTTTGAATCTGCTCTTCGTTTAATAATTATTGAGTAGTTTCAGTAGTAATTACTGAAAATGTGTTGGTTGAACATTAACCACTGTTTTGGATTAATATATGTTTTTTTTTTTTTTAACCAAACAACAATATAGTGCATGAACAAGACTATGAGCGAACTTTAAACAACTAATTAATAATTCTGATTGAAAATAAGTCTTCGTGAGCTAAGCATTTTGGCTGGATTCTCTTCTTAAATTTTCAGTAATTAATTCTTTGATAATCGTTCACTTTCGTTAATCGCCCGTCTTCTTTAGCCTACAAGGGCATAATCGTTGGACGTAAAGGGGGAAATTTTGTTTTATTTTATTTTATCATTTTAAGATATTACAGAAACATAAAATAGTATTAAAATTTCTTTCTGAAGTTTTCTAATAAATACAAAAAAAAAAAGATTCATTAAACTAGTAAATGTTTTTGACCCATATAGTACAACATATCGATGTGAGATGCCCTTTGGACGTCCTACAATTCTATCTGTCCCGGGGCAGACTCATAGAAACTAAAGTTAATGGTGGGTTTCAATTGAATATGAGTTTCACGGAACAACATTTGGATGTCCAAAACCCGAAAGTCTTCCTGTGTTTATCCTACGAAGAACTCCGAAATACTTTCAGGAAGTCTGATTTCCAGGATATAATACATCTGAATTTTTACACGACGTCAAAGGATTAAAATCCTACTTTAAGATCAATTTGTCGTTGTCCGATAGATGGATATGTTAGCAACAGTTGCAGTGGATTCTATAACGTCACACCTGTTCGATTTGTTAAAATCGTTGAGTATTTTTTACAGAAAAATAAACACACAAGCACAAACTGCTTAAGTTCACTTTGGTTTTTCAATAATTAGCTTTTATGCATTACAGTGAATTATTACGCACCTATATGATAAAGTGAGATGATACATTAAATAGTTTTCTGTTATCTTTGCGTCCAAATTGATAATTAAACATTCCGAAAATTAACATTATTTATGATCTTAATTAATTATTTTCTTCCTCTTCTTCCCATAGAAAGCTAGTGCGTACGTTAAAGTACTTCTACCCTCAATACAAAAATAAAATAAACGATGCAAACATATATTATCGTTATAATTAGGCGTCCTCAAACTAGTATGAGATGATTTTGAGTTTAACGTCCCTTTCAGCAGCGAGGCTACATGAGACGTGGACCTACTGATTAACGTGGAATCCGAACCACATGAGCTCCCGCCGGGAATCGAACCCGGGTCTCCCACGCCAAAGGCGCGTATGCTAACCGCTTAGCCACGGAGGAGCTCCGTCCTCAAATTAGTATAAAACCGCAAATAGAAATATACCTAAGCGTGGGCACTTTTTCCATTCACATGAGCGGTGATTCTATGTCTTCCCATTTTAGAACAACTGCAATTATTTCAACGCATGGTATTATTGTTGGTTCCATGTTTAGATGCAAATGTAATCGTTAACTGTAACGCAAGTGTATTACTTACAGGAATGTTTCATATAGCAGTGAGACCAGCATCTCATCAAGTTTCATGTTGCACGTAGTTCATGATTTTCTGACGTTGTCACTGGATGGCGCTTGCATCTGTGCGTCTGCATCAGTATTCTATTAGTCATTAAGGAGTTGTACATGTAGATTATGTTCGGAACAGCTATGATTTTTGGCACGAAGCTAGTCAGCGAGCTGGAATATGGGAGGAGAGTGATGACTTGCGCACAATGAAAGCGCTGTGGTCAGGATGTGTAAGATGTTAGCCAATAGTTTTCGCGCTGTTGTAGAAACGTCATGCTTGTCGACTGAATTCAGAGCTGCAGGTACGAATGCTTAGAGCTGTTCCGAAAATAATCTAACTATAACACGGGTTCAGAGCGTGCGCAGCGTTCTTTCAGGCTTCTTAAATCCTCATCGTCTACAACCGTTCAGAGAAACTTTAGGACACATTATTACTAAAGAACAGCGCGACGACTAAAAAGCACATTAATATTTGCAGGCTGCCATCGTTTTATCGATATCTGTTATGAAGTTAAAGGTCAAAGTGGACCCGTAGTTACTGAAGAGGCAGACTTTTTTGCTTAGTGCATGAGATTTCAGTATAAGTGCCAGCTTAAAGTTGTACATTCCTACAGCATGTAAGACATTGCATAAGAGACTAGAATTTAAACCATACAAATTGCTTTTTTTTCAAGCTTTCAATGTCAATGATAAAGAAAATCAACCGAAATTATGTGAAGAAATGGAAATAGGTTTGAGACATAATTTTCTGAACAAAATTGTGCTTAATGATGAGACTATCGATAGGATCCACAGCCATAATGTTCGAATGTTGGGTAAACAGAATTCAAATCAGGTTATCGAACATCTACTGACCTCATCAAAGATAAATGTGCCATGTGTCTTAAGCCGGAATAAAATGTATCCCCTTTCCTTCATCTCAGCCCACGATCACTGGCTTATCATACCTGAACACACTTAAGAATTGTCTAATGCCACAATTACGTCAAGATGTAGATTCAATTTTCCTTAAGATGGGACATCTCCACATTTAGATCATGAACTTGCTGCTATCTCAGTCCCAAAGTGTCGTCATGGATTGATCATGCTGAAACGATTCTGTGGCCACCTCGTTCGCTTGACTTGTTCCCATGAATTTTTCTCACTGGAGTCACATGAAAGAACGTATTTGTTTTCTCTATTGCCAGAAAGTCAACGAGTTGCGGAAGTCAACGAGTTCCGGAAAGTTAACGAGTATACATAAGTAGTTGCCACCGTCAATAGAGACATGACTCAATACATTTGACAGGAACTCTGTTACAGCTGGGACATCAGCAGTGTGATTAAAAGCAACCACATTGATCACCTTTTTAATGTAGATTTGCTGGTTTCAGTGATGTATGAAATATTTTTGAAGTAAACAGTTTTTTTTTAACAATTAACGGTTACTTATGTAGAACTTACAACGATATTGTATATCTATGCGATAAATTACTTCCATTTTCGTATCTTGATTTTGGGGAACGGTGCATAAAAGTATACAATCTGTTGAGCAGAAGAAGAAGAAGAAAAGAGATAATATGTTGTTCATTCTAAAATATAAAGAAATAAGATTTAATCATAGTAGCTGAAAATCTATGTTGGTTTTAAATGTATAAACTCTACTAGTTACCGTAACAGTAAATAGTTGTTTAAAGGTTGCTATGACAACCGAAAAAGAAGATTATTAATGGAGTTGCGAAAAGAATAATAAAAAGGTAACAGAGATATAAGTGACGTGTCTGATTTAGAGTAATTTAATCGTGTTGACACATTTTAAGATCTACACGAAATGTGTACTAAATGTAACGTGTAAGAATAATAAGTTAATAATCGTTACATTTTAGATGCTGGTTCCTATACGTTACATTTTGGATTTTGGTTTACCGACCAGGGCCTTGAGATTAGTTTTGAAGTCTAGTAAAGCAGTCTCAGCATAGTATTCAACACGGAGTATACTTTGCTCAGAAGTGGGAAAGAATTTATAGAAAAATAAAAATGAGTCTTTCTGGAAATGAAAATATAAATGAAGAAGGTGGTGATGTAGAGGTAACAAGTACGAACTCTTCAACAACATGGCTGATCTTGTAAAACAGCTTGGTCAGCAAATATCTCAGCAACAGCAAAAAAATGGATACTCAGCTAGAGAAAATGTCCCACCAGATATCGCAGCAACAGCAAAAAATGGATACTCAGCTAGAGCAAATGTCCCACTAAATATCGAAACAACAGCAAATAATGGATACTCAACTAGAGCAAATGTCCCACCAGATATCGCAGCAAAAGCAAAAAATGGATATTCAGCTAGAGCAAATGCCCCACTAAATATCGAAGCAACAACAAAAAATGGATACTCAGCAAGAGCAAATGTCCCACCAGATATCGCAGCAACAGCAAAAAATGGATACTCAGCAAGAGCAAATGTCCCACTAAATATCGCAGCAACAGCAAAAAATGAATAGTCAGCTAGAGCAAATGTCCCACCAAATAACTCAATCTATAACACATCAACTAATACAACAGGTGGATGCTAAATTTGAGCAAATAAATCAACAAATACATTCCAAATTAGGACAAACAGATCATAACATGGAACAGATTTTACTTCGATTTGCTGATGTACAGTAAGGGACACTTCTGGATGGTACACCCATATGGAAATTTACGGCAAATGTGTACCATCCAGAAGTGTCCCTTACTGTACAAAGTTCGGTGGAAGTTGTGGAAACTGTAGTTAATGAACATACCAATCAGATCCGGGAATTGCAAGAAGAAGTAAATGCGATCAAAGAGAAATTTAATACCCCAAATAGTGATCGAGTTCCGGCTATCAACGGTGAACCTATTCCATATGAATCTAGAGCAGTAGCTAGGAAGGATATTCAGAACAAGACGATAGTGAAGCTACTATAAAGAGAAATGGGAGAAGAAATCATCTATCTCAGCACCGGAAACACATTTCCGTAAATCCCAAACATTGTAAGCATTGTAGTACAGGTGATCATTTTCGATTCAGTGAAATTAGATCTTTAATAAAATTTAGTGGAAAGACAGATGACATTCCGGCCAGCACATTCCTAGAAAAGTTCGAGGAAGAAAGTGAATTAATTGGAGTAGACTGATTTTAACACTTCGTGACAACGTGTCTGAACACGCAAGGACAGGATTTTTACCAGGAGGGAATCTTCAAACTCATCCCACAATGCGATAAGTGACTCAACCGACGTGGAGATTATATCGAAACATAACGTAACGTATGCACTATCTGTTGGCAGTATTGGTTGTATGGAATACTGTATACACGTTTCACTGCCGCCTTTGTAACCTTACTTTCTGATTACGCCCTCGTATCTGTTAATTTTCTAATGATTCCCTCTTCTTTGCGGTGCCCACAATATTTAAGAACATGTTTCTTGGATCAAGAACATGTTTATCTAAAAGTTCATTTGATGCAAATGTTCCTCCTTTAGGGATGAACTTGTATCTAATTGTACATTTGCACAGCAGTCTCTGATACGGTTCTTTAACAGGGACATCATATTTGGTTTTAAATTTGAAAATTACCCGCCCAGCTACAAATTCAAGACTTTGTTCTTCTAGATCAAATGTGTATTTAGTGAAGCCGTTTGATCTTCATTTTCATTCTGTTCTGGTAAAATATGAATCAGGAGTTGTACTATTGTACATAATTCATTATGCAGTTCTGTTACTGTTTCCTGCTGCGTAGAAGATTCAATGGATTTGGCATTTTTCCAACGGGCAAATAAAACAACAGAAATATTTTCCCATTTTTATAATCTCTTAGTCTTACTTAAATCCTTTGTGTTACCCATGAGACGAGAATTCCATTTTCAAATTCGAGACGAGATGACAATGATGACGATTCTCGTCTGAGTTTTGAGACAAGAAATTTCTTCTGTCTCGTAAGCAACACTAGTTGATGGTGGTATTGGATCTCAAACACTTGTTTCTTCTTGTTCACCTCAACCATAGATTGGTTAGCAACATGGAAATTTTAAAATTTTCTCTTGCTTGGGAGAGCTGTAATTACTTTGATAAGGTCCCTACTTTGTAACTGCATATAGATATTCTATCCTTGGTCTTCCTCTTTCTGGTTTTCCTTCTGCCTTTCCCACTATCAACACAGTGATCCAATTGAAGTGCTGAATAAGTAGGCCAAGCATGCTGTTTCTTCTTTTTCCTATTATCTTCACGATCTGTCGTCCTTCATTAGCTTCCTTTACTACGTCTTCATTCCTTTTCCTTTCTGTCCATGATATGAGCAGCATTCTGCGCCAACACCAGATTTCAAATGCTTCCAGCTTGGATATTTCAACTTTTCTCAATGTCCACGTTTCTGATCCGTCAAGTGTCATGCTCCATACCAGGATCTTAATAAGTCATTTACGAATGTCCAACGATATATTTCTTGATGTTAGTAGTCCTCTTTTCCTATTCAATCCCTTATTTAGCCTGTGGTATTCTAGAATTTACGTATTTTCCACTTCTTCCGTCCGAGGATATTAGACTTCTTAAATAGGGAAACGTCTAAACGTCTTCTATTATCTCTCCATCTAGCCATACGTTTGCCTCTTCCCGTCCTGCTCTTGTGCACTTTATCACCTAGGTTTTCTTCTTATTTATCTTCATTTTGCATGTTTTTTTTCAGTTGGTCGTTCAAGTATGAAAGTGCTTCCTGCAAGTCCTTTTCGTTCTCCACTATCAATGCTATGTCATCACCAAACCTTAATGTAATAATGTAACACTTATTTAGTATTACATTATTCATATTGAAAAGACTATAAATTAATGAAGTTATATAATGAACATAAAAAAATATTTGTCAACATTTAATGATTCAAATCATTACACAATATATACAACATACAATCATACACAATAATAAATATGATTTAAATGTTCTTGTGTTACAGTCTTCGCGAACCTTTAGTGACTCAGAACGATTGTGATTTTTAGATGGAATTAAGAAGGAAATCAATTCATAAATTTTATACATAAATTTACAAAAGAAGGCAAGAAAAATTCAAGACGACATGAGAAAAGCTTTCCAAGAGATAAGAAGAGAAAAAAGAACTTTGAAAACACATACAAGCCTAGAAATTGACAAATATTTAGGAAACGAGACGAAAAATTTCTTTTTTGTCTTGTCTCATTTCTCATTTCTCGCTTCTCGTCTTGTCTTATTTCTCCACTTGTCTTATTTTTAATTTCTCATCTTATCGTTTCTCATTAATCATCTTGTCTCATTTCCCATTCCTCGTCTTGTCGTTTCTCATTTCTCGTCTTGTCTCGTTTCTCATTTCTCGTTTCGTTTCTTCTCTTGCCTCATTTCTTGTCTAGTCTTGTTTTTCGTCTTGTCTCATTTCCCTTTTGTCTCGTTTCTCATTTCTCGTTGGGTCTCTTCTCTTGTTTTGTCTCTCGTTTCTCGTCCTGTTTAGTTTCTCTTCTTGTCTCGTTTCTCGTTTTGTCTCGATTCTCATTTCTCTTTTCCTCTCGTTTCTCATTCCTCATTGTGTCTCGTCTCTCGTCTTGTCTCCCGTTTATCGTCCTGTTTCATTTCTCTTCTTGTATTGTTTCTCGTCTTGCTCGTTTCTCATTTCTCGTTTTGTCTCTTCCCTTTGGTAACACTATAAATCTTGAATAATCTAGATAGTCATTGCTAGAAGTAATGTCTTTGATATAAGAAAAATAGTTTCCTCGACAATGTTCATTCAATTTCTTTATCAAAAGAAACTGCACTTGAAAATTTTCATTAGCAAATTTGAACAATAAAATTACTGATTTGCATATGATAATATTTTATTATCTCTGCAGAACATGTGTTTTTGCTAGAGTATTTGATTACAATTGTGCTGCAAACTTCGCATTTTACCTTTTAAAAATTTGCTACATGTAGATGTTCATCGCTGATGATGTAAACGACGTTTGATTATCATGAGAACTTAATTAATTTTTATCCACTCGACTATTTTTTATTATCTGTGAGAGAAAAGCTTTTCATAAAAAAAAAATAGCTTCTAACCAGTTCTAGCAAGTGGCGAGCATCTGTAAAAACAAATATTTCTCGTGATTCATCATGCGATTTTTTTTTTGTATATTATATTGTCGATAGTTATGTCCAGCTTTCTCATAAAGAGAGGGCACGGTGGCTCAGTGGTATAGCGTATACCTCTGGTG